>NW_004955557.1:436132-567569 GCF_000276665.1 Chinchilla lanigera | reverse complement strand
ACTAAGACTAAGACTAAGACTAAGACTAAGACTAAGACTACTAAGACTGAGTCATTCAAGGTTAATGATGTCATCCATATGCCCTTGTTACATGTCCTCCTTCACTATTAGATCAATGTTAGCTAAGCAGCTATACTTGTAATCTTATTGGTTGATCACAGTTTGATCAATATTGTACCCACCTCATGATTTTTCCCTGTAGAACATTCTACATACAAGCAACTGTCACAGTATCTGCTTAGTCTGATTTTTGTTGTTGCTGTTGGTTGTTTTGTTTGGTGGACTCTTTGTGAGAGTAGGGTATTCTTCTAGTATGACAGTATTGATACCTATCTATCTTTTTATCCCAAGTTATGTTGGTTACTTTTGTTTCATTGCTGAGACAAAATACCTGACACCCAAATTTAAAGAAGGAAAGGTTTATTTAGCTCGCAGTCTGTAGAGGTTTCAGTCCATATCAGCTGGCTCCAAGACAGGATGGCATTGCACAGGGGCAAGAGTTCATGGTCTAGTTTGGAGAAAGTTTTGTTGAATGTGGAAAAAATATGTATTTTGTTATTTTGCAGAAGACAGCAAAACAAAAAGAGCAAAACGGAGTGGGGGGAGCAAGTCTCTTTTCCTCACCCATATCGTGTGCAGGCTACATACCATGGGGCAGGTGTAGCACTCACATCATCTCCCTGACCTCCTCTGGCACAGGCTCAGAATGTTTACAAAGTGGACTCCAGCCCTCTGCTGAGTCACTTAGTTGAACTTCTAAACTTCTCAAGTTGACACAGTGAATCAACCATTACAACATCCTGGCCCAAAAACAGCAGCTGTGGGTCATGTCCTCTATACCTCAGGATGTAGAATTTCTGAGTTACTTAGTTAAGCTTTTAAACTTCTGAAATTGACACAGTGTATCGACCATTACACAAGTATTGTTTAGTTTATAAAATTAGTCCTGCTAACATTAGCTGTATATATGTACAATTTTTATCTCTTTGCATATTGTTGCCTCTAATAATATGTAGACTGCTTTGTCTCTTTTGACTACCATTGATTTAAAATAAATTTCATTATATGTAAGTATACTACTCTTGCTTACATAGGGACTCCAGGTGCTTGAAGTGTCATTTTCCATCCTTTCACTTTTAATCTATGTGTGCCTTATGGATGATTTGTGTCTCTTGCAGGTGGCACATAGATGCTTTTTAAAAAATCTATTCTGACAGTCTTGTCTTATAATTGAAGTGAGCCCATTTATAGTAAGTGTTATTATTGAAATGAGTGTGCTACTTGCTGTGATTTTGTTACTTTGCCAGTGTTTGATTGATTTCTTTCTTTCTTTTTTTTTTTTTTTGGTTTTTCTCTGGTACCGGGAACCGAACTGACGACCTTGCACTTGCCAGGCAGGCGCTTTTGCCGCTGAGCTAAATCCCCAGCCCCTTGATTGATTTCTTTCTTTCTTCTTTATTTATCTCTTTTCCCAATAAGATTTGTTCTTTCCTTTGTCCTTGTAGTTGCTGTTATGCCCATCTTCATTGTTTATAATTCCCTTGAGTATTTTCTGCAGTACCAGTTTGGTGGTCATGAATTTTTTATTGTCATCATGGAAGAAGGTCTTTACCTCCACTTTGCTTTTGAAGGATAGACTTTCAGGATATACTATATAGATTGGTAATTATTTTCTTTCACTGCTTGAAAAACTTTATTCTAAACCTCATTGGCCTGTAAAGTTCCCATTCAAAAACATACTTTTATTCTGATGAGTTTGTCCTACAAGTGTTCTCTAACCACTTTAAGGATTCTTTCTGTATTGTGAGTTTCTGGCAAATTTACTGTGATGTGTTATGGAGAGATTCTTTTCAGCTTATGTCTGTTTGGGACTCTATCTCCTAAACCTGGGTATTCATCTCAATTCCCAGATTTGGGAAGTTTTCTGCAGTGGTTTCAATGAATAAATTTTTTATGCCATTAACCTATACTTCAAAACCCTACTTGATTTTGGATAATCTTTTTTATTGAATCTTGTTCTTTTTAAAGTTATTATCTAGTATGTCCATCTTGTCTTCAAATTATGACATCCTTTCTTCTGATGCATATTACCTTCAGCTGAGACTTTCAAACAAGTTTTTGTTTGACTTATTGAGGATTTTAGTTCCAGGGTTTCTGCTTGGTTCTTTCTCAGAACTTCTAACTCTTTAACTGGTTTTTCATATCCTGAATTGTCTTCATTAATTCCTCCAGCTACTTATTTGTATTCTTTTGAGCTCATTGATTATTTGAGTAATTGATATGCTCAGTTTCTTATTTATCTCATCTTTGATTTCTTTTTTTATTTTTTAAGAAAATAAAAAGTAATAAATTAGAAATGATACAGAATTTCACTAGACAAGATGATGGGAATTCAACAATGGCTGTTATGTTATATATTGTTGTCTTCTAATGAGTTGTTTATATTATCAGATATAAGCATGCAAAAATTGGTCAAAAACTACAAAGAAAAATATTTAAGCATTAACATTTCTTTTCAATAAGCCAATAGAATTTCACTGATCATTTTGAGTATCAGTTTTTGAAATTCTTTCTTGATTTTCAGTCACTTTAGTATCTGTGGGATCAACTTTTGGGAAGTTTTGAATTTTTTATTATTTAAAAACAGAGTCTCATTACGTAGCTAAGGCTGGCCTTGCACTCACTATGTAGACCAGGCTAGCCTAAAACTCATGGTGATCCTCCTGCCTCAGCTTTCTGAGTACTGAGATTACAGACATGTGTCACCATGCCTGTCTCTGAAGTTTTGGAGGCATCTTGTTGCCTTGTTTTCTTACTTTGTGTTTCTGCATTAAGGTTTGTGGATTAGTTGGGTTGGAAATCTAACATTATTATGGATATCTTTTTAGTAAGTGGCTTTCTCCCTTTGATGTGCTCTTGATTTTTTTGTGTGACTCAGTGACAACCTTCCCTCTCAACCTATTCAGAATAGTAGGCTAAATTTCTAGTACTGAATGTTGAGAAGATATCAGTTACCAGTAATGTTAACATTTGAAGAACCTGACTATATATCAATATCTAATGTAAAACTTCTTTTAGGAGCTATCTTTCCATAAGCCAGGAAGATAAAGGAATGATAATAATATAGAATAGGCTAAGAAAAAAGTGAGAAATAAGAAAAAAGCAGAAAGAAAGAAAGACAAGAGAATAAAGAGAAAGAAAGAAATAGGTATCAATGATAACATTTATCAGTGAGAGGTTATATGAGGTGAGGGAAA
This sequence comes from Chinchilla lanigera, assembly GCF_000276665.1. Classification (NCBI taxonomy): domain Eukaryota; kingdom Metazoa; phylum Chordata; class Mammalia; order Rodentia; family Chinchillidae; genus Chinchilla; species Chinchilla lanigera. Next base: position 564,312 of record NW_004955557.1, on the reverse strand, counting down.
AAAGGAAAGTAGAAAAGGGAATATAAGTGATAAGTGAGAGAAGATATAAGAAGACTGAACCCAATTAATAAGCTAGCAGAAAAACAAAATAATAAAATCTATGAAACAACCCTTGGTGGGAGGAGAATATAACAAAAACAAAGTAAGGTATTGTAGAAGGAAAAGAACACAGTTACATAAAAACATACCACCCCCCCATTCTAAAAGAGAATGGAAAATATTAAGTTTTTAATGATAATATTTAAGAAAATTAGGGGGAGGGAGGGAAGATTTGAGAGGGAGGTGAGAGGAAAAAATAGATGGCGAGGAAATGTAAATGAAAATCTAATTAATGAACTTATGGAAGCACAAATTTAGTAAATCTCATGAGACAACCCTTTGTATTGGAGAATATAATGTGGCATATTCATACACTGTAGAATCAAAAGCAATAAGTAGCAATTGTAGACACACACATATCTCTCACCCTGTGCATACAAAAAGAAACACCCAAAACAAAACAAAACTCCAGGCTCTTCCTTCTGTGACAGTATTTATACTGGAGTCAATTATTGGATGCTGCTTGATAGAATGAGATCGTAAATATCTTTTTATTTTTTAGTGCAGACTTCTCCTTTGCATCTTGCAGATGTTCAAGTAGGAGAGCCCATTCAGAGCAGGCAGGAGGCTCATCTCTGCCCCTGTCTTGTTGTAGATGTGCACTCAGATAGGTCCACCAGTGGTTGGACTGCCTCATATATATCGACCTAATCTCTTTTAGAACTTGAAATGAGGTTGCCAGAAAAACCTAGGCTTTTTGCTGTATATGACACTCACGTCGTGTGTGAGATGACTCGAGTATGGGCTAAAGCTCCATAAATTTACAGATTGCATTTTATGCAGGTGTGGCTGTACAGTGTCTGTATGTTGCTGTGTTTACTCTGAATGCTTTAGAACAGATCAGAGGGAGGAATGGGTGTACATGGCCTTTGTATTAAAAGCTGTGGGTGCCCAGCATTCCTCAGTCCCTACAGGGGCACCCCAGACTCAGTTCACAAGTATCTTAGTTACTTTTCTCATTACTGAAACAAATATTCAACATCCGCAAATTGAGAGAGGAAAGGTTTATTCAGCTCACAGTATGTAGAAGTTTCAGTTCATAATCAGCTGGTTCCAAAGCAGGGTGGCAAATAGTAGAGGGGCAACAGTTCATAGCTGGCAGACGACAGCAAAAGCAACAAGGGGAGGAAGGGAGAAGTCTGTTCGTCTGTTATATTGTATGGAGCCAACCCACCCTAGAGCGGGTGTAGCACTCACCCCCTTAATCCTAGCATTGGACCATCAGTCAATCACATGCTCTAGATTCATCCACCTCTGAAAAAACTCTATGACCCGAGAGGCTTTGGGGGACATCTAGACAAAAACCATAACAACCCATTGCAAAACTCCATGCAGCTGATCTCACTGTCTGCTGGTGTTTTCAAAATACCACAGCTTTGCTTTTTCTGTCCACCCCACTGAGATTCTCATAGCTCAGAATTTAATCTCCCATGAGCTCTGGTTAGCATCTTTATTTAAATGTTGTGATTTTAGTTTTATCATGTCACAATCATGCTTTTGCTGGACCCACACTTATTACTTTCATTTAGCACTTCAGATATATCCTTCCACTCACTCCTGGCTTGCATGGTTTTTGCATAGAAATCTGCTAATAGTTCTGCAGAGGTTCTCTTATCTGTGAGGAGTCTCTTCTCTTGTTGTTTTGAAAATTCTGTGTTTAATTTTTCAGGATATAATTATAAAATGTTCTTCTAAAATTTTTTCAATTTTTTGGAGATACCTGAACTTCATGTACCTGGAATTTTTTATCTTTCCCCAGATTTGTCAAAATTTCAGCCATCTTTCCTTTAGATGTTTCCTGTTCCTTTTTCTCTTTTTGACCTTCTGATCCTGGCTTTAGATATTTGTGCTGCAGCAGATGGCTACAGGCATATACATAGTGACATGGGTTGGGTCCAGTAGAAGGGGTCAGGGTCCACTGCTGGGTATCTGTAGCACTGGGGGCTACTGGTGTGTGCATGTTTGGCTACAGTAGTCTGGGTTAGTGCATGAATTTACATGGTTACAATGTCTAGGCTTGGCCCCATGACAGGGGTCAGAGTAGCTGCATATATTTGCACACCCTAGGGGCCCAAGCTAATGGTGTATGATACAGTTTGGTTATTAAATTTCATCCCAAAGGCCCATGTGGTAAAGGCTTGATCCCTACCCTGTGGTGCTATTTAGTGTGAGATGATGGAACTTTTAAGAAGTGGAGTCTAGTTTGGAAGAAGTTAGGTTATTGAGATCTTGCTCTCAAAGAGCATTTTAGTAATTCAGTATCTTCCTCTTTCTTTTTGTTTCATTTTCCCATTTACGTGATGAATGACTTGCCCTGCCATGTACCCCTGCCATGATGTCCTTTGCTACCACAAGCCCAGAGCAACAGAGCCAATTGGTTATGAAATGAAACTTCCAAAATACTGAACCAAAGTAAACTTCAGGTATTTTGTTATAGCAATAAAAGCTAACTAACAGTGTTACTGCAAGGACAAACTTGGAGGAGGAGAGAAACATCAGTTTGGATAGCTGCCAGAAGTTAGTGTCATCTATGGGAGCATGTGCAAATGTGAGGGGCCTGGACTGGTCAAAGGCATGTGCATAACAACAGTGGATAACCATGGACACAAATGCAACAGTCGCAGCTGGTGACGGGAGCTAGTATTGCGTGCTTGTCTATAGCTAACTATGGGGACTGGGGCTGATGATGTGCACAATTTCAGCTGCATGGATTAGCTGTGGTTTCTCATATGGTAATAGGGGCCAGAGCCTGTGGTAATGGCCCAAGGCTACTTGCGAGTACGCATATGGTGGTTGTGCTGGGTTCCTTGCCAGGAATTCCATGGCTGTAGCAACTTAAGGGGCTAGAGGAGGGAGAAGGATAGTGGCTTAGGCACTTGGAGACTGGGGGTACAAATCTTCAAGGGCCCTTTGTGGTAAAAGCTGGCTGTTGCTATCCTCAGTGTCAATAACTGATTGGGTTTTCCATAGAGCAATGCCATGTTGTTCAGAATGGCAAAAAATGCTAGGTCTTCTGTGATGAAAGCTATGGCATATGTGTGGCAACTCCAGCTGCTGTTGATGTCCTCTGAGCAGGTCACTGGGGACCATAGTAGCTTCTACCTTGTGTCCTGAAACTGATATCCACTGTCTTTCTTTCAGCTATTCCAGTTTCCCCATGATTTAGGTAACGTGTAACTGAAATTGGTGATTCAAGCAATGCTCTGATAAGCTGAGGAAGTTGAATATTCACCCTACAGTCCTTTTTCCTGGGAGTGGAACCAGGGAGTGGAATCCAGGGAGTTCTAAAGAGTGCTAGTCTGGTGTGTACTCATGCAGGCAAAATGACACTGTTCTTCGTATTTGTATTTTGTTATTTTTAAGTCTTTTCTTTCACTGTGCTGCTGTAGCTTCTTAAATAAAATCTTGAACACCTCCAGAATTATTGTCACTTATGGATAGCTGTCGATTTATTCATTTGTGGACAGAATGAAGGCAGGTATCTTTCACTCTGCCATTTTCATGATACCACTCTATTTTTTCAGTTTTTGATAATAGGCATCTTAACAGATGTGAGATGATATGTCATTGAGGTTTTGAATTGAATTTCTTTGTTGATGAGCAATGTTGTATATCTTCCTTTGGAAAATGTCTATTTAGGTTTTTTCTGTGTTTTAAAGAAGGTCATTACTATTTTTTGTTATTGGGTTGCATAAGATGTACTTTTTTTTTGAGACAGGGTCTCATTATGTAGTTCAGGCTGGTCTTGAACTCACTGTGTAGCCCAGGCTCCTCTTGAATTTGTGGTGATCCTCCTGCCTCATATACTTCATTTTTTAACAATTTAAAAATTTTAATAGATCTTCAGGAAGCCCGGTGAGTCTGGGCTCTGCCTCCCTGACCAGCGTGCAAGGCAGGCAAAACCTCAGGCACCCTCTGGGGCCTCGGTGCCTACCTGCCACACCCCTAGTGTGTCACCCCCGGGGTGGGCGAAACCCTGGACATCTTCAAGAAGCCCTGTGAGTCTGGGCTTTGCTTCCCTGATCAGCATGCAAGGCAGGCGAAACCTTGGGCACCCTCTGGGGCCTCAGGGGCTACACGCCACACCCACAGTGTGCCTGCCTGGGCTGGGCTGAGCCCTGGACATCTTCAGGAAGCCCAGTAAGTCTGGGCTCTGCCTCACTGACCAGCGTGCAAGGCAGATGAAGCCTCGGGCACCCTCTGGGGCCTCTGTGGCTACCCACCACACCCATAGTGTGTTGCCCTGGGCTGGGCTGAACCCCAGACATCTTCAGGAAGCCCGGTGAGTCGCAGCTTTGCATCCCTGACGAGCATGCAAGGCAGGCGAAACCTTGGGCACACTCTGGGGCCTCGGAGGCTCCCCGCCACACCCATAGTGTGTCTTCCGGGGCTGGGCCTAACGTCAGACACGTTTAGGAACCCGGTGAGCCACTAGGGTGTGAGGAACGTGAATCCCTGGACAAGTTCTGGGGCCTTGGTGGTCACTGCCAGAATTACTCACACACCCCTGGTAGCTCAGGTGAAATCTGAACATAGTCAGCAGCCTCCCGACATTGGGTCGGCAGAGAGTTCATGAACAAAAACCAAAGTGCACGGCACATTCTTCAAAGAATCAAAAACTGAGATCTCATTTTATTGAAATGTTTCTGCACATCTAAAGAAATCACCAATAATGTAAAAAGAAAACTCAAGAATTGGGAAAAAAATTTTAGCCAACTGCCCCTCAGACAAAAGACTTCTATCTAGGACATATAAAGAATTAAAAAAAGCAGGCCTCCCAAATTGAAAGACACAATCCAAAAATGGGCATCTGAGATGAATACACACTTCTCTAATGAAGAAATACCAATGCCAAATAAATACATGAAAAAATGTTCAGTGTCATTAGTCATTTGAGAAATGCAAATTAAAACAACACTGAGATTCCATCTCACCCCAGAAAGAATGGCTATCATCAAGAATTTAACCAATAACAAATGCTGGAGAGGCTGTGGGGGAAAGGAACCCTACTCCACTGCTGGTGGGAGTGTAGATTGGTGAAACCACTGTGGAAATCAATTTGGAGATTCCTCAGAAGACTAGGATTGGAAGTCCCATTTAAACCAGCTATTGCCCTTCTGGGTATTTTCCCAGAATATTTAAAGACATCATACCACAGCGATATATGTGCACCCATGTTTATAGTAACACAATTTGTTATAGCTAAATCTTGGAAACAACCCAGATACCCATCCACTGAGGAATGGGTAAAAAAGTTGTGCTATTTTTGTATAATGGAGTATTACTCACCTATTGAAAAAGATAAATTCGAGGCTTTTGTAGGTAAATGGATGCAACTAGAGATCATACTCATAAGTGAAGTAAATCGGACCCATATGTGTAAACATCATATTGTCTCCTTCGTGTAGGAACCTGAAAGACTAGGTAAAACTCAAAATGTACAAGAGACGATAGGAAAGGGAAAGAAATTGTTCAAAGGAAGGAATGACTGGAATGAGGGAAAGAAGAAAAAAGAAAGAAGGAAGGCAAAAGGTAAATATATATATGAATAGCTGCGATGACTGTATTGCTGTTGTCTGATGGTGTATTGAAATGAACAGTTAATGCTCACAATTTTTTATGTTCTGATTGACTTTGCATGCTTGTGTCTGGTGGTCTGAGCAACTGATTTGAAGGTAACAATATGCAATGGAATTGCAATGGTGAACTCCTACCATCTTGTTTAGTGAAACTCTGTATTATCACTAAGGTTTTATTGAAGAATTATTTTCGTATTCTCTTTAATGGTTTGAGCAATCTTTCATTCTTACATCTGATAATCTGAGCAATGTAGTTGAGAATAACGATATGCAATGTAACAACCACTGTTAATTTGTATTAATTTGTCTTGAGACTCTGTATCACTTTGAATGTTCTTGCTGTGATTTGTTTTTGTTCGTGATACTGGTATGCTGCTACTGTTCTATTTTTTTGATTGTTTCTCATGTACTACTCTCTTTAAAATATTTTTTTTTATTAGAACATGTCTACAGTACGTAGTAATTACATTCGTTGTGGGGAGTTGGCACATGTGCATAACACATCCTAATTCTTTTTTCATCCCGTTCTTCTCCTCTGTCCTTCCTCCCACCATCTCTTCTTGGTACCTTGACCTTTTGTAGAAGATGTGTCTTCCTGTTTCTTACTATCTGTCTTTTACTTTGCTCTATTTATACTTTGACTTTCTCATATAAGAGAAATCACATGATATTTAAGTTTGTTAGACTGATTTGTTTCACTTAACATTATGGTCTCAGGGTGCATTCATTTTCCTACAAATGTGCCCTCCTTTATGGCAGAGTAGTACTCCATTGTGGAAAAATATCACACTTTCTTTATCCATTTATCTGTTGCTGGACATGTAGGCAGCTTCCAAGATTTAGCTATTGTGAGTTGTTCTGCACTCTGGACTTAATGCCAGCACTTTTAGACCCAGGACCCTCAAATCCCCACATGCCCAGCCTGGCTTCTTACCACAAAAGGCAGAACCCCTATGTCCTTCCCCACCTGAACTTAAATGTCTCAAGGTAGTGGTCTATGAGTTATCCATGCCCTCTGTACATGGCCATCTCCACTCAGTTGAAACCACAAAGTAGAGTTGTATCTTGAATGAGAAATAGAGGTGGTAGTGACTATAATATTTAAAATTAAAAATTATTTACATTATATTTGTAGAAAGATTCACTCCTGCTCCTTAGCAAATAAGACCTGGATGAGTTCATAGAAATCTTGTTTTAAGGTTTTATGGTCAGTGACAAATAAAAATAGTTATTTTTAAAAAAATTTAATGGTAACAAAGTTTTATCAAAGACAGAGAAAGAAACAGGCTCTACAGATTGAGTTTGGGCAAAGTAAAGGTCAGAAAAGAAGTACAAACTACCATGTAAGAGAGAACACAGTGGTCTAAAAGCAGTCATTTCAAAGGTGCCATTCACTTTAAGAACTTTTACTGAATGAAATAAGTCTATTTTGAATTCAGTGAGTTTTGTTGTTGTTGAAAAAATAGTTGGCTCTAAAAGCTACGGTGAAAGAAACGACCAAGAATGATAGAATGTACTCATTGATAGTTATTCATTATAGGAAGAAATAATACACAGAAAATTATGAATACTGTCATCTGAAGATAAGCATATGAACCTACCATTGAATATGTTTTGCATGTCAATCTATTTTGTATAAACTAAAAAGATACTTCTCTTGATATGCATGAGGAATGCTCCCAGAATGTGTCATGGTGTGTCAGAATGGAAATCTTTGAAAAATGCAGCAGTAAATTGTATTCACTTTTGATCATCCTGCTCTTATATCTAAATATATTTAATAGTTCCTTCTTTTCTCAAGGGTAACATTCAATTTTTTAACACCTAAGGATCTCAAATCCTGACCATTATTTATCTCTGCAATATTATTCCTACATATTCCATTAAGTACCTGATACTTTAGCAAAACTCTTAACTACTGCCTCCTTGAATACCCTTCACCCTCCCATCTTAGTGGCTTGCTTCATTTAGAGCAGAAATTCTTGGCTGAGTATGGTGGCACATACCTTTAATCCCAACACTCAGGAGGCTGAAGCAGGAGGATTAGGCCAGCCTGGGCTATGCATTTAGATTAAGACCAGTGTGAACTACATAACAAGACCCTGTCTCAAAACAACAATAATGATGATGACAACAACAATAACAACAATAAAAGTAGAGCAGAAATCCTTAACTTGGAATATGTTAGTCACTGGAAGAACTTGAAAGATTCCCTGAAAAGAGGCTAATTTTATGCACAGTTCTGTGAGTTGAAGAATGTGATTTTTTCTGGAGAGGGTCCAAAGCTTTCCTTAGACTTTCAAAAAAGTATGTGAGTAAAAACAACAAAAAAGTTATTAATTAATATTTTAAACTGTCTTTTAGCTATTTTTTTCCTGTAAATAAACATATCCTACCCAATTTTTAGGGCTTATCTTAAATGCTACTCCTCTCCTTATATCTTCTTTTTTTTTTGGAAATATTCTCTTTGACTTTTCACTCAGATTAACTTTATCTCTATAGCTTTATGGTTTTATTATAATTTAGTTCTTGAATATCCCCCCAGACTCATGTACAAAACTGGGTTCCAGAAGTGGTATCATTAGGAGGAGGTGGAACCTTTGTGAGGTAGGCCCTAGTAGGAGGTCCATGTCACTGGAGGCACACTTTTGAAGAGAACTGTAGGACCTTGCCTTATGCCTCACTTTTTGCTTCCTGGCTGATGAGGTAAACCGCTGTGCCCTTGCTGTAATGTACTGCCTTGCCACAGGCCCAAAGTAGCAGGGCCAATTGATCATGGACTTGAACCTTGAAACGTATGAGACAAGACAAATACTATGCCCTAAAGTGACAATCTTAGGCATTTGGTTAGGATAACAGAAAGATGACTAACAGTGCCAACAGATACTTTTCACTTTGTGTTATGTATCGTCGTTACGAATATACTTTTAGTGAGAAGAGTTAGATTTGTACATATGTTATTTTGAATCTTGTTTCTATCACTTAATAATTTTGTTGCCTTGAAGGTAACACTGGCTTTCTTCTGAGCTTTATTGGCAGGCGTGATAAGAATATCTTTTCCATAAGTTTTGTGTGAGGATTAAAGTAAAATAAAATGTGTCAGGCATTATATTTTGCCCGGCACATTGTGACTGCTCAATATGTGTGAATTCTGTTATCTGCAAGTAATTCAAAGCCTAGGGGTGACTTAAACCATAAAGATAGTTTTGTTTAGTCATGTTAAGTCTGAAGGTATTTACTAAGTCTGAAGTTGTTGGTTCTAAATTTCATTCATATAGTTCAATGATGTCATGAAAAAACTAAACTATTTCCATTATTTTGCTCCTCAGTTTTTCATATATTGGCTTTTGTCTTCATTTGTATTGCCTTGTGGTTGCAAGGTAGCTGCTGTAGCTGCAGGCATGGCACACTCACACTTACATGAAAATGGGCCAACGGTGCAAGGTTTTCTCATCAGGCTGGAGTAAAATATTCCACAGAAATATTCCACAGAAGCCTTCCAAAAGATCTCCACTTATATTTCTTTGGACAAGAACTTCATCTTATGACCGCTTCTGCTTGGAAGGGAGACTGCAAAAGTGGACTTGGCAAAGGGAAAAAAGAGTACTTTGAATAGTTTAAAGTAAGTAACCATGAGTTACCTTTTGAGACTGGTGAGGTACTATACTTCTAGCAAGGAAGAAGAAGACAATAGTCTTTGTTTATTTAATGAAGTTCCCACTGCACTTTTACTTATTTCTCCTTCTAAGAACTCTTAAAGAATGCAATCCATAGTTTCTTCCTTCCCATAAGCCCAGTGTGGAATATACCACTTAGCATACAGTAGATGCTTCCTGATGCTCGTTAGTGAAAAGAAACCTTGTTACGGTGTGGGAAATCAGTATAAAAATGACAAAATCAAGCCTGAAAAAATAATATATAAAGATTTCCAGTTTTTAGGTCCCGAATGCTATGGTTTGTGTCTTGATGTTCCCTCAAAGCCTGAGGTCTTTGGTCAAAGGGCTTTTTCAGAGGTGGCTGAACCTAGAGTGTGTGATGCTGGGATTAAGGTGTGTGATTACTAAATCAGTCCACTGATTGATTTGGCACCCTCCTAATCCCCATAGTCTGGATAATAGAAGAAAAAAAGGGGCAGAAAGATGCTGCTAAGGTCCCTTATTGCTTTGCTATAGTCTGTCCACTATGAACTGCTCTCCTCTGTGATGGCCTTCTGCCAAGCCCCCCTGCCTTGGAGCCAGCCAATTATGAACTGAAACCTCTACAAACTGTGATCCAGTAAACCTTTCCTCCTTTAACTTTGGGTGTTGGGTATTTTGTTGCAGCAACAAGAGAAACATAATTAAGACATTGAAGAAGTGTTCCAGAATATGAATTTCTGGGAAGGAAAGTATGCTTTGTTGTTGATCTTGTGAGTGATTTCCAGGGCTTGATTTGATTTGGTGAAAGGTCTTTGTTTTGCTCTTGATAAGTGGCATTTGAATACCTCTGGTATGCTTGGACAATCTCCTGGGATGGATGAGGTCAGAATTCTCTTTTGCTTGAATAGCTTCAAATGTGGGTTGCACAACTCATATGAACATCAGACAGAAGAGAAGCAAGGAGACATAGCTGTTGATCCACTGGAAAAGGCAATCCATGTTATTAAAAGTGCACTATGAAAATCAGGGAGCTGCAGTAAAAAGCATTTCTGTTTCTTTTCCAGTCTTTTCAAAGATTAAAAGTATTCAATTTAAAAATTTGATGAAAAAATTTCTGTTCCTAGTTATAGATTACTGCAGAGACTTTCTACTTGGTTTTCTGGTGCAAATCTAAATCTCTGTGTGTATGTGTGTTTGTGTGTGTGTCTGTGTGTGTGTGTGCACATGCACATGTATACACGCACATGCACATTTCCCAGTACAGGCTACTGAACCTGTTACTGAGCAGGATCCTAAGAAGTTCCTAAACCCATTCTACCTACAGAATTAATTTGAGGTTTGAGGCATGAGACTACGGCATGACAGACTGATTGGGAAAGTGTATGTAACTTGTTAATTTCAAAGTTCCAGGACATGTGTACAGAACAGCTCCAAAACCCCTCATGTGGAGCCTATCAGAGAGTGCTATCTTCATTTCTTCTCATGAGAACTTGAGCAGGTTTTTGATAAGAATGACTTAGACTTGACATCAACCTGAGGAGTGGGAGATATACAAAGGCAATCACCACTGAGCTCAGAACCACGGTGTTCGCTCTCTCACAGTGACTTGCTCTTATCCTGTAGAGTTTACTTATTTATGGTCTTTTAGTTGGCCTAAACTTGCTCTACAAGAGCACATTTCATTTCCTACATTTAGTAAAACCTCAGTACTTTTTGCACTTGTCTTGACCAATTCTTTGCTTAGGACAGAAAGAACCTAAAAATAACCTATAAAAGGAGACTCCAGCTAGCATGGGGGCACATGCCTGTAATCCCAGCGGTCAGGAGGCTGAGGCAGGAGGATCACCATGAGGTCAAGACTGGCCTAGGATACATAAGCGAGTTCAAGATCAGCCTGCACTACATAGTGAGACCTTTCCTCAATAAACCAAAACAAAACACCCCACCCAAAAAAGACTCCAGCACCCTTAAATCTGGTAACATGTCTTGGCAAAGCCAGCCACAAGGTAAGGACCTTTTTACCTTTTTGGTAAGGACCTTTTGACTACTTTTTTAGTTCCAAGATGGAGTATTCAGTTTTTTGCTTTTCCCCCTCTCTCTCCTAGAAGAGCTCCAATCTCCTTTTTATTTCTTCTCTCCCAGAACAGGCTTTCATCCATTAGAAGTAGGGAGCTAGAGAGTGGTAAAAAAATTAATGGAAGCTGGGGAACACAGGATGCATTTCATGGCTCTGGAAACAATTTCCTAATGTGTCCCACCATGTGGCAAAGAGGGGAAGCACATGGCCTATGTGTTTTTTCCAGCTGGTAAGAGGCCCATGGGTATGTCTTAGGTTTATCTCCACTTTTCTTTCTTCTCTTTCTCATTTTCAGTCACTCGCTGTGGATACAAGTCAGAAAAGAGCAGCTAGAGAGTCTGTTATTAACCTAGTTGCAGAACATATCATTCAGGTTCCATGCATGCATTTCATGATTGCCTGGAGTTTAGTATATGTTTTTGCCCTCATGTTTCTGTTCTTCATGATACTTGGCTGAGCCTTCTCACTCTTGGGAAGAATAACTATTGGTAACTTGGTCTCTTAGAGTAGCTCTTTACCCCAGTTTACCCCCTTTTTGTACTTAAATTCTCATTTGAGCTTTTCTCCTAGATAGCCTTTTATCTCTGGGTGTCCTTAGGTAGCTGCTTTCTTAGGGCCTTGTTTCATTCTAGTCACATGGCTCTGCCATGTTTTTCAGCCATTTTGGTTGGTCATGTGATTGCACCGTATTTATCTACCATATTTTCAACTGACCACATGGACAAGAAGAAATCTTACCCTCATAGATAAGAAATAAAACCCCTTATTTTAAGGATCCCATGGGCCACCTCCCTGTTTTTGTTCTGAATTGGGTTAGATCTTTTTCCTGTTTCTTTAAAAAATTAAGTATTTTAGAAACATGTACCTGGCAGCCTGAGTAGAACAAAGGAAGAGCCATACTAACTCAGATGGTTGAGAGTATGAAAAAGTAGAGACATCCTTGTTCTTGGAACCTTTTAAGGTTTTTTTTAAATAGGGTCTTTTTCAGAATCTTCACTGCCTTAAACAAAGTACCAAAGTATTTATTATTTGGGCAAATGCAAGGATATTTTTTTCTCGGGTGGCTAAGGGAGCCACTGGGTGGGGTTCCACCCTGATCTAAGGGAGCCCCCCTATAGGGCTGCACCCTGATTTCTCGAGCTCAGGTGGTCAGGGAACCCACCCTGGGGCTCAATTCTGACTTCTTGGGAGTTAACTACCTGAGGGAGCTTCTGCTGGTCTCCACCTTGAGCTCTTGGGAGCTTCTAAAGGAGCACCTGGTTGGGCTTCACCCTTCTTAAAAGAAATTAGTGAGCCAGTGCTCCATGGAAAACCTCTAAAATCCCAGCCACCCTGCTATTAGGCTTTACCCTTAAAAATTTGGAACAGTTTTACCCTAAAGGTAGTTAATTGGAGCCCTGGTGGATCCTCTCTTGTTTATATGGCAAGAGATGGGTACAGAATGACAGTCTAAATTACAATAATACTCTTCAGTTAGATTTACTTTTGAAAAGGCAAGTACAGTCATGTAAAACCCTTTATGTTCAGGCTTCTATGACTGTTTATCTCTGAAAAGGCCCAAGAACTAGGATACTTAAAGAGATCTCTGAAGAAAAACCTCATAGCCTGTCCTCAGATGCCCAACTGTCTCCCAGAGAGATATGACATGTATCTCTATTCTACCTGTTTCTACCAGAAGCGAGCATTGCAGAGAGATCTAGTATTTTCAGGTATGACTCTGTCACTGCACATGGTCTTTTCTATTTCCAACAATCAGAATTTAGGTGAGGATGAAAGGAGAATGGCTGTAATAAAAGACAGACCAAAATTATGACTGTCATAATTGGCAATACTTTAGGCACACACAAGTTGTCCTAGGGAAAACCCAGGGCAAACTGATGCCTACAAGAAGACTGGACACTGGGCATGTAAATGTACCAAGACAGTGTCTAGGCCCTGCTCCAAATGTCAGGCAGCTAATGTGCTTGACTCGTGGCACGTGGAGATTGACTGTCCCTGCTGCCAGAGAGTGGCTAGGCCAGGCAAAACGCTCATTTTCTGCTGTAATAAAAAGGACTACAAGGGCCAGGGGCAACCTGCAATGTCCTGTGCGCAGACCTATTGGTTTCCTGTGAGAGATCCTGAATGACCCTGGATGTCATGAGTAAGCAAATTTAATTACTTACAGATCTGTTTTAGTTGCCTTCTTTGAAAAACCCTCTTCAGACTTACTGCCATAATTGGGATTGAAGGAAGTCCTAGTCAGAACTTCTTTAATCCTGCCTTGACAAGTCACTTTAAAGGTAAAATGTTTAGGGGCTGGGGATTTAGTTCAGCGGCAAAAGCGCCTGCCTGGCAAGCGCAAGGTCGTGAGTTTGGTTCCCGGTACCGGCGAAAAACAAAGGTAAAATGTTTAATCATGAACTTTTAATTGTCCCACAGTGTCCTACTACCTTACCAGGAAGAGATTTATTAGTAAAATTGGTGGTAATTTTCCAATTCTGTCAAAGGCCAAAGTGGATTTTACCCATTGGGACTGCCAGGTTATGTTTCTTAGAAAACATTGAAGTTATGATCAGGACTTGTACTATTCTTAGTCTTGTATCTTTGGTGCCTATAGAGGTTAGGCAGTCTTATGAATAGGTGATTTCCCAAACCTGTGCAAGCAGACCGGACATTAGTGACCTGTCCCTCCAAAACCCTGAGGAGATGCGGCTCACTGATGGAAGTAGCACTGTCCAAGAAGGACATCAAAAGGCAGATTATACAGTTATCAGTTCAGAACAGGTTGCTTGGGACAAACCCCTTCTTCCAGGGACTTCTGCTAAAAAAGGAGAGCTCATTTACTTGGACACTGATATTAAGCCAAAATACAGTGTACCCCTCAAATTTGTGGAGGTTATATTCCTAGAACACCCACAATTGTGAAAAACTGGGAATTTCAGATATGGTCAGAAAAATGCCTATAAATGCCTATTTTTTATAGTTTAAATATTCTATGTCTCCTACAGTTATGTAATTTAGTTTAATAAAATACTGTATTAATAAAGCCTTAGAAGGTGCAGGGCATTTTGATGGCCTCTTAGGAATCATAGTGCTTTAAGAAGAACAAAACCAAGAACACTCAAGATAGCTACATGTGATACAGTAATCAGTTATGATGCAGAAATGCTAGTGCATCTGCTGGAGATGGGTTACAGGGCAGCAGCCAATCCGCAGAAAGAAAACTGAATAAAGTTCCCAGTTTAGTTACTTGCAAACATCTTGCTAAAAAAAAAAAAAATTGTGGAAGATATTTGCAGTTTCTGTAAACTTATGGGGGGCTTCCAGGAGCAATTATTATTTAGATTCTAAACAAAAATCCACAAATGACTAAGGCTGTCAACTCTGGACCTCTACTTTGTGGGGGTACATTGTATATCTTTCTGGCACTATATACCTATGCAGCAATCTGGAGAGAAAGGGGCTGACTGATAAGCAATCATCTGTAAAGCGGAAGCAGCAATTCTGCAACTCTTAAAGGTGGTCAGTTTTCCCAAACAAGTTGCTGTCATTCACTGCAAGGAACCTCAAAGAGACATGCCCAAAGTTTCTTTGGTAAATGAAAAGTCTGGTAAAGAGGCAAGGGCAGCCTTACAGTTCCTTAAGACCCTAACCTTATTCCCAGCTCCTGAGGAACTATTAAAGTGGTCTTTCCTCAAGGGATGCTATAAAAATCCTACACAGGAAGTTGTCACTTGAATTTTCATAGGACTAGGACTAGTGATGACCACCCAATAGGTCTACAAAGCTTGCTCACTCTGCCTGTAGTAGCCTTGGCAAGTCCAAACCACCTTCTTTGTTAGAACCTGTACAAAGGAGAGGGATGTACCCTGCAGATGACTAGAAATTAGTCTTTACCTACATTCTACCATGTGGGGGATTTAAAAAGTATTGGTCCTAATTGACATCCTTACAGGCTCGATTGAGGCCTTCCCTAACTATTCACAGAAGGGTGTGGAGGTAGTTAAGGTGCTCCTCAAAGAAATCATTCCTCAGTTTAGACTACCCAAGTCACTTCAGAATGACAGTTATTTTACCTCTCAAGTAACTCAGGGATTGGGAAAAACTTTAGGAAGTTCTATACCAAGACTTCAGTCTTCTGGAGAGGTTGAGAGAGCCAACCAAACCCTAAAGTGAACTCTGGCAAAACTTTGCCAGGAGACTTCTGAGAGCTGGGTTTGATTATTGCTAATGGCCCTCATGAAGGTTTAAAATACTCCAAAAACCTAGGCTAAATAGGAGTCTATTTGAGATGTTATATGCAAGGCCTTTTCCATCATCTGATATGATAGTAGATCCAGAGACCACACATCTCTTAGATCTTATTAATCTAGACCAAGTACACCACGCTATCCAACTGTATGGAAACTAAGTACTTCTGGCTCCTGGCTCAGTGGGATTACTTAGTGCCTGCCCTGGCAACCAAGTACTCATTAAAACTTAGAAAGAGGGGATTTGTGTCTCTCAGTGAGAACTGAAGCAGGAAATTGGTGTGTGGAGACTGGTTGGGGAAGTGGGTGTGGCCTATTAATACAAAGTTTCAGGACATGTGTACAGAACAATTTCCAAAGCCCTGCATATGAAACTAATCAGAGAATGCTATCTTCAATTCTTCTTATGAGAACTTGAACATTTTTTATAGGATGGCCTAGGTCTGACAACAATCTGAATAGTGGGAGATAAAGAAAACAGCCTCTATTAATTTCACTATCACTGTGTTCTTTCTTGCACAGTGGCTTTCTCTTACTCTGTAGAGTGTACTTATTTTTCTTCTTTCAGTTGACCCAAACTCCCACTGCAGAGCCCATTTCTTTTGCTACTTTTAATACAGGTAAAAACCTCTCTATGTTTTGCACTATCTTGACCAATTCTTTGCTCAGGACAGAAAGAACCTATAAACCCCCTCTAGAAGGAAACTCAAGCACCCCAAAACCCATTAACAGGTAGACATAAAATTTTTTTTATCAGTACCGTGCTGATTTTATGATAGTAGCTTTGTAGTATAATTTCAAATCAGAGATTGTGATGCCCCCTGAGTTTCCTTTGTTGCCCAGGATTGTTTTGCTATTCTAGGACTCTTCTGGTTCCAAATGACCTGAGGATCAGTGGAACAGAATAGAAGATGCAACTCTAAGCATACTCAGCCACCTTATCTTTGACAAAGGAGCCAAACATATCTACTAGAAGAATGATAATCTCTTTAATAAATGGTGGTGGGTAAAATGGCTTTCCACATGCCAAAGACTAAAACTAGACCCATGCCTATCAGCATGCACTCAACTAAAGTCAAAATGGATTAAAGATCTTAATATTAAAACAGAAACACTAAATCTACTGGAAAAGAAAGTAGGTAGCAATTTTGAGGACATAGATGTAGTCAGAGACTTCATGAACAAAACCCAGACTGCATGGGAAATACTACAAATAATCAACAAATGGGATCTGTCACTATTAAAAAGCTTTTGCACAACAAAAAAAATCACCAACATATTGAAAAGACAACCCACAGAGTGGGAAAAAATTTAGCCAATTGTCCCCCAGACTAAGGACTTCTATCTAGAACATAAAAAGAACTGAAAAACATCAAACTTCTCCAAATTCAAAGACCCAATTGAAAAATGGGCATCTGAGATGAATATACACTTCCCAGATGAAGACATACAAACACCAAATAAATATATGAAAAACTGTTCAACATCCCTGGTCATTCGAGAGATGCAAATTAAAACAACACTAAGATTCCTTCTCACCCCAGAAAGAATGCCTTTTATCAATAAATCAACTAATAACAAATGCTGGATAGGCTGTGGAGAAAAAGGAACCCTTCAAAGAAGGGTTTTAAAGCAAAGAATTGTAAAATGTACACCTGATGCAAGTGAAAAGTGGCTACACTTATTGAAGATCATGGGAAGATGTGTTCAGGACAAGTCCATGCCAATGAAAAATATGTGATGAATGGAACGAACAGTGGTGGTAGCATGACAGGAAAGTAAAAAGCATAGTACACAGATCAATAAGGCTTTTGGAATTTAATGGACATATACCTCAGTCTGGGTGCCTCCAACTGAATTTCTAAGACTGACAGGAATACTTTACAGGATGCTGAGTAATCTCAGAGGCTTTCAACATTCATGCCTATCTCAGAATTCACTCTGATCTTAGTTATATGTATGAGATACAGTGCATATTTATGAGCCCTTAATAAGTTTCAAGTAGGGTAGAGATGACTGAAAATCAGGCCAAGAGATCGAATGTGCATGTGCTCTCCATCTAGAGCTTCAAACATTTCCTGTTTTTGAGCTTCAGAAATTTCCTGTTTTTATTATCCACTTCTCTTAGAAGATAGAAGGAGCAATGGTCATAGGGTGCTGTCCAAAGTCAAGTGGGTGGAGGGGAGTGATTTCTTCAGCTCCACTGTTCTGTCTTAAAACCATGTGGTATTTAAATTTATGTGTCTGATTTATTTCACGTAGCATTGTGGTTTCCGTGTGCATCCATCTTCCACAAGTGACTCAAGTTTATCATTCTGTGTAACAGAGTAGTACTCCACTGTGTATAAATATCACATTTTATTTATCCATTCAAAGATGAACATATAGTCAGTTTCCATGATTTAGTTATGATTTGTGCTGGTATAAATGTGAGTATGCATGTATCACTGTAATGTGATATCTTTAACTCTTTTGGGGAAGATACTAAACGGGGGAATATGCTGTGTTTGATGAAGTTACTACTTTAAGTGATTTTGAGGAATGTCCATACTGCCAAAAATGTAAATTGATAGGTTCCTCCTCTGCCCCCAGACTCTCCAACATTTCTTATTTGATTACTTGATGGTCACCATGTTTTCTGGAGTTAAATGGAACCTCAGTGTTTTAATTTGAATTTCTCTAATGACCATACACATTGAACATTTTTTCATGTATGTATTAGGAATTTGTGTTTCTTCTGAGAAGTGTTTATTTTACTTGCCCATTTTTTGATTGGGTCCTTTATTTGTGGATGTCTAATTATATTGAGTTCTTTATATATTCCAGATATTAATTATCTGTCTGAGGAGTAGCTAGCAAAATTTTTTCCATTCAATAGGTTGTCTCTACTCTGTTAGAGGTTTATTTTGCTGTGCAGAAGCTTCTTAATTTGATGGAATCTTGTTAATGGGTTTTGGGATGCTGGAATCTCCTTCTGAATGTGGTTTCTAGGTTCTTTCTATCCTGAACAAAGAATTGGTTAATACAAGTGTAATTGGTAGCAAAAGTTTTATTAAAGCTAGGAAAATAAGCAGGCTCCACAGAGTAAGTTTGTGCAAAGTAAAAGTCAGAAAATAAGTACACCCTATAGTGTGGGAGTGGGTCATCTGTGGAAGAGAGAACATAGGGCCTAAAATCTCAATGGCAACTGATAGAGCCTTAACAGATGTACCACTATCTTGACCAAAGCTCACCATTTAAGGAGATCTAAATCTCCATTTATTTAATCTTTGGTTTTGTGAGTGAAACAGCCAGATCTCCAAAAAATAGAATCAAAAGTTCCCTGCAAAAGTTTCCTTAAATTCTCTTGTCTGAAGACAATCCTACCTTTTCTAAACCCTTAAACAGTATGTCTGTAAGAGAGCACCTTTTCTCTGATCGTTGTCAGATCAGAGAGATCCCTTTCATGTGAGCCAGTAAACCTCCTTGGACTGTTCAGTTTGTGTCTTGCCTCTCCTTCCTCTCATCTGGTGCAGAAACCTAGGAACAAGAGCTGATGACAGGGACTGTCTTGCAATCCAGGAAGCAATGGGTAGCAACAGCTTGCCCCAGGCTGACTCCTGTGGATCCTACGGGTCCTCCCATTCCCTTTCCCCACCCCCTCTTCATCTTTCATAGGGCTGATTGTGAGGGGTCAGTGGTTTGTTGTGGGACTCCAAGCTTCTGGCCAAGTTTACTCATCAGTGAACTCTCAAAACCCTTGGAATTAAACTCCAAACCCTGACTGCCTGACTGGGTGTCTCAGTTACTTTACTCATTGCTGAGACAAAATACCTGGTGATCAAAAGTGAAGGAGGAAAGATTTATTTAGCTCACAGTTTATAGAGGTTTTAGTTTATAGTTGTGTGGCTCCAAGGCAGGATGGCATGACAAAGCAGCATCACAGAAGAGAAACAGTTCATGGCTTGCAAGAGGCAGAAATCAAGAAAACAAGTGACAAGTGGCAAATAATGGCACTCTTTCTGTTCCTTCTATTTTAACCAGCCCTTTCTTTCCTGTCTTACCTAACCCTCACGTCCAAGAACCTTGCCAGACCTCACCCAAAACATCCAACTTGATTCTATTGCTTTTTCCTGGAAGGGTAAGACCCTGCCTTTTTGGGGCTCTCTTGGTGCCCAGAGATATCTGATCCACTGTCCTACTCTTCCCACCCTGTTTGCCCAACAGTTTTCCTCTTTCTGTGGAGAAGGAGCCATTCTGACTGTCAACCAGGTGGGATGCCCCCTCTTGGCAGCCAGAAACACTTCCATCCTGCTCCAGGAGCTTGCAGACTCCAGTCTTGAATTGCTCCCTTAGAGACATGCTTGGGATCTGAGTCTTGACCCTGGCTGGCTTTCTGACCCTTCCAGGACGGACGATCACCCCTTGAACCTTCAGGAGACACCTCCCTGGGTTGTCAACTCTAAATGACGTCAAATGGCAGATAGGCCTCCACCATACCAGCTTCCTCCAACTTCCCCTCTTAAGTCAGCACTGCCTCCCACTGCAGATACAGCCCAAAGAGCTTCAGAAGTGGTTTGACCTTCCATCTCCTCTCGCTTGCCCTTTCCACCAGTTACTCACTCCCATGCAACCCCTGCTGCTTCTACAACCTTTCCACTACCTGCCAAAACTGGAAAATAAAAATTCTAGGCCTAAGAAAACAAAATTTAATAAATTTGGTTTTGGCTTCCAATTTGAGTGGGTATTTTAGTTTAATTGGTATGCTTAAAACATTTCTTGTGTTTTGTAAATTCTTAGACTACAATTACAGGATTTTTTTTTTTTTTTTGATTTTTCTCCGGTACCGGGAACCGAACTCACGACCTTGCGCTTGCCAGGCAGGCACTTTGCCGCTGAGCTAAATCCCCAGCCCCAATTACAGGATTAATTTGCTCTTCTGCTACAATGTAACACTTGGAGCCAAATAAATTTGTTATAGAAAGACTATGTAGTAAGTAGGATTGAGAGTAAAAATATAGAGAAAGCCATAAAGTGTGGAGATATATTTTTGATGTGAGATTTTGCATGATAAGAATTTTTGATAGTGACAGGACTGAAAGGTTCAAGCATGTCAAAGACGTTTGCTGGTTTAGTTGAACTCAGGCTGTTCCTTTTGAAAGCTCCAGCTCCTTGTTGCTCAAAGGAGACAAGGGAGGCTGTGGCCTTGACTCTCGTCAGTCACTCCCCCGCCATGTCCCAACTCTCCTTTCAGGTGTAAGTGGTGTTTACCAACAGTAGTGCCTAGACTGGTAATGGAGACAGTGCAGAACTGACTCCTCGGGCAATTCTGATTTGGTCTGTGACACTCATTATTGCCGACTTCTTGGTGTACTGAATGTTTTTCCCAAGTGTACAGGTCTTCAAAGATAATAAAACTGAAAAACTTCTCATTGAAATGGTAATTTTCAGGCTAAAGTTGTTTATGGTGATAAACTTGTTAGGCTCAAGCATCAAACTTTCCTTGACTTGTGTTCCACCTACTGTTGGTGAGATGTGCATGACAATATGTCATGTATGTGTTACAATACCTAGAGATGCTCAAACACTGTGCAGTTCAGCAATGTCACATACGGTGCATTCTTCTTAGATGACACTTTCTTGAAAGATGATATATTTAGATAAAAGTTTCTTCACATCATTCTATATTAGTGATGTCACGATTGTTACACTAAAATGTTGTGTTGCTCTTGATTTCAAATTTCCTCTTGAGATCATGTTAACATTTTGCAGGGATTCAACTTCTAATTCAACCATAATTGGTAAGAAAATAACTGTTCCCTGAGCATATTATGTATTTGCTGTCTAGATAAGATTATAAAATTAAACCTATTGCACCCACTGTAATACTGATTTAACTGATATCATGGATGTGCAGCAACTGAGATTTGGAGACTGAGTTTAAAAGATAACTGGACTAAAAAGATAGCCAATATTTTAGACCTGGTTCTCTAACGTCCACAAGGATCCAGGACATATGGGTACATTTTCCTACAAGATCCTCCAACTTTGGTGAATCCTCCCACCTCCTGAGCAGGGAAATTATTGGACACCAGAAGACAGGAGTCAGCAAATATACAGTATGCTAAAGTTAGGGTCATTGGAGAGAAAAATATCTCTATTTTTCCATGGGAAGCCACATGTTCAAGCAAGATTGTGACTCATCCTGAGTCGCTAACTCTGACAGAGGAGCTGAGAGGCTTTGCACATGGTTTCAAAAGTAAGGCCTGAGGAGCCTTAATTGACCTTGACAGATATTAAGAAGTTAATTTTGATTGGCACAGGACTCAATTTAACTCGGTCTTGAAGACCCTGAAGAAAAGTATAAACAAAGATGTATAAAAGTAATAATAATATAGGTTGGACATAAAAAGGGGGCTCCAGTCACTGACTCCTGCTGACAGCTTCCAGCTGCATCTGTGGACAGGTCTAGGAACCAGCTGGTTACAACTGCTATTGCAGTCTCTTAAGAATAGTGACTGATATAACTCCTTCCTCAGTCTACCTCTCCATTTTGATGCTCATACGTTAGTCACAGTTGCTTTCATCTCTTCGTAAGGTTTATTTATTCTCACTTAACTCCCATTGATTATACAGGTAGAACCAACAGTAAGTAATGGTGCCTGGGATCCATAGCCCCCATGCAAAGTCCACAATGTCTCCCTTGGCGTCTTGCTCTGGCAGTGGCTGAAAATTGGACAGCTTTTCCTCTCCAGAAGATACAAGGACCTGAGTGGGAGGGACATTGCAAGGACATGAAAAGCTTGTTTAGGTGAGATAAAATAGGGTGAGTGCTCATAGGATATACTGTCCTCAATGGGTAGAGATGGGTAAGATATCCCCAGTGGGAGGAGATTGGTAGTATTTAAAACTGCTACCCCCAAAAAAACTCTGTTACGGTGTCTAATCTAATATTTGGCTTTGAATCTCCTTACTGCTGCCTAAGTGCACACTGTGCCTTTGTAGGAGATAAACACAGGTTGATGCAGTACAACAAATGTCTCAGAACTCCTACAGAGTTCATGAAGTTCATGGAAGTCCACTATTCTATCTTGGATTTTTCCTTTTATGGTGGCTGTTACTCCTTTATGCTTGCCTATTTATTATTGCCATGCCTAATCACTTTGTTTGAAAGATTTCTCACCAACAAAATTGTGGCCATTACACAGGCGCTGGCCAAAGACCACATCATTATTTTCTCCTTCTTTAGTTCAGACAAAACCCCAACAACGACTGCCCCTGATCAGCAGGAAATAGATAGTCCAAAGATGGCAGGCCATTTGCCTATACTCCTTTAGAGGCTGGAATAATAGAAACTGGACAGGAATACCACTATCTTGACCAAAGCCCACCATTTCAGGAGATAAGTCTCTGTTTATTTAACCTTTGGTTTCCCAGGTGAAATAGCCAGATTCCAAAAAAGTGGAATCAAAGCCCTTAAAGTTTCCTGTCAGAAGACACTCCCACCACTTCCAAACCCTCAAAACTTCCCTCAATCTGTAAGAGAGCACCTTCTCTCTTATAGCTGTTAGAACAGAGAGGTCCCTTTCGTGTTTGCCAATAAACCTACTTGGACTGTTGAGTTTGTGTCTTGCCTCTCTCTCCTTTCAGTGACTGTTCTTTTTGTATCACCGAGTCCTCAGGTTGACATCAGGTCTAGGCCATCCTACTGAAAACCTTCTTGATTTATTGTGAAAAGTCCATGTGAAGGGCTTTGGAAACTGTTCTGCACATGTGTCCTGGGATTTTGTGGTTAGGTCACACCTACTTCTCCAGATGGGGTTGTTATGCCCTAACCTCCTACCTCGATCTTATTTGTTGACTCTTGGTATTACTTCTTGTGCAGTTAGGGTTCTGTTCAGAAAGTGATTGCCTGTGTTTTCAAGAGTTTTATCTATTTTATCTTCTGACTGATTAAGTGTTTCTATTTTAACATCCTGATTTTCGTTGTCTCTTTCTTACCTCTGTTTATTTCTTCTATCCTACCACAAACCTAGGACCTTCACACTTAGCTACATCCTCAAGACTTTTTTTTTGTTGCTGTATTACCCAGTCTCAGCTTGAATTTGGCAATACTGCCTCAGCCTTCCAGAGTGCTGAGATTGCAGGCATGTGCCACAACATCAGTTTCCAGATCTGTTTTGTGTATGTTAAAAGATAAGAATTTTCTAAAACTAGCTTTGTCATGGCATTTCCTTCTCAAAAGTCACGCATAACTCCCCTGCATATATAATCTTAACTCCAGAATTATAGGCTTGGCTTTCAAGAGTTTTTGTATTCTGACCCCAAAGTTACCTTCTAGTCTCATCACTTATCTATTCTAAAGTCAAGACAGTCTCTTCATTGGTCTCTAAAGGTGCTTTTCCAATCTTGCTCACACCATCCCAGTTTTCTTTAATGAAAAACCACACCTCCTCTTCAAATTCAGCCTCTACCTCCTTTAGATCATCTTCATACCATTTAATTTACCATTGGTGATTAGAGCCTATAATCTTTAATTGATTCTGGGCATATTCTTATTTATACACTGCTCAGAGGAAGGGATTGTGTTTCTGAGGCAGGAAATTAATGTGGCAAACTGGACACACAAATGGGTAGAAAGTGTTAAAGCTCATAAAATCCCAGAGGATGTATGCAGAATACATGAGAAAATGACTCCATGGCTTCTGAGCCCTGTACATAGAACCAATCAGAAAGTGATATTTTCAATCCTTCATTTGAATTTAGCACTCTGTATTGGACCAATCAGAAAGGTGCTCTTTTCAATCCTTCATTTACACCTGGCAGGAAGTCAAGTGAGACATTTTTGATAGGCAGTTTCAATTTGACATGAGGTCAAGTGAGTTTTTGATAGGACAAATCGCCCAAATCCCACTTGTATGAGGGGGAACTTTAACCTAGGAGTTTTGGATACAAAGACACCTTTCCCTTAACCTTGGGTTCAGTGAGAGTCTTCATTGGCTCACTGTCACCCTGTGAAGCAAATCTATTTTCTGCATTAAATAAGTTTATAGTTTCACTGTCTTTTCTGTGTGTCTTGTTCAATTCTTTGTTCAGGACACCAAGAACTAGGAAAGAGCCCCATAGTACCCTCCATCAGGTAACATTCCTGTTTTTCTGTACTCTTTGCAGTAGTATGGATTTTACAAAACCTTTCTATACCCTTTTGTACCTCTGTTTGTTTTCTCTTATTCTTTCCGTGTATTGATTAATAAGAAGATGAGGCACCAGAGAAAGACTGCTAGAAGCCAGCCTGAAATTCTCAAATATACCATAGACAAGTTATACACTGACAACTGAAGAGACAGAATTTTTAGTCAAATGATCTTTCTATATCCCTTATGTTACCAGATTCTGGGGTTCTGTAGATTTGTTCCACATCCTTGGTGTCCTGAACAAAGAATTGGACAAGAAACATGAAAAACATAGTGAGGTCTTATATTTATTAAACATGAGAAAAGAAGTATCCTCTATATAGTGAAAACAGGCCACCAAGAGAGTTCTCAGTGGCCATGGGGTTATTGGTGGATATCTTTTATATCCCTCATCCTTCAGGCTGATGGCAGATCTAAGCCATCCTATCAAAACTTGCTTTATTTTGTGGCAGAAAAATTCAACAATAGCACTTTCTAATTGGTTCCATGTGCAACACTTGGAAACTGTCCTGTACGTGTAACCTAGATCTCCATGATTGACAGGTCATGCCCATTTGCTCAGCCATTCCCTAATCTCTTACCTCACACAGGTAATTGTACAAGGTCTGAGGTTCTTGAAGTTGCAATAAGGAATCTAATCCATGTTTCTCTTAGAAAAGGATTAGAGGTTTGCTGACTCTTGTTACAGCAAAATAATTTTCAGAACTATGCTAATTCCAATCAGTGGACTAATTTAGTACCACACACTCTTAATTCCAATATCACACAGTCTATATCCAGCCAGCTTTAAAAGCCACACCTATGAGATCGTGAAGCTTTGGGGAGTTTCTAGATACAAGCCATAACAAAGGGGAATAGCTGTGTCAAATGGCACCTCAAGTTTTAGTTTTGTTGACTATTCTCCATGGTGATATCCTTAGTTGTACCATTTACTCTCCCAACAATAAAGAAGGGTTCAGTTTTCACCACAACATAGGTAGCACTTATTCGTTGATTTCTGTTTTCATTTTATGTTTGGATTGTGCCACCTCATTGTCACCTTTGGTGAGCTGGAATGAGGTGTGCTACCTCATTTGCCTTTGGTAAGCTGGTAGTCTGGGGCTTCATCTTGTTTAAATGTCTTTTATTTTCTATTTTTTAAGTTTTAATTCCTGGGTTGATGCTTGTAAATTGCATACTGTGAGTAGCTTTATTGCTAGTATTTAGAACCCTTAGGAAATGTGTACTTCTCAGAGGTGCCTTCTATGTGTAGCTGGCTTTGGGCATTGAGTCTGTTGTAGACTCTACCTGTTCAATTTATTGGGGATGAGAAGTTGCTGCCTACTTGACCCAGCCCCTGGTTCTTTGGCACTGGCCTATAACATTTTTTATGACCCTTAGGCAATCTTAGTCTTGGCATACCAGGAAGAACAGCTGCTAAGAATAATTATGTTATCTTGGCTAAAGTAGTGTAATCAGCAATAACAGTAGCATCAAACACAGCCTAGAAAAGGACAAACTGAGGTAACTATTAATTTGTCATCTTTAACTATGTGAACTAGATTTGTGGTTATATAATAAAATCTAAAATGAACCAGAAAATTGTATATGGTAAACAAGCCCTCAATATTGCAATTTTACACTCAGAGGAGAAAATTTAATAGGGTTTGGGGGAAAAATAGAGAAATAGAAGTGGAAGGGTTTAGAAGCAGGCTTGGGGACAAAGAATGATTACACAAACTTTGGGGAAATGGTGAAGAAGAAAGGAGGGAAAGAGAGAAGGAAGAAATAAAAACAAGAACAAAACAGAAGAACAACAAAAACTAGAAACCATGTTCACACTCATAAAAATTAAGAACAAATAATCAAGAAAAATAAAAGAAAAACACAAGAAAAGAAAACGAGGAAAAATAATGTCCATTTCAAGGTGTGTCTCTGTTGTCACTGGTAGACAACCTGGGCAGAAAGAATCCAGATCCATGTTGATTAATCCCAGCAAGCCAACTGTAGCTTTACAGTGGGGAAGTAGACAATCCAAATGAGCCTGAAACTTTAGTTCCACTGAAGTTCAAGCTGGTTTATGGCTGTGAGCCCGGAACTAAGTTTGTTCAGCCTGCAGTAAACCTACCGGCTTGAACTCAGTTCGTGCTAGCTTGAATTCAGCTCCCTGACCTCCTGCCAACTTGAACTGAGCTCACTGACCCTGTCACTGGGAATTGCTAGATGGAGCTTGTAGTTGTTCGGAGTTCAGAGCTCAGTTGGCCCCTCTCCAAGATGGTTACTGACCAATCACCCTCCCCTAGTGGATGTCTGAACCCGATAATTCATCAGCCACAGGAGTCTGCTGCATCCACTGCTCCATTCCATTGGTTCTTTTCTCTGTGGAGACCTTGGGTTACCAGGAGTCACCATTCATTTGCAGGTTTGAATTGCCTCTCCCACACAATGAGTCAGGGCTCAGGGAGAAAGCACTGCCTGCCACCTTTTTGTTCTTCATTGAAGTGTCTCTCTTTGCTCTCCCGTGGGCCTCAGTTCTTGCTTCAGATCCTTTCTGGGTCCAAGGGACTAAATTTCCTTCTTCTCTTCCTCACACTGCTATACTCCAGTGCCTGGACATCAAATCTTGGCGAGGCTGTTTCTCCATTGCTCACTGCTCTGCCATCTTCTTGGAAGTCCTTTGGTTGATTTTTTGATAATAGTAGTTTTTTTTTTTTTTTTTTTCCTGGAGAGACTGTAATCACAGTGATGTTTTAATAATCATTTGTCTAATGGCCAGGGATGCTGAACATTTTTTTTCATGTATTTATTGGCCATTTGTATTTCTTCATCTGAGAAGTGTCTATTCATTTCAGATGCCCATTTTTGGTTTGTGTCTTTAAATTTTGGAGGCCTGATTTTTTGAGTCATGTACATATTCTAGGTATTAGTCTTCTGTGTGAGGAGTAGCTGGTAAAAATTATTTTTCCATTCTATAGATGTATGCCTTCGTGATGTTGGTAACTTCCCTTGATGAATAGAACCTTTTTATTTTATGTGATCTGAGTTGTATTTCCTGTGCAATCAAGGTTTTCTTCATAGTCTTTGCCTATACCTATGTCTTAAAGAGTTTTAGCTATTCTATCTCCCAGCAGATTGATTTTCTATTTTAATATCTTTGATCCATTTTAATTTTAGTTTAGTGTATGGTGAAAGTATGAGTGGAGGTTCAATCTTTGTCATGTGGGTGGGGAGTATTCCCAGCACCATTTGTGAAAGAGGCTATTTTTCCTCTAGTGAAGATAAGTTAATAGAGTGCCTTGGGTTTTTCTGAATCTTCTAATTTGTCTGTTTGATCCACAAGTCCCTTTTTTGCCAATACCATGCAGTTTTTATCCCTGTAGCTTTGTAGTATAACTTGAAGTCTGGGATTATCTTGTCCTTTGTCTTTCCCTTAGTGCCCAGAATTGCATTTATTAAATTCTAGGTCTCTTCTGGTTCCACATAAATTTTAAGATTGTGTTCTCTAGTTTTGTGAGGAACACTGTTGATATTTTGATTGGGATTGCATGAAGTCTGTATAACAGTAGTAGAAATATGGCCATTTTCACTATATTGGGTTTCCCTACCCAAGAACAGAGAATATCTTTCCATTTTCTGATATTCTTGATTATCTTCTTCAGAATTCTATAGTTTTCCTTGTAAAGGTCTTTCACTTTTTTGGTTAGATTAATTCCTAAGTATATTATTTTTATTGACGTTATTGTGAATGGTATTGTTTCCCTAATTTCTATCTTGGTAAGTTTGTAATGGGTGTACAGGGATGCTATTGACTTTTTTGTTTGTTTGTTTGTTTGTTTGTTTTGTTTTTTTCTCCAGTACCGGGAACCGAACTCACGACCTTGTGCTTGCCAGGCAGGCGCTTTTGCCGCTGAGCTAAATCCCCAGCCCGCTATTGACTTTTGAATGTTGACTTTCTAGCCTGCTATGCCAACAAATTTTGCTATTAACTCTAGGAGTCTAATGATGGAATTTTTGGGGTTTTCTATCTAGAGAATTATGTCATCAGAAAATAATCATAAGATAACTTCTTCCTTTCCTATCCATATTCCTTTCATTTCTTTCTCTGGTCTGAATCCTCTGGCTAATATTTCAAGAACTATATTGAGCAAGAGTAGTGATATACATGATGATCACCTTTAGCATACAGAATTTGCACATAAGACATCTTGATTCTTTTCCCCTCATTTCCTTCCACTCCCTTCAACTTTTCTTCCCATCCTTATTACAAAAGCTTTGTTTCCATTTTTCTTCTATTTTTAAGTTTACCTTCCTTCCCTTTGTGGTACCCCCTCCCTGTTCCCCTTCCAATTTCAACATCTTCTTCCTACTTCCCAATATCTGTCATCCACTTTGGTCCTTATTTACACTCTTGGTTTCTCACACAAGAGAAACTATGCAATATTGAAACACATATGTCTGATTTATGTCA
Source organism: Chinchilla lanigera (assembly GCF_000276665.1). NCBI lineage: Eukaryota > Metazoa > Chordata > Mammalia > Rodentia > Chinchillidae > Chinchilla > Chinchilla lanigera. The sequence continues at coordinate 535,067 of NW_004955557.1, read as the reverse complement.
TTGTATGGTTTCAAGGTGCATTCATTCGCCTAGAAATTTCTCAAGTTTATCCTTCTTTATGGCAGAGTAGTACTCCATTGTATATAAAAACCACATATTCTTTATCCGTTCAACTGTTGATGGGCATCGACACTGTTTACAGGATTTAGCTATTACAAATTATACTGTTATAAACATGAGTGTGCATATGTCACTGTGGTATGATGCTTTTAACTCTCCTTTGGGGAAGATACCAAGAAAGAGAATAGCTAGATCAAATGGAACCTTTACTTTAGTGTTTTTGAGGAAGCTTCATGCTGATTTCCATACTGGTTGTACCAGTTTATACTCCCACTACCAGTAGAGAAGAGGTTTTTTTTTCCCCCCCATAACCCCACCAGCATTTGTTATTGGTTGATTGTTTATGATAACCATTCTTTCTGGAATGAGATCGAATCTCAATGTTGTTTTAATTTGCTTTTCTTGAATGATCAGAGATGTTGAACATTTTTCATATATTTATTTGCTGTTTGCACTTCCTCATGTGAGGAAATTACTCATTTTAGATGCCCATTTTTGTATTTGGGTCTTTAAATGTGGGGGTCTGATCTCTTTGAGTTATTTTTGTTTTCTAGGTACTAGTACTTTGTCTGAGGAATATCTCAGAAAATATGTTCCAATTCTGTGGGTTGTCTTGTCACTCTCTTGGTGGTTCTTTTGCTCTGCAAAAGCTTTATAACAAGATGATCCCAGTTGTTGATTCTGTGTAATATTACCTGTGTGATTAGGATTTTGTCCATAAAGTCTTTCCCTACATGTATGTCTTCAAGATTTTACTTATTTTATCTTCCAATAGATTGTGTTTCTGTTTTAATATTTAGATCTTTGATCAATTTTAATTTGGTTTAGCGCATGGTGAGAGATGTGGGTCTAGGTTGAAATCTTCTGCATGTGGAAAGCCAGTTCTCCCAGCCCCATTTATTAAAGAGACTATCTTTCTTCAAGTGAAAGTGTTTTGCCACTTTGTCAAAGTTAAGGTGGCTGAGTGCATTTGGAGTTCTTTCTGCATCTTCTTTTCTGTCCCATTGATCTTCAGTTCCGTTTGTTTGCCAGTACCATTCTGTATTTTTCATCATGGTAGCTTTGTAGTATAATTTCTAGTCAGGGATTGTGATGCCCACTACTTTGTCTTTGTTGCTTAGACTGATTATGTTATTTTAGACCTTTTCTAGGTCACATGAATTTTAAGGTTTTTTCTGGTTCTGTGAGGTACGCTATTGATGTTTTGATTGAGATTGCATGAAATCTGTATAACTGTTTTGGAAGTCTGACCATTTTCACTATATTGATTCTGCTCATTCAAGATCAGGGTATATGTTTCCATTTTTAATAATCTCTTCGATATCCTTTTCAGAGTATTGTGGTTTTCAGTGTGTAGATCTTTTACCTCCTTTGTTAGATTTATTCCCAAGTAGTTCATTTTTCTTAATGTTATTGTGAAAGTTGTTGTTTCCCTAATTTCTCTTTCAGTTAGTTTGTTATTCGTGTACAGGAATGCTATTGATTTTTGAGTGTTGATTTTGTATCTTGCTGTGCTACCAAATTTGGGTATTAATTCTATGAGTCTTTTGGTGGAGTGTTTGGGGCCTTCTATGTAGAGTATCATGTTATTTGTCATCAACAATTAATGATAATTTAACTTCTTCCTTTCCTATGCTCATCCCTTTTATTTCTTTCTCTTGTCTACTTGCTTGACTAATATTTTCAAAACCATATTGAAGAGAAGTGGGGATAATAGGCATCCTTGTCTTGTTCTTTATTTTAGGGTGAAAGCTTTCAGTTTTTTACCAGGTAGTGTCATATTGACTTATCATAGATGGCTTTGATCAGATTGAGATAATGACCTTTTATTCTGATTTTCTCTAGAGTTTTTTATTTTTTTTGTTTTTTTTTTTTTTTTTTTTTATGGTTTTTCTCCGGTACCGGGAACCGAACTCACGACCTTGTGCTTGCCAGGCAGGCGCTTTGCCGCTGAGCTAAATCCCCAGCCCCTCTCTAGAGTTTTTTAAAATCATGAATGTGTGTTGAACTTTGTAAAATGCTTTTTCTGCGTCTATTGATATGATCATTTTTGTCTTTAGTTCTATTAATGTGGTGTGTTATATTTACTGATTTGCATATGAGGAACCATCCCTGCATCCCTGTGATGAATTCTACTTGGCTATGGTGTATAATCCTTTGATGACTTGCTGCCTTCTCTTTGCCATCATCTTATTGCAGATTTTTGCATCTATGTTCATTAAGGACATTGGCCTGTAGTTCTTTTTTTTTTGGTTGGGTCTTTCTCTGGTTTTGGTACCAGGGTAATGCTTTCTTCCAGCAATGACTTTAGGAATATTGATTATCTTTCAATTTTATAGAAGAATTTAAGGTGTAATGGCACTTGATCTGCCCTAAAGTTCTTTTTTAATTCAAGTGACTCTATCAGGACCTGGAGTTTTCTTGGTCATTTTTAAATTATGTCTTTACTTTCATTGACTGATATTGGGATAGTTCAAATTTTTATATCTTCCTGGTTTAGCTTTGGTAATTTATATGTATCTAGGAATCTGTCCATTCCTTCTGAGTTTTCCATTATATTATTATATGCGGGTTCTCAAAATAGGTATTGATGGTCTTCTTGATTTGTATGGATTTGGTTATGATTTCTCTTTTTTCCTTCCTTATTGCATGAATTTGAGAATTTTCTCTTGTTTTAAGGTTGGCTAAGGATTTGTCTGTTTTACTTAACCTTTCCAAGAACAAACTCTTCCATTAAGTAATTCTTTGTATTGTTTTTCTTAGTCTCGGTTACATTAATTTCTGCTATGATCTTTTTATTTCCCTCCCTGATACAAATTTTGGGATTGACTTGCTTTTCTTTTTCTAAAAGCTTGAGGTTCAGCGTCAGGTTACTTATTTGGGATTGCTCTGTTTTTCTCATGTGGGAATTTACTGGTATAAATCACCCTCAAAAGACTGCTTTCATTGCATCCCATAAAGTCTGCTATATCATATTGAGATTATTGTTTAATCTCAATAGAAACTGTAGAAACTAATTTCTTTGTAAATTTCATCTGTGACCTATTGGTTGTTCAGAAGGATGTAATTTAATTTTCATGTTTTTATGTAGTTGTGTGGTATCTTTTGTCATTGATTTCCAATATTGTTGTGCAATGATCCAATAATATGCATGCTATAATTTAAATTCATTTGCACTTACTTAATCATATTCTATGAGCTCAAATATGGTCTATTTTAGAAAAAGTTCCACGTGTTGCTTAGAAGAATGTGCATTCTATAGTTTCGTGTGGAACACTATATAGATGTCTACTAAGTCCATTTGTTCAAATGTTTCATTCAGCTCTGACATTTCTTTGTTAATTTCTTGTCTAATTTACCTATTTGTGATAGTACACTGAGGTCTCCCATTACAATTGTGTTGGTGCTTATCTGATTGTTTCATGTTGATTAGTGTTTGTTCTATATAGGTAAGTATGTCAGTAATTGGTATGTATGTATTTACGATTGTTCTCTCTTCCTTTTTTTTTTTCCTTCCGGTACCAGGAATCGAACTCACGACCTTGCACTTGCCAGGCAGGTGCTTTGCCGCTGAGCTAAATCCCCAGCTCTATCTCTTCCTTTTGGATTGTTCCCTCAACAAGCATGTAATGACCTTCTTTGTCTCTTCAAATTAGTCTGCTTGAAATTCACTTTATCTGCAAATAAAATAGTTACCTCAGGTTTTTTCAGGGTTTCTGTGACATGGGGTATTGTTTTCCATTCTTTGACTTTCAATCTATGCATTTCTTTTTGAGTTACATATGTTTCTTATATATATATATTTTGGACCTTTTTTCTTGATCCATTTTGCCAAGCTCTTTCTTTTGATTGTTGAATTGATATCATTTGCATGAATAGTTGTGACTGATATGTATTGACTTGTCATATTAATTTCTTCTTGCTGGCTCCCATTCTTTTCCTTCTGTTTAATTGCTAGCCTTGCCTGGTGAACTCATTCTGTTTTGATCCATGTAATTGTATTTTCTAGAATATCCTTCAAAACATTTTGGAGTGCTGATTTTTGTGGTCATGAGTTTGTTCAGGTGTTCTTTATCATGGAAATATCTTATTTCTCCATCAGTTTTGAAAGATTAGTTTCCAATGTACATCAATCTGGGTTGGATGTTGTTTTCTTTTTTTTTTTTTTTTTTTTTTGGTTTTTCTCTGGTACCAGGCACCGAACTCATGACCTTGCGCTTGCCAGGCAGGCACTTTGCCGCTGAGCTAAATCCCCAGCCCCTGGATGTTGTTTTCTTTTAGGCTTGAAATAATTCACTCTAAGCTCCCTTGACCTCAGCGTTTACACTGAGAAGTCTGCTGGGACTCTGATGGGCTTTCCTTTATAGGTGATTCATTTCTTATCCCTAACACCTTTTAATATTATGTTCTTATGTTGAATCCCTAGAATCTTGACTATTATAAGCCTTGGTGGTTTCTTTTTCTGATCATAGCTAATTGGAGTTCTATATTACTCAGTTACTGTATGTCAATTTCTTTTTCAATGCTTTGGTAGTTTTCTGCTGTTACTTATGTGAACAGGTTTGTTATGTCCTTTGTTCTTTCTTCTGATTTTCTGTTGACTCCAATTAATCTATGTTACTATCCTTTTGCATCTTCTTGCAGCTGTTGGATTGATTTTTGTGGTCCCTTGCTTTTTTTTTTTTTCCGGTACTGGGAATCAAACTCATGACCTCACGCTTGCCAGGCAGGCGCTGTGTCACTGAGCTAAATCCCAGCCCCTCCCTTGCTGTTTTTAAGAAGTCTTTCATTTGGTCATTGCTAACCACAAATCTGTTTTATAGGTCTGATATTCTGTCTTTGCATTGGTTGATTCTATTGTGTATCCTTTGAATAGAATTTTTAATTTCTTGGTTATCTCTTTGAATCTGTTTTATGGAACCCAGTTCTTTCCTATGTTGGACATTCATATTTTCCTTCACTTTTTTTGGTGAACTTAGGACCTGCACTTGCCAGGAAGGTGCTGTGCCTCTGAACTATATCCATGGCCCTCCATCACTTTCTTAAGTGCTTGTTTTAACAAATCTATGTCTACACTATATTCACAAATCATATCCTTATTATGGTTTCCATCTCTTTAGTAAGCTGTTTAATTATTTCTTGTATGTTTTGTAATACAGCCTCATTCATCTGCTTTATTACTTCTGCTACTTGCATTTCAGAAAGTCTAGCTGGTTGGATTGTTATTTATTCCACCTCAGTGCCTCCTGGACTTACATCAGTGAGCTGGATTCCTGGGGTTACATCTTGCTTGAGTGTTTTCTCATTTTTTATCTTTTTAATTTGTTTCTTGCATGCTGTTTGCAAATTGTTTATGGTAAATAACTTTGTTACTAATAGCAAGACCTCTTTAGGACATGATCACTTTTTAAAGATGTCTTCTATGTGTGGCTGGCTTTTGAGTCTGTCCCACGATCCCACCTCTCTAATTTGTTATGAATTAAAGGTTGGTGTCTGTTTGGCTTAGCACCCAGTCCTTTCGTACTGGACTGTGATATCATTTATGACCCCGAGGCAGTCTCAGTATTGCCACACAAGCAAGAACAATAGATTAAAAAAACTGTGTCACCTTGGCTAAAATAATGTGACCAGTAGTAATACTAGCATGAACCACAGTCCAGAAAATGACAAACTGTGATAACTATTAATTTGCCACCTTTAATCTTAGGTACAAGCTTTATGGTTCATGGAGTGATTTTACCCTCAGGGTAGAAAACTTAAAAGGGGATAATATAAAACTACAGAGAAATAAAAGAAGATGAGGAGATTAGAAGCAAAGCTGAAAGGCAAAGGAAGATCACTTAAGTTTCAGGAAACTGGTAAAGGAGACAAGAGAGAAAGAAGAAAAAAAAACAAAAGCAAGAACAAAGTAAAATTAAAAAAGCTAAAAATAATGTTCACACCATGGAAACCAAAAACAGACAATCAAGAAAAAAATGAGCAAAACAAATAAAAACAAACCCCCAAAACAAAGAAAAACTGAAAATGAAATTTCTCTGATTTTGAGCCTGTGGTTATTTTCTGGTGTCTACAGTTTTGTGCCCAGTTAGAGCCCAGATGTGTGCTGGGTAACCCCAGTAAGTCTGTAGTAGGGTTTTGGTGGGGTCCTGGATAATGCCAGAAAGCCTCCAGTATGGTTAGGGTGGTGCACAGATTCTGGTGGTTTTCAGTCTACAAAAGTTCAGGCTGGGCTGCACATGGCTCCCTGTTTCTGGCTATCTCCCACAATGGTCTTTCACTCAGTTGCTGAGGGATTTCAACACTGGAAGCTCTGAAACAAAGCCAGCCCACAGCCAACCAGAGTCTCTGGTTCAGTTGGCCTCTTTCTAAACAGGTGACCAACCAAGCACTCTTTCCAGGGAATATAGCTGTCATCTGGATTGGAGTCACTCAGTAGCCCTTGCAGTGTGCAGAATCTACTGTTCTGCTCCATTGATGTATTTCTCCCTGGTGACCTCCAGACTCACTCATCCTCATTGTGCCCTGCAGAGTCAATACTCCTCTCCATGCTGTGAGCTGGGAGTGGGGGAGGGATGAGTCTAGTTTGCTTCTTCTTTCTGCACTATGTTCTGTCTCCTCACTTTCTCTGTAAGACCCAATTTTGCTTCAGATCCTTCTTGGGTCTTGGGGATCCACTTCTCTCCTTCCTCTCTTCCCAAAGTTATTATTATCCCGTGTCTGTATTCTGAATCTTGGAGAGGTTGATTTGTTGCTGTTTACCACTCTTCCATCTTCCCAGAAGTTCTCTCCACTTTTTCCTAATTTTTCAACAGAAAGCTTTCAGCTTTAATCCTTTTAGAATGGTGTCCCATCATTATTTCCACATTCTGAAGCAGGTCTGAAAGTCCTCTTTCTTGAGTGTCTTTAGATGTGATAAAAAAATTGGTGAATGTTGCTGCCAAGTATCATCCAAAAGAAAGTCAGGCACATAAAACATTACAGTGTGTCCTTTTCCAGTGGATCTGGCAATGTGCGACTTCTGGCTCTTTTCCATAATGAAAATGAGTGGTGAACATTTTGAATTGATTCAGGACATCAAGGCTGCTAACAGCACAACTGAACATTTAGGAATAAAGACTTCTAGAACTGCTTCAGAAAGTGACAAGAGCTATGGGATAAGTGTGTTTGAATCAAGAACAGAGGTCGTAGTCAGAGGGAGATTAATGCCAATGTGTCTTCTACTGAAATAAAGTATTTGATCATTTTATATATTTATACACACACACACACACACACACACACACACTGTGTAACTATAGTTACCTCTGTTCTATTTCGATTACTATTTATATGGTCTGTTTTTTCTAACCCTCCCATTTCAGTTTTAAAGTTGTAGTCAGCCCTTGCAACTAGCAAATAGACAGGTCTTTCATTTTTAAAAAATTGATTAAGCCACTTGTTAGGTAAATGTGATGACCCAGTAAAGATCACAGCCAGCCCGATTTTGAGGGTTCCTGGTGGGACCTCCTGAAGTAACTCCAAAAGAGAGTCTAAGTCCAGTTAATTGAACTTGACCTTTTATGGATACAGTTAGGAGAGTTAGTAGGATGTGCTTAGGTGGCATGATGCAAAGGAGGGGTGTGAAATTTGGGAAATGAGAGTAGTTGAGTATGTGGGTCATTATAATGGCTAATATTCCATTATGGGGGTGCTGTGACATAACAAGTGGGATGGATGTGCCATACTTTAGCAGAGTATGCATTATTTCCCGGGCTCAGGTGGCTGGGAACAGGAACTCAGGCAACTGGGGGTTCAGAATGGGGTCAGACCAACATCACTGTATGTTTTAGTTTTACCAGTAGATGTTTGCAGTACATGATTATATTCATTGTGTGCACTTGATACATGCGCATGGCATATCTTAATTCTGTTTACATCCTCTTTTTGTTCTCTTCTCCCCTTCGTCTCTTGTTCTTCCCATTTGAAAATGATGTATCTCCTGTTTCCTATTATCTGTCTTTTACTCTATTCTTTAATTTATTTATACTTTAGGTTTCTCATATAAGAAAACTATGCAATATTTAGGCATGTGTGACAGATTTATTTTATTTAATATTATGGTCTTGAGATGCATCTGTTTTCCTACAAATGACTTAAATTTTGTGTCTTTTATGATAGAGTAGTATTCCATTGTGTATAAATACATTTCCTTTATCTATTCACTTGTAAATGGACATATAGACAACTTCTATTATTTACCTATTATAATTTGTGCTTCTATCAACATGGGTAGGCATGTATCACTGTAATATGATATCTTTACCATCATATTTGGGAATATTTCCCTATTTTGGGAAGATACCTAGAAAAAGAATAGCTGATTCAAATGGAATTTCTATTTTTAGTTTTCTGAAGACCTTCTATACTGTTTTTAACAGTGGCTATACTAGTTTACATTCTTACCAACAATGTAGATGTACTCCCTTTCCCCCATAGCATTATTAGCATTTAATATTATTTGATTTCTTGATGATGACCATTCTTTCCAGAGTAAGAAGGAATTTCAATATTGTTCTAATTTAGTTTGCATTTGTCTAATGGCCTGCAATGTTGAACATTTCTTCATGAATTTACTTGTGCTATGTACTTCCTCCTTTGAGAAATGTCTATTCATTTAAGTTGCCCATTGCTGAAGTATTTTTTTTTGGGGGGGGGTCCTAATTTTTTTGAGTTTTTAATATATTGTAAATATTATTCCTCTTATTGAGCTGTAGCTAGCAAAATATTTTTGCATTCTGTAGATTGGTATTTCACTGTGTTTGTTGTTTCCTTTGCTGTGCAGAATCTTTTTAATTTGATATGATCCCATTTGTTGATTCTTGATATAATTTCTTGTGCAATTGGTGTTCTGTTCAGAAAGTCCTTGTCTATGCCTGTGGCTTCAAGAGTTTCATCTATTTGATCTTCTGGCACATGAAGTTCTTCTGTTTTAATATTTAAACATTTAATCAATGTCAATTGTAGTTAGTAGATTGTGAGAGATATGGGTGATAGCTTCAATTTTCTGTATGCTGATATCCTATTTCCCCAGCACCATTTATTAAAGAGGCTGACTTTCCTGCCATGTATACTTTTGGCTTCTTTTTCATAGATCAAATAGCTGAGTGTACCTGGGGTTGTACTGCCTCCTCTATTGTGTTCCATTGATCATCGTTTCTGCTTTTGTGCCAGTACCATGCTATTTTTATCGATGTACTATTTATCTTAGTTACTTTTCTCTTATTGCTGAGACAAAATCCCAACACCCAAAATTAAGGAAGGAAAGGATTATTTAGCTTACAGTTTGTGGAGGTTTCAGTCTATAATCAGCTGGCTCCAAGGCAGGGTGGCATGGCACAGGAACAACACTTTAAGGCAGCACAAGATAGCAAAAGCTGAAAGAGAGTAGCAAGCCTCTTGTCCCTCCTTATCTTGTGTATTGGCAGTCCACCCACGCCCACACCATCTCAGTGTACTCCTCTTCCACAAGTGGAGGATGTTCAAAAAGTAAGGGCACTGGCCCACTGCTGAATCACTTAGTTGAATTTTTAAACTTTTCAAGTGGACACAATGAACAACATACCAGAGCAGGAAAGGCCTGTCCCTTTCACCCCAGAATGTAGAGCTGCTGAGTTACTTAGTTAACCTTCTAGATTTCTCAAGTTGATACAATGTATCAACTATAACACTATTGTAATATAACTTCAAATCTGGAATTGTGATGCCTCCTGCTTTGTTTTTGTTACCCAGGATTGCATTGAGTATTCTGAGTGTCTTCTGGTTCCATATGAATTTTAGGATTTTTTTTTCTAGATCTGTGAGGAATGCTATTGATATATTGATTAGGACTGCTTTAAATCTGTATATTAGTTTGGAAGTATAGCCATTTTGACTATATTGATTCTGCCTATCCAGGAAAATAGGATATTTTTCAATTTTCTGATGTCATCTTTGATCTCTGTTTTCAAAGTGATGTTATTTTTATTGTACAGGCCTTTTATTTCCTCAATTAGTTTAATTCCTATTCAATAATAATTTAATTTCCTATTCAAATAATATTCCTATTTTTTGATGCTATTGTGAGTGGTATTGTTTTCTAATTTTTGTCTCAGTGAGTTCATTGTTAGTGTATAGGAGCGCTATTGATTTTTTTGTTTTATTTTGGTATCTGCTACATTGCTGAATTTGCTTATGCTAGGACTCTTTTGGTGGGCTTTTTTGGTTCATCTATATAGAGAATGATGTATTTGCAAATAATGATACAACTGACTTCTTCTTTACCTATATGTATCCTTTTAATTTCTTCCTCTTGCCTGATTGATCTGTTAATATTTTGAGGCTCATGCTGGGCAAATGTGGTCAAAGGGAGTATCCTTGTTTGGTTCCTGTTTTTAGAGGAAAAGCTTTGAGATTTTTCCCATTTAGTATAATGTTGGCAGTACTTTTGTCATAAATGGCTTTTATCAGACTGAGATAAGGTCCTTCTTTTTTTTTTTTCTTTTCAGTACTGGGAATCGAACTCACGACCTTGCACTTGCCAGGCAGGTGCTGTGCCCTTGAGCTAAATCCCCAGCATGAGATAAGGTCCTTCTGTACCTATTTTCCTCAGCGGTTTTTAAAATCATGAATCACTGGATTTTGTCAAAGGCATTTTCTGCATCTATTGAAATGACTTGTGATTTTTGTCTTTGCTCTGCTTATGTGATGCATTACATTTATTGATTTGAATATGTTGAACTATCCTTGCATGCATGGCACAAGGCCTACTTGGTCATTGTGTATAATTTTTTTTATGATTTGTTTGCTTTCTGTTTGCCAGTATATTTTTGAGGATATTTGCATCCATGTTCATTAGAGATTGGCCTGTTGTTGCCTTTTTAAAAAAATTATTTTAAAAATAAAAGAAGGAAAACATATTAACAAACAGACATCCATTTACAAAATAACATAAGAACAGTACAAACACTACAGAGTTACAGACAAAGTGGTAGGAAATTAACAATGGTTGTTATAATACATATTGATATCTTCAAAGTGGTTTCTCAGGAAAACAATTAGAGACATACAATATTGATCAAACAAGTAATCATTAACTGTTTCTTTCAGTAAAGCAATAGAAGACAGTGGTACAACTATGTTAGCTATTCTGTATAGCATACTTACATAATTCCCTTTCTTTCCCTTCTCTTTTCCCACACCCCACTTGCCCTTTACTTTTGAGCATTTTCCTTTCATTTCACAATGTCTATCATACCTCCTAGTTTTTATTCACTCTTTCAGGTTCTTACACTAGTGAGATATACGTCGCTTACACATACAGGTCTGATTTATTTCACTTATGAGTATGGTCTCTAGTTGTGACCATTTACCTATAAAAGCTTCGAGTTTATCTTTGTTTATAGCTGAGTAATATTCCATTATATAAAAGTACCACAATTTTCTTATCCAATCCTCCGTAGATGGACATTTGGGTTGCTTCCACAATTTTGCAATTACAAATTGAGCAGCTATGAACATAAGTGCACATATATCGCTGTGATATGATGTTCTCAGATCTTCTGGGAAGATACCCAGAAGGGGAATAGCTGGGTTGAATGGGACCTCTAGACCTAGTTTGCTGAGGAGTCTCCAAACTGATTTCCATGGTGGTTTCACCAGTGTGCTTTCCCACCAGCAGTGGAGAAGAGTTCCTATTTCTCCACAGCCTTGCCAGCATTTGTTATTGGCTGATTTCTTAATGCTAGCCATTCTTACTGGGGTAAGATGGAATCTCAGGGTTGTTTTAATTTGCATTTCTCGAATGACTAATGATTTTGAATATTTTCTCATGTATTTATTTGCCATTTGTATTTCTTTATGTAGTTTCTTTTTTGGTTGAATTCTTATCTCATTTTAGAATCAGTGTGACAATAGCTTTCAGGAATGACTTGTAAGTGTACTCCTCTTTTTATTTTTTTTATTTTTATTTTTATTTTTTTTTGGTTTTTCTCCGGTACCGGGAACCGAACTCACGACCTTGCGCTTGCCAGGCAGGCGCTTTTGCCGCTGAGCTAAATCCCCAGCCCCTGTACTCCTCTTTTTATTTCATTAAAGAATTTGAAAAGTATTGGCATTAGATCTTCACTGCAGTTTTTCTGGAATTTATCAGTGAATCCATCAGGTCATCGGCATTTTTTAGCTGAATTTTTAATTACTGCTTCAACTTCATTGAATGCTATTGAATTATTCTGAATTTTTAAGTCTTCATTTAGCTTTGGTAATTTGCATATATCTACATAATTGTCCATTTCTTCTTAATGCTCCAGTTTATTGGTATACAGGTTTACCCAGTTGTTGCTAATAGTTTTCTGGACTTAGCAGTTTCTGTTGTGATTTCACCTTTTTTATTTCTGATTGCATTCATTTATGCCTTTTCTTTTCTTTTCTGTTCTTTATTTCTTCATGAGATTGGCTAAGCATTTGTTATTTTGTTTATTCTTTAAAAGAAACACTCTTCAATTCATTGATTCTTCATATTTTTTTAGTTTCCATTTCATTGATTTCTGCTCTGGTTTTTATAATTTTCTTCCTAGTACTAACTCTGGATTTGGATTGTTCTTGTTTTTCTATAATCTTGCCGTGCATCATTAGTTTATTTATTTGGGCTTGGTCTCTTTTTCTGATGTGTGTATTAAAAGCTATAAACTTCCCCTTAGGATTGCTTTCATTGTATTCCATATATTCTACCATATATTTTATTGGTATTATCATTTAATTCTAGGAACAGTCTTATTTCTTCCTTAATTTCTTCTGTGACACACTGATTATTCAAGAGTGTGCTTTCTAATTTCCATGCATTATCAAACTTTCTGTGGTATCTTTTGCCATTGATTTCTAGATTCATTGCACTATGATCTGATAAAATTTTAATTTTTTCACATTTACTTAAGCATGTTTTATTGGCTTGGGGAATAGTTTGAAAAGTTTTGGAGATGTCAGCTGAAGAAGCATCCTTGGAATACTGTAAATCAAACTTGATGCTAATTCTGGTCAGACTCAGAAGAACAAAATGCTGATAAAAATGCACCCAGTAAAGACCAGGCTCAGGAGGTTTCAGTTAGGGACAAGGTACACTGGCTGTTGGACACCAAAACATGTGTGTTATGCTTTGGCAAAAATTTGTCCACATTTTGTTCCTGTCCAGATACTTTGCAAGAGACTGAGATTAAGTGCATCAGACTAATCTGGCAGAAGAAATTTCAAGGCAGTCTAAGTTGTAGAGTGCAAAGATGAAACAGAGGAGAACTTGTTTGCTGAAGAGGAGCAAGACAATAGAAAAGGTGACATGAGGACATCACAAAAATCATTAGGACTTCACTCTTTGCAGCCTCAAAAGAGCAAAAGTGAAAGACTGCTTTCAGAAGAAAGCCCCAGGATGTCATGTTCCAGAATAGTGGTGGCCTAGGGAATTTATCCCTTGGAATTGGATTCATAGTTTTCAGCATCAAATAACTCAACCCCTACAGCCAAGTGACAAAGAAACCTGGCTCTTGCTCCAGCTGGTGGCAGACCTTGGCATCATACATGAAGTTCTGGTGTTGGTTGCATGCAGAATTCCAGATTTGTAGGGTCAGGAAGACTTCCACCCAGGTTTCAGAAGAAGGTGTGGGAGGTCAGGCAGTGTTCTCCTGAGAAGGCAGTGTGTGAAGCTGTAAGTATGATGCTGAAGGCACGGTGGAGACCCCAGAATGTTGGAGAAGCTAGAAATGTGGATCATCTGAGGAAAGCTGCAGCAAATGAGCAAAGCCAGCCCAAGAGAGACGCTATGAGACCTACAACCACCGGAAGTGCTATAGAGTAGGAGCCACCCCAAACCCTTTGTAGTTCACAATCTGCCACAGGCTACTGGGGATGCTGGACATAAAACTGTGGGATTTAATGTTTGCCCTGCTGGATTTTGGACTTGCTTTGTTCTCCTTCCTTTCTACCTCCCTATTTATACCTTTTATAATGGGAATGTTTACCTTGTGCCATCGTATGTTGGAACTCTTTCACTTTCTTTTCATTTGTGCAGGGGCTTGCAGCTAACAGTTTGCCTTAAATCTCAGAGGAGACTTTGGACTTGGCCCTTTCAGCCAAGCTGAAACTCTTAGGAATTTAGTAACTCTTACAGGTGTACTAAATGCCTTTTGCATAAAGGGATTTGCATGAGTCATTTGGGGACCTGAGGCAGAATGTTATGGCTTGTATCTAGATGTCACCCTAAAGCTTCATGTGTTCATAGGTGGGGATTTTCAGAGCTGATTGGAATTAGGGTGAATGATACTAGAATTAAAGGTGTGTGGTCTTGGATTAGTGTACTAATTGGTTTATCATAGTTCTGGATGTGAGTAACGGGAAGTGTCACTCTGGATGTGGGTGGCACCACTTGTAGTTTGAATAGAACAAACAGGATAGTGAAGTTTGCTGTTGCTCTTTTCTACTTGTTGCCTTCTGCCTGCCATGCCATGAATGGTTTCTCTCCTATGGTGTCTCTCTGCCATGCCACCTGGCCTTGGGGCTGGCTGTTTATGGACTGAAACCTCTACAAACTGTGAGCTGAAATAAACCTTTCCTCCTTTAATTTGTGTGTGTTGGGTACTTTTCCCCAGCAATGAGAAGTTAACTAAGACAGCACACTTGATAATCAGATTTCTATCATGGAAGTAGGCAGATACCACACTCTATGTCTCACAATGATACTTTCTCACTTTAGAGTTATATTCACGTGGTTCTCTGCTCAAAAGTTCCAGTAATTTCCCAAAGTACAAAGCTGTACATCCTACATAATTTGGTTCCCAATCATTCTGAAGCTGGAGCAGTTCCTACTATTCTAATTTATTTTTGATAGTACCATGGTATTTTTAAAAAATCACTGTAGCTTTGTAATATAATTTCAAATCCAGAATTGTAATGTCTCCTGCTTTGCCTTTGTTGCCCAGGATTGCTTTTCCTATTCTGGGTCTGATCTGGTCCATGTGAACCTTAGAATTGATTATTCTAGCTCTGTGTGGAATGCTGTTGATATTTTGATTGAAAATATGTTAAATCTATATAACATTTTGAAAGTATAGTCCAGTGGTGGTGAACCTATGGTACACATGCTGTTTGTATCATTGAAATCTCTAGAAGGTTTACTATCACTGGTATAGCCATTTTTTCTTATATTGGTTCTGCCAATCCAGGAGCATGGATATCATCCCATTTTCTGATGTCCTCTTGAATCTCATTTTCTAGAGTGGATATAATTCTCACTCTAGAGGCCTTTTACTTACTTTGTTAGGTTAATTCCTAAGTATTTGATTTTTCTTGAGCCATTGGGAATGGTATCATTTTCTTATTTTCTTTCTGACTGAGTTTATTATTAGTGTATAGGAATGCTATTCATTTTTTCTGTGTTGATTTTTGTATCCTGCTACATTGCTGAAGTTTGTTATTAACTCTAGGATTTTTTGTTGGAATTTTTTTGTCTTCTATATAAAGAATGATGTAATCTTTACAGAATGATAACTTATATATATATATTTTATATATATATAAACTTTTTTCTCCTGCATGAATGCTTTGCTAATATTTTAAGGACTGTGTTGAAGAGGAGTGGTTATAGTGTGTGCATCCTTGTCTTGTTCCTGGTTTCAGAGGGAAAGCTTTCAGCTTTTTCCTATTTAGTATGATGCTGGCTGTGGGTTTGTCATAAATGTCATTTATCAAATTGAGAAAGATTCTTCTACATTTATTTACTTCAGGTTTTTTAAAATTGGAAGTAGATGTTGTCCCAAGACTTTTACGTATCTATTGCAATCTATTATCTGATATACTGTTACATCTTAATTCTTTTTTCCCATTCCTCTCCCTTCCCTTCAGTCCTTCTTCCCCTCTCCATTTATAAAACTTTGTTTCTGTTGTTTTCCTTTCATTCTTTTTTATGTTTTTTTAATCTTTATTCCCTTCCTTCCCTCTCCCCCTACTTGTTTCCCTCCACATTTGAACATTTTCTCTCTACTTCCCAGTATTTATCCTCCATCTCTGCCCTTATTTACCCTTTTGGTTTCTCACACAAGAGAAACAATTTGATATTTAAACATTTGTGTCCTATTTATTTCACTTAAAATTATGTTCTTAGGGTGCATCCATTTACTTAAAATGTGTCAAGTTTATCTTTATGAGAGAATAGTGCTCCATTGTTTATAAAAAGCATATTTTCTTTATCTGTTCATCCACTAATGGGCATGTTGGCTGTTTGAAGATTTAACTATTATAAATTGTCCTACTATAAACATGGTGTACATATATCACTATGGTATAATGCTTTTAACATTTTCAGGAAGATACTTACAAGGGAAATAATTCGGTCAAAAGGAACCTCTAGTTTCAGTTTTTTGAGGGACCTCCATACTGATTTCTATAGAGGTTATACCAATTTATATTTTCCACCAACAATGCAGGATTCGTTTTTTCCTCATAGCCTCACCAGCATTTACTTTTGGTTGATTTCTTGATGATAGCTATTGTTTCTGGAGAGAGATGGAATCTGAGCACTGTTTTAATTTGCATCTCTGGAATGACCAGCAATGTTGAACATTTTTCCATATATTTATTTGCTGTTGGTATTTCTTCATCTGATAAGTGTCGATTCATTTCAGTTGCCCAATTTTGGATTGGGTCTTTAAATTTGGGGTGTCTGATTTTTTGAGTTCTTTGTATATTCTAGATATTCGTACTTTATCTGAGGATTAACTGGTAAAATGTTTTTCCCATTTGGAGGGTTGCCCCTTCACTCTGTTGGTGATTTCGTACTTGCCCATTTTTTTGATTGGCTTTTTTTATTTTGGGGGATCTAATTTTGTTGAGCTATTATGTATCTTATGTATTAGTTCTTTGGGGAATAGCTGGTAAATTTTTCCCATTCTGTAGGTTGTCTTTTCATTCTCTTGATTGTTCTTTTGATGTGCAGAGCCTTTTAATTTTATATGATCCCATTTTTTTATTCATAGTGCTATTTCTTGTACAACCAATATCTTGTCTGTGCCTGTGACTAAGAGTTTTTCCTATTTTTATTCCATCAGAAAAGTTATTTTTATTTAGACTTCTGATCCTATTTGCTTTTAGTTTAACGTATGGTAGGAGATGGGTCTAGGTACAGTCTTCTGCATGTGCATAGCCAATTTTTCCACCATCATTTATTAAGGCGGCTATCTTTCCTCCAATGTAGATTTTTGTCTCCTTTGTCAAAGTTAAAGTGGTTCAGTGCACTTGAGGTTGTTTCTTTGTCCTTTATTCTGTTTCACTGATCCTCTTGTCTGTTTCTGTGCCCATATCATGGGGATTTTATCAGTATAGCTTTCTAATATATCCTCAAGTCTAAGATTGTGCTGCCTCCTGCTTTTCTCTTGTTACCCAGAATTTCTTTTACTATTCTGGTCTCTTCTTGTCCTATATAATTTTAGGATTGTTTTTCTCCACTTCTTTGAAGAATGTTGTCTATATTTTCATTGAGAGTGCATTAAATCTGTATATTAATTTTAGAAGTATAGCCACTTTGATTATATTGGTTCTGCTTATCAAGGAACAGGGGAAATCTTTCCATTTTGTAATGTTTTCTTCAGTTCTCTTCAGAGTACTGTGGATTTTGTTGTAAAGCTCTTTCATCTGTTTAGCTCATTCCTAAGTATTCAATTTTTCTTGGTGCTATCATGGGTTGTATTTTTTTTCTAATTTCTTTCTCAATTGATTCAATATTGTTGTATAGGAACACTGTTTTTGTGCTAATTTTTATCCTGCTACATTGCTAAATCTGGTTTTTAATTCTAGAAATCTTTTGGTGCAGTTTTTTGGGTCTTCCTTGTAGGAGATCATAGCATCTGCAGATAATGATAATAAGAATTTTTTCTTTTTTATAAATATCCCTTTTATGTCTTTTTCTTTCCTAATTGCTCCTGGTAATATTTGAAGTGCTATGTTAAACAGGATGTGACAGTAGACATCCTTGTTTTATTCCTGATATTAGAGTGAAAGTTTTCAGATTTTCCTCATTTATTATAATGTTGTTAGTAGTTTTGTCAGAAATGGTTTTCATCAGGTTAACATAAGGTTCTTCTATACTTATTTTCCTCAGTAGTGTTTCTTTTCCTTAATATGAATGAATGTTGAATTTTATCAAAGGCTTTTTTTTCTGTGTTCATTTAGATGACCATGTGTTTTTGGCTTATGTTTATGTGATATAATACGTTTTTCATTGTATATATTGGACCAGCTGTGCATCTCTCTGTTGAAACCTATTTCCTTATAATATATGATGTTTTTTATGACTTGCTGCATTTTGTCTGGCAGTATCTTGTTGCAGATTTTTGCATCTATAGTCATTAAAGAGATTGTTCTGTGCCTCTTGTTTTTAGGTTGAATTATGTTTTCTTTTGGTATCAGTGTAATTCTAGCTTACAAAAAAAGACTTTAGGAATACTCTTTCCATTTCAATTTTATTAAAGAAATTAAGGCATATTGATGTTAGATCTTCCCTGAAGTTTCTTAGAATGTATCTGTGAATCCATCTAGACCAGAAGTTTTTTTATTTTAAAGAGAGAAAAAAACAATAAAAATGATACAGAATTTCAAAACATAGACGGGAGTTTTTGTTTAGTTGGTAATTCTTTTTTAGTGCTTCAGTTTCATTGACTTTAATTGGATTATTCAGTTTTTATATCTTTCCAGTTAAGTGTTGCTAGTTCATAATTGTCTAAGGATGTACCCATTTCTTCTGAATTCGCCAATTTATTGGCATACAAGTTTATGTAGCTGTTAATTTTCTTGAGTTTGGTAGTGTCTATTGTGGTTTCAACTTTTTCATTTCTTATTACCTTGATTTGGATATTGTTTGTCATTTTTTTACTTGACTGGCTAATGATTTGTGTAGTTTACTGCTTCAAAGAAACAACTCTTTTATTCATTGATTCTTCATATTTCTTTATTTTCAATTTTTATTGATTTCTGGCCTATATTTATAATTTTCTTCCTCGTGCTCGGTTTGCATTTGAATTTTTCTTGTTTTTCTAAGACCTTGAAGTGCATCATTAGGTTATTTATTTGGGTCTGTTGCTTTTGTGATGTGAGTATTCACAACTATAAACTTTCCTCTTAAGATTGCTTTCATTTTGTCCCATACATACCTCTCCAATTATTAATGTTGGGGCTGATCTCTGATGACTCATGTCATACAAAGAAATAAGACTTGTGATACAAGGAGAGGGCTGATGACCACTCTGTTTATTAAAGGGATACTGTGTCTTAAGTATATGACGAGAACAAAGGCATTTTAGAGAAATCCAAAAGATAGTTTCAGAAAAGTACATATTACCTTAAAGCCAGCAGCATTGGGAACTGGGCTGATAGGCTAGAGTACATAGGCTTGGGAATGCTTGGAAACAGCACAGGAAATGTGCTTACATCTCGGGCTACAAGGCTACAGCCTCCCTTCCAGTCATGCCATACTCTGCCGAATCTTTAGCTGACCTGTCAGGATGGCCACATCTACAGCCTAGATGCAAAGTGCTTCATATATACATTTTCAGGGCTGACTCCCACATGTCCCCCTTTTTATTATTATTAGCAAGAGTGGCTAGGAAAACATTGAGCTGAGCTTCAACCGTAAGTCCTATCATAATTAAGGTTTGTTTTTGAGATTGTATTCTATAGAACATACAGGATAGAGCAGTCACAACAGTTAAGCAATTATATAACAATAATCCTTCAATAATAAACATCACCAGTATGTAAATATTTAGTCCTGAAAACCACTGTGAAGGGTTCAGCCTATGCAACCCCTCCTCTAGCTGTTCAAATGTGCCTTGAGTGAATTGTTGCTACATGGTATTTATTGGATGTGCTAGCTGATTATGTAGGGAATGAATGTGTTGCTTTAATGAGATGTTAAAAATACCCTGTAGGTGAGATTTTACTCCCTCCTAAGTTCTGTTGGTATAGTTAAATGGAAAGGCTGTCACACAGTGTTTAACATACTGCCAATCACATTTTAACTGTAAATGGGTAGGCAAAGCAGCCTGCTGTTCTCTTAACCATTTTACTGCAGCCTCGAGAGCCTGCAATCTAACCATAATACCTCTGTCAATATCTACTGCTTGTAATTTAGCAGTTACATTGGTGAGCATGGACTCCACTGTTGTAGCAGTGTTGATGCTGTCAACAAGGGAAATGCTAGCCATGATAATGGATGTAAGTACAACTACAGCTGATATTATGAAGGCTATTACAGTGGGTGATAAAACGTTTTTGTTTAACCTTTTGTACAGCCTTAAGTAGTATTTGGACACTGTGTTCCTCTGACCAAGTTCTTTTCAGATCTACTGGCAACCACACTGCTGCCTTACGTTTTAGAACCATAATAAAAGTAACATTATGCTGAGATAAATTATTATAAGAAATACAGTCAGTATACCAGTAAGGAATACTGATAGTAATATTATACCAGGAGGACATAGTTACAGATGGAAGAACATTGCCCCATAGAAAAACATAAGGATGAGCTATACAGACAGTTACAAAGTCAGTTATGTTTTGATTAAGATGAAGGGAATAGTTGCCAGTAATTTTTGAATATTTCTGTGTGATAGAAGGTGAGTGTTATGGTTGATACATTGTGCCAACTTGGGGAGTCTAGAGGTTTGGCTAAGTGACTCAGCAGTTCTGCCTCTTGGAGTGAAAAGGACACGCCCTTACCCTTCTGGGATGTTGTTTATTGTGTTAATTTGAGAAGTTTAGAAGGTTAACTGTGCAACTCAGAAGGGGTCCAGGGTGCTTACTTTGTATTCATCCTGAGCCTGTGCAAGAGGCAGGCATGCAGAGGGTGTGGGTGTGGAGGACCACCCCCACCTCCCCAGAGCAGGTAGACTGCATAATAAAAGGAATTGAGGCAAGACTGGCTGGGGTTTCTTCAGAGGAGCTCCGGTTTTTGCCTTCAGCTTGCTCGTCTCCTGGCTCCTGCTGCAGACTGTTGGCATTCCGTCGCAGACTCTTCAGCCTTCTGGTGTTGGCTCTCCGGCCTTCATCGTAGATTCTTCAGCATTCCGTCGCAGACCCATCAGCCTTTTGATACGGACTTGCACGGACACTGCAGTGAGCTCCAGGCCCGGGGCTGGGCTCTTCAATCTCCAGCGTGCAGACACCCTCTGCACGCTTCCTCCTCCAACTCTGTAGCTGACCATTGTAAGCCAAACTTGTAATTCCTTGTACATTTGTTTATCTTGTATTATATCTGTTCCTCTAGTAAACCCCGACTGATACAGTGGAAAGAAAGGCAGTCTAGCCCTCCACCATTGTGCATGTAGAGGGCTTGTATGGCCATGATTTTCTATTAGCTGTAAAATTGGCCTAGTGTACAGTTTCATTGGAGGAACTCCAAAGGCAAGTATCTTCTTCCTGCTACGGAGTGATCCATGTGGCCCCCCAAACCAGCACAGTGATGCATGGTTGTTCCATATGGCATGGAGACCTTTGTACTAAATAGTGTTTGTACCTCCAATCCATTTTGGTTGGCAGATTGTGAAGGGGGGAAGAAATATAGTTGAATTGTCCTCCTGCTCTTGTGTGACATCTGTAGTGACTGCCATTATAATGGTTAGATTGGCTGGTTGTGAATCTGTCTTAGGTTGATAATACAAATATGGCTGTGACTTGACTGTGGCACAGGATGTGTGATTATGATGCACAGTAAGGCAGAATGGAGGGCTTTCAGTCAGTAGGGTGAGTGTTTCATTTCTGGACAAGTGATGGTGCTCTGGGGTCCCATGTCAGTGGGAACCATACTCCTCTTGTCCAAGCCAAATCATTAGAAGTGAGGGGGAGGTCCACATGCCACGAGGTTAAAGCCATGAAAAGAGGAAGGTTAAGCACATGAACTCAGTAGATTATGTTAGCAGATGGGCTAGGTGCCTTCAAAAGCAACAAGCATATCCCTAAGAGAACACTTTCCTCTGAACCTGGCATGATACCACACTCAGATATGGACGGGTCATCAGACATTTCATTGGGCCACCAGGTGTTTTGCATCCTTCAGGAATCCACGGATGCAACCATCTGGTTGGAACCCATTTGTTTCCATTATCTCTAAGCACACAAGCAGATCCCTACCTCCTGGGTACAGGCCTTCCCACTGATCAGACATACTCTGTTTAATAAGTACCATGCACTGTGACAAAAAGGTGAAAGGGAGAACATGGCATTAATAAACTGAAACATCTTAAGAGGGAAGATTTTAAAAGTTCAGAGTGAACAGAGCATGATAAAGAATGTTATGTGGTGATTCACATAGGGGGCGTTCCCCTCTTTTTAAATTCATTTAAGATTTTAATGTCCAATGTTGACACTCTATGACGGCTTGACATGTGCTGTTATGGGGAATGCCAGTAACATGGATAATGTTTCAATGTTGAAGGAAATTTTTAAAAACAGTGCTTTAAAATTTTGGACCATTGTCACTTTTTAGACAGTGAGGGGCTCCCATCACAGCAAAGCATGTCAATAGATGTTAAATAGAATTTTTGTCATTGTTTTTGGTTCGTTGTGGCATAGAGGAAACCTGAATAGGTGACCATGGATACATATAAATGCTTGAGAGGCCCAAAAGGCATGCATTGGGTGATATCAATCTGCTAGGTATGATTGACCTGACCACCACAAGTATTGAAAAAATGGGCCACCATAGAAGGACAAGCAAGGGAAAATAAATGGCAAATGGTGCATCCCTTGATGATAGAGGAAGCCTGAGCTTTGGTGAGTTGGAAACAATGGCATAAAACCAAACTAGTGGTGCAAGTCACGGAATATTTGTGTATGATAAAAGGCATTAGCCACAAAGGAAGATTTCAGTAGAGCTACAGTGGCATCAGTTGCTTTATCGCCTTTGGAAAGAAAACCTGGGAGGCCAGTATGTAACTGTAGATGTATAATAAGAAAAGGAGGCGAACACTGCCAAATGGCTGTCTGGTTGGCAAGGAACTGTTGCACATGAATTTTATCAGGGGCATCTTGTAGAAAGGAGTCCGCTAGGGTGGGCACTGCAAAAGCTGCATAACTAAAATTAGAGACAATAGTGAGTGGTGTGTCAGGTCACAAGAATAAAGCTAGGTGGACCGTGGCAAGCTCTGCATGTTGTGTAGTTTTATGTGGGGAAGTATGACATGAATGTCACATTCCATTAGCAAACGAGGCCGCTACTGCTTTACCTGTTTTACCGGATCGATCTGTAAAGAAGGTGAGTGTGGCTTCGATGGGTATAAAACCTGGAAGGTGGGAGATGGTAAAAGCATATGAGAAGAGAGAAACTTCAGTAAAGGGCCTGCTGGCATATGACTGTGGATATGGCTGTAGAAATCAGTGAGAGCTGCTTGACATTTTATGCTCCTCATTAATAGCTGAAAAAGAGTATCCTGTGGAAAAAGGATGATAATTTCATAGGGCTATACTCCAGTGAGTCCCACACAACGTTGTCGTCCTTTGGATACTAATTGTGCTATAAGGGATAAGATAGGGTTAATTACCTTAGGGTAAGTATTGCATAGGAAAAGCCATTCCACACAGTGGAACTGAGTATCATATTGAGCTAGTATGCAACTAGTAGGGCTGTGATGTGTGAAAAAGCATTAAAAGTATAGGAAGAGAGGGTAAAATGCACTGTCTGAAGTATGAGGAGATAGCTGTCTCTACTGAATGTAACACCTGCTGTGCATCAGGTGTTAAAAAATGGGAAGATAAAGGATCTGTGGGTCCCCACAGAGTAGCAAATAGATTGGATAAGTGTGCTATGGGTATGCTCAAGTATGGCTGTAGCCAATTAATAGCCTCAAGAAGCTGTTGCGCTGAGGAGAGTATCCATACATGTGGGAACTTAAGGAGAATGTTTTGGGTTGAATTTATCTTTTATTAATAGTTAATTCCAAATATTTCTAAGGTGGCATATGCTGAATTTTCTCAGGGGCAGTGCATGGGCTCTATCTGGATGTTTGCGTCATTAGCACAGTAAAGATACTATTCAACATGTTTGTAGGAGTAGCAAATAAGATAGCATTTATATAATGATAGATTAAAATGTGAGGAAATTGTTCACGAATTGGAGATTCTTGTACCATATGGTGGCACATAGTTGGGATGTTTTTCATATCTTGGGGGAGATATCATATGACTCACTGCTTTCTATGGCCATATCCACAGTCATGTGCCAGCAGGCCCTTTACTAAAGCTTCTCTCTTCTCATATGTTTTTACCATCTCCCACCTTCTGGGTTTCATATATTTCCACTGATATCTAGGTAAAGGTTGTTGATTATTATATACAGGGACTGAAAAAGCAAAATTTTCCCTATCTTGAGGGTGTAAAGAAATGGTGAAAAAACAGTCCTTGTAGTGGATTGACGACTGGTGGTCAACTTATAACCCCCAGCTGAACTGAGTAAGCGTGGTGCTGGGTGTGGGAGGCCCACCTGAGGATTGTTGCTGGAAGCATAAGAGGCAGAATGGGAGAAGAACAAGTGAGGCTGTTGGGAGCTGAGAAAAGACTGTTGGGAGCTGGTAGAAGCTGTAAGGAGCTGTTGGTTCTTTGGAAGGAGCTTGTCATGCTGACTTTTCTGATGAACTCGGCTCTTTTCATCTTCCAAGGAGCTTGGGGCCTCGTTGGTACTGAGAATAGCTTGGTTCACTTTAGGGGAGCTCTGGTCCTCACTCTGAGCATCGCTTCCTGGGTCCAGAGGGGAAGAAGGTGCACCGCTCAGTCTCCTGAAGAAGCTTGCTGCATTGACTTCCCTGATGGGAACTCAGCTTTCCTGATTGTCGGAGGAGCTCGGGACCTCACTGTTGCTGAGGATGGCTGTGGTACTTTTTAGGGGTGCTCTGGTCGCTGCTTTGCACATCACTTCCTGGGCCCAGTGCAAATTCTTCATCCTGCTGGCCTAGACTTTCTATCTTCCACCACTGAACTTTGGGCCTTTCCCGTGCAGGTCCGTGAAACAGGCCTGCATGAGAGGTTGTTATGGGCTCTGGGCCTCCAGTTGGACTTGTGGGAGGCACTGTTACGAGCTCTAGGTCTTCAGCTGGACTCATGCAGGACATTTCCATGGGATCTAGGCCCTTGGTTAGTTTCCTTGGTGTTAGTGTGCAGACAGATTTCCTGCACTCTTTTTTTTATGATTCTTTGGGTGACTATTACAAATAATCTTATAAAATATGTGCCCTGTATTCTGTTGTTCTCTTTGCAAAACATCCCCCAAACCATACAGTCTTCAAGATCAATGATGATTAAGGGCCATCCTTCTGGGATTATGACCGGATTTTGGAGACCTGTTTGTAATGGTCCTACAGACTATAAGACTGTGTTAACAGCCCAGAGATCCTGAAGTAACCACCATTTTTCAGGTTTTTTTCTGAATGGTAAAGATAGGGGTGTTCCAGGAGCTAGTGGAGGGCTGAATTGCCTAGCTTCTAATTATTCTTAAACCAAATTTTGAAAGTGTTTTAGTTTCTCTCAAGATATGGGCCACTTCTCCACCCACACTGGATTGTTTGTAAACACAACTTTTAAATAAAGGTCTATGTATGATTTTTAGAAGATGTTGATTAGTATATCTTTGTTAAAATTTACTTATATTTATGCTTTTGTTTGCTAGATCCTTGTTATCATTGCTGTGTTCATTATTATAACATGTTTAAGAGTGCTATTACTTTCTTGGTTGTGGAGGAAAAAAATTTGCCTATGGTTATCTACATAAGTAAAATATTTCTATGACATTTTTTCTCCCATTAAGTTTCCTTACATATTAGGTATACATACTTTTATATAAAAATAACTTACCTAGCATTTGTGATAATCATAATGTAAGTCACATATTAAAGAGATAGTTCAGTACATGTTTTTATCTATAAGGTATAATTACCTGTGTTAAGATTACAACAGTGAAAAACAAAGCAAATGCTTAAAATTTGTAGAAAGTAAAATATTATAAAACAACCTGTATCACAACTAGAAATTGCTAAGATGCTCTTTCATTGCTTTCAAACAGTTGTTTCCTAAACAATATTTGGGTTCAGGCACCATTTAAATGCCAAATATGCCAGAGACATAGTTTGTACTATCAGAAATAACATTTAGCTCCTCACAAAATAAATGTTTTTTTAAAGAAATGATTGCAATTATCAAAAACTTCAGTTTTAAAAAGCTTTAAAATATAGTTTTCTATATAAAACCAACAAAACTAACAACAAAGTGATATTTTCTTAGACACATAGTCCAAAAGGCTAATATAATAGAATATATAACCCCAGTTTATCTAATATTTCTATATTCATACAGAACGGTTAATTTACAAAGAATATAAGATTATTGAGCTCATGATTTTGGAAGCAGGGAGATAAGAGTTTGAGGCACACATCTGGTATAAGCCTTCGTGGAGGAGGGAGGCTCAGTAGAGTCCTAACACAGCACAAAGCATCTTATGCTGAAAGTGGCACATCCAACAGACAGAGCTAAACTATTTTGTATAATGGAACCACTCTGCATATAGCCCATTAATAGATTAGTTTATTTGTAACCAAATCCCTGTCTGATATTAACAAAGGATCCTTATGGAGGATTATTGCCAGTCAAGGGGGTGGCCTTCCAAGCCTTCAAGGTTAACTGTGAACATTGCTGGGATAATTGGGCTGCTGCCTATGTATATTAATTAGGGGTGGTATAAACCCTTACTCTTTCTAACATGGCTGCACTCACTGGAATATTTTCATCCAAATTAGACATAGCCAAATGTACAGCTCCATCATTATAGTCCATATTCCATACCACATATTCAGCAGGTGACAACTACATTTTACAAATCACTTTCCAATGCTAAGGAAACATGTTATACCCAGCACCAACTGCTTTGACTGTCCCTACCATTCCTTAAAAACAATGAAAGGAAGGGATACATGGGTACGTCGGTTGGTATGAACAACAACTGAATACCCACAGTGCACTGCATCAGGGTCTCCTTTTGGTAGCCCCACTCTTGGACACTGATCTATCATTCCTCCTCTGGGAGCTTCTCTCTGAACTTCCAATACCAAAGGAGAAACATGGCCTGAGCAGTAAGGCTGGGTGGATGCCAAGGATAGAATAGGGGGGTAAAATGATTTTGTCTTCCCCACGGCCACTTGGGAAGAGGTGAGGGGAGGTGGAAAAGGTTCAATATCTCCCTCATCACCATCCAAAGATGTCGCAGATTATGCTGACAGGACATGTGTGGGGGCAGTAGCCAGAGATGGCTCACAACAATTTAGTTTCAGTTTCATTTTGGTGCCACAGGAGCAGTTGCAGCAGGGCAAGATGAAAAAGCAGGCTTTGGAGTGGGATGATGAGCTTGTTGGGGATTTCCTCTGTCTGCCTAACATAAAGGAAACAGGGCGGTTCTCACAGTGGCCCAGGTGGTACATACATGAGGTCCTTAAACTCACCTTGTGAAAATTTATGTCTTAAAGTCTGTCCAGCTTGTTACCATAATTCAATATCTAATGTGCCCGTCTCCGGAAACTAAAAGTAGAAATTTGAAATAGTTACTTTGATGGAGTTATGGTTACCTGGGTAGCTCGGAGCAATTGCTGTAATGTTTTAAAATAAAGTTTTTGCTTCCGGGTCAAATTTTGTCCTGTCCTTACAAACATGGATACACTGCCCAGCAGGGTATTTACAAATACATGGAATTCCCCAAATTTAGTCACCTTTGTGTTCGAGTTGAAGATCATATCGGGGTCACCAAATGTAGTTCTCAATTACTAATACTGGGGCTGATTTCTAATGACCCATGTCATAGGATGAAAGAAGACTTGTAACTCAAGGAGAGGGCTGATGACCACTCTGTTTATTAAAGGGATGCTATGTCTTAAGTACATGAAGAGAACAAAGGCATTTTTAGCGAAATCCAAAAGATAGTTTGAGAAAAGAGTACATGTTATGCTTGAGCTGACAGCATCGGGAAGTGGGCTGAGAGGCTAGAACAGATAGGCTTGGGAATGCTTGTAACAGCACAGAAAATGTGCTTACATTCCGGGCTGCAAGGCCATGGCCTCCCTCCGAGTCATACTATACTCTGTCTGCAGAGTCCTTAGCTCACCTGTCAGGATGGCCACATCTACAGCTTAGATGCAAAGTGCTTTGTGTATATATTTTCATTGTTGACTCCCACACCCATATATCCTGGTATATTATTGCACTGACATTATCATTTTATTCTAGGATCTGTCTAACTTGTTCTTTGATTTTTTTTACTAAGCAGTTGATTATTCATGAGTGTATTAATTCCATACATTTCATAATTTCTCTCATTGCTGAGACAAAATACCCAACACCCAAGGTTAAAGGGGGAAAATTTATTTAGTTCACAGTTTGTAGAGGTTTTAGTCCGTAACTGGCTGGCTCCAAGGTAGGGTGGCTTGAGAGACGGGTATTGCAGAGGAGAAACAGTTCATGGGGGGCAGAAGGCACCAACCTACAAGTGACAATAGCAGCTTCTTTCTGACCCCTTTATATTCTATCTAGGCTACCTGGCTTATAGGGTGGGTGCCAAACCAATCAGTGTACAAATTTAGTAATCACACTCTTTATCCCAGAATCACTCATTCTAGATCCAGTCACCCCTGAAAAAGCCCCACCTATGACTGCATGAGGCTTTGGGGGGACACGAACACACAAACCCTAATAGGGTGGCTTATTTTATTTCTGTTATGTAAGCTTTCTCTCTCCCCACAGTCCTGCCATTCCCCAACACTTTCTCGCTGTTGATTTCAGGATGCAAGTGATGGGCATTTTGTCCTGCCCTGTTCTCCTGCGTTTGGCTTCTCTGAATCCCTAGCTTTCATATATCTTACTCACTATGTCTGGTAGGGAGTTAGAGGGATTGTGAGTCTGTTCCATCAGCCAGATTGTCACTGAAGGGCCAGCTTACTCCTTCACTCCAATTCTCTCCCAAGATGATGTATATGTCTGTCCTGGGATGGGAGATGGGGTGTCACGATCCAGGAGTGGTCTAGTTTTCCCACATACAGTCTAGAGACTGGATTTTGGTCCAGCTAGAGTCTCTTTTCATTTATCCTCCCACGTGAGACTTTATCTCTTGCTTCTACCTCAGGGTACCTACCTACTATTTTTCAGTGCCGATTTGGAAACATTCACCTTTGCTGTCACCCCATAAGCAGCCATTCTCTCTAAGACAGTCATTCATAATGTTTTTTGATAGAAAGATTTAATCCATATAAATTTGATGTAATTACTGGTAAATAAGGATGTGGTATTGTCATTTTATTGCTTATTGACTGCTTTATAGGTTTTTCTTGTCCTTTTTTCTTTCTGTCTTTTTTCTTTGTGATTTGGTAGCTTTTTGTACAAGTACTTTTAGTTTTTACTCTAGTTTTTTGTGTGTTTGTTACCATGAAGCTTATATAAAACATTTTATAATGGTCTATTTTAATGTTATAATTTATATTTAATTGCACAGAATCTACATTTTGCTTGCATTTTTCCTAAAATGTATGTAACTGATGTTGCAGTTTACATCTGATTATATATGTCTATTAAGAACTTACTATAGATGGTTAATTTTAATACTTTTGACTTTTAATCTTTACACAACATTAGCAATTTGACTGAAGAGGATTTGGGGTTGTATATACTACCTGAAAACCAAACATAGCAATGTGTAGTTAGATGAAAATTTAGTATCTACAGAAAATATACATATATCATCTTTTCCCACTTTATCTTATTCCAACGCTGCTCTTATATTCTGAACTGTAGTCATGTTGAAGTGCTTATGACTTTCTTAATGTACCCAAATGCTAAAATCCTTTACAACTTTATTCCTGGGTTTGTATCTCTAAACTGCTCTCCCATTTTTTATTCTTTCTGGAAAACATTTATACATATTTTAAGACTTTAAGCATTGTTCATTCTTGACTTCTCCCTCTCCTCTAGATAGAGCTAACTGTTCCCTCATGAGTCCTCAGTGCATTAAGCATATCTAAATTTCTATCATTTGTCGTCCTTGCAGGATACAGATGTCACACTGATACTGGATATATAAAAAGTTTTTGAGCAGCTCTAGGTACAAACATCTGGGCAGTGAGTAGAAAATCCACAAAAGATTGATAGTGCAATACCAAGAATGTGTTGCCATCTTTGTTCCTTATTTTTTTTTCTTTTTTGGTCTTTTTGAGACAGAGTCTTGCTGTGCAGGTCAGGTTGGCCTTGAGCTCACTTTGTAGCCCAAGCTGGTCTTGAACTCACAATGATCCTTCTGCCTTAGCCTCCCCGAGTGCTGGTATTGCAGCTGTGTGCCGCCACACTCAGCACCATCTCTATTCTTGACTGAGAGACAGAGGATACACAGAGGGAGCTTTTAGATAGGAGCTGAGACTTTTGGTTGAGAGACTCCCTTATTCTTGGTCTGTGGTAAGGCAAAACACCATAGCAGAGAGCACATGATGATGCAAAACTGCTCACCTAATGGCAGTCAGGAAGCTGGGAGGTGGCAAGGACAAGATATAGCCTTCATGAGTACATC
Source organism: Chinchilla lanigera (assembly GCF_000276665.1). NCBI lineage: Eukaryota > Metazoa > Chordata > Mammalia > Rodentia > Chinchillidae > Chinchilla > Chinchilla lanigera. Next base: position 504,382 of record NW_004955557.1, on the reverse strand, counting down.
CCCAAGGACCTAATTCCTTCAACTAGACCCTATCTCCTATTTTTATTATATCCCAATAGCCCATTAGATCATGAATCCATCAGTGGCTTAGCCCATTGATGGGATCACAGATCTCAGAATCTAGTCACCTCCCAACGGTCCCATCTCTGAACACTGCTGCATTAGGGACCAGTATTTCAGCACACAAGCCTTTGGGCAAACATTTCATATGCAAGCCATAATAGTTCTTAAATTTGAACTAGATTAATGTGTCTTGAGAAGCCTGTTGTGGTGTATGTTATAGTTATCTGGATCTTGTCATGTAGGTCAGGGATTAGTGCAATGGGATAAACTTTGCAGTCTCATAGATGTACTAGATCCCTATTTGTAATAGGGATCTTGAGGCCTGGCAGGGGATGCAGATTGAATAAATTGCCATTTTACCACTGAATTCTTTAGTGACTTTGATATTAGGCACCTTTAGAGAATCTCAGCCACAGAGGCCATAACCATATTTAAATTTAAGTTTTCTTTTCATCAACATTATATATGCTTAAATAAAACTTGTTCCTGGATAGGCAGAACCAATATAGTCAAAATGGCCATACTTCCAAAACTGTTACACAGATTCAATGTAATCACATTCAAAATGACAGTAGCATTTCTTACAGAACTAGGGAAAGCAGTCTTAAAATTCATATGAAACCAAAATAGACCTAGAATAGAAAAAGCAATTCTGGGCAACAAGTGTAAGGCAGGGGACATTACAATCCCAAACTTCAAGTTATACTATAAAGCTACAATGATAAAAACAGCATGGTATTGGAAAAGAAAACAGACTTGTGGAACAATGGGACAAAAGAGAAGATAGAGAAACAACTCCAGGCACACTTAGCTACAGTATCTTTGACAAAGAGGCTAAATCCCTTTTTTGGAGGAAGGATAGCCTCTTTAACCAGTGGTGCTGGGAAAATTGGCTATCCATGTATCAAAGGTTGAACCCAGACCCATATCTCTCACCATGCACTAAACTAAAGCCAGAATGGATCAAAGGTCTAAACATTAGAGCAGAAACACTTAGTCTGGTGGAAAGCAAAGCAGGTAAAACTCTGTAAGACACAGGTGTAAGCAAAGACTTTCTGAACAAAATCCCAGTTGCTCAACAAATAATAATAAGAATCAACAAATGGGATCACATCAAATTCAAAAGCTTCTGCACAGGAAAGGAAACCATCAACAAAATGAAGAGACAACTTACAGAATGGGAAAGATTTTTTGCCATTTTCTGAGCTACTGCTCAGGCCAAGGACTAAGATCTAGTATATATGAAGAACTCGAAAAATTAGGCCCCCAAATTAAAAAAAAAAAACAGTTAAAAATGAGCACCCAAAATGAATAGGCACTTCTTATATGAAGAAATACAATTGGCCAGTAAATACATGAAAGCATATTCAACACCACTGGCCATTTGAGGAATGCAGATTAAAACACTGAGGATCCATCTCACTCCAGAAGGAAAGATCAACCAATAACATGCGCTGGTGAGGAAAAAACGAACCCCTCTTTACTTTTGGTAGCACTGTAAACTGATGCTACCACTATGGAAAGCAGTGTGGAGATTCCTCAAAAAACTAAAAATAGAAATTCCATTTGGTCCAGCTATTCCCCTTCTAGGTATCTTCCCAAAAGGGTTAATGATATCATACCACAGTGACGTATGCATACCCATGTTTATAGCAGCACAATTCATAATAGCTAAATGTTAGAAACAGCCTGTATGCTTACCAACAGATGAGTGGACAAAGAAAATGTGGTATTTGAACGCAATGTAGTACTACTCTGCATAAAGAAGTGTAAACTTGAGTCATTTGTAGGAAAATGGAGGCACTTTGAGATCATGATATTACGTGAAGTCACTCAGATACACAAGTTTAAATATCATGTGGTTTCTCTTATATACAAAAATTAATACATATATATGAAATAAAGGGCAGATAATACAAAAAGAGAGGGAGGAAAAAATATACTGTAGTCCATTGCAGACAATGTGTCTAAAAGTGTACTTTGACTTAGTGCAATTATCTTACATGTTTTGTATGTTCTTTAGCCTATTAGTCTGGTTTTTCATCTGTATACATGATAATTAACTTCATAAGGTCTTATAAATAAAATGAATGTGATTTATTCATTTATAGAAATTCCATTTGATCCAGCTATTCCCCTTCTGGGTATCTTTCCAAAAAAGTTAATGACGTCATACAACAGAGAAGGGGAAAAAAAGTATTGAAATGTGTTATGTACATGTACCATTTCCTTACATTGAATGTAATCATTTTGTACTGCAAACATGTACTAATAAAAATAAAAAAGAGTGCTTGAGATTTTAAATAACAATCTTGCAAATAATCAGTTCCTTATTCTCCATCCATTTCATACAAGTTTTGAAATTTATCTCAGGATTCTTAAACAATATTTTTATGTTGCTACTCATAGACTTTTTGAATTTTAGGCACATTTTGATTTCTTACTATGGAAATTGAGACTTTCATTTTCCTTAAATACACTTACATCATTTATGTACATTTTCAGTTCTTCATTCTACTGATATTCAGTGAGTATGTGATTATAACCAAATAAGCTTATTCATGTGAATCATGTTTATACTATGAATGAATATTTTTCTGTCTGTATGCAACTTTTTTCATGAAGGTTATTTTCTGTTTTCTTATTTTTTTGGAGGTTTCTAGTACATAAATATATAATATAAATTTATACAACTCCCCATAAGTTGCATAAATTTTCTTTAAATATGTTCAGTGACGTTGTAGTAGTTTCACCTTCCTGATCAAGTCTCCTTAAGAGTTCTATCCTGCCTCAGTATGGAGTAGTTCTTTCCTGTGTATGATTTTAGGATAAATCCTCTTAATTTTCTTATTGTCTGTCTTACTTTCAATTTTTTTTTGCTTCAGTCACTGGGTGAATTTCTCAACTTTATTGTCCAATTGTTCAGTTGAGCTTTTAGTTCTTGTTGTCTTAGCTTTAATTTCTAAGAGCTCTTTAAATTTTCTTAATTTCCTATTTGTAATGGTTGGCTATTGTTTGCTGGATTTAAAAATATTCTCATTTATTTATGAATATGTACTGAAGTTTTTTAAAATTAGTGTTTCCTTTTCCTTCTATTTTCTGTGTTTCCTAAATCAACAACATGATGTTGATTTTTCATGCTTGTCTTCTTCTTTGCATATTTATTACATACTTCTCTTGGATATACGGTATTCTCTGAGTTCTCTGCATACTTAGGCATCATAAAATGTTTTGGAATCTTTGTGCAGGTGCTCAGGGTTTGAAATCTATGAGCCTCACCATAGAATAATCTTGCTTAAACCCTTCAGTTGAGAAATTCCCAGTGTAAATATATGAAGTCTACCTTTATAAACAAGTCAAATTCATCACATAAACTCCTTGTTTTCTCGTTCTGAGGAATGACTCCAGGGCTGTCACACTGAGCTACATTAGGAGCCCTTTCATCTTTCTTTAAATTTTAAGACAAGGATTCACTAATTTACCCAGGCTGGGTTCAAACTTGCAGAACTAGAGTGCTGGGAGCCAACATGCTCAGTTCACATAAAGTTCTTAAAATTCCTGCTTCACGAAAAAAATCCTGTACCATTATTCAAGTAGATGTTTGGAAGAAGATGTAGGTAAAATGTATGTGTTGAATTCTCCATCTGTACACAAAAGTGGAAGGAGAGGTCATATTATTGGCAAATACATTAAGGGACTGTTATGTTAATATAGGCAAAAGAAATTACTGGAATGAAGTGTTATCTGTGGATGTGGAGGGAAATGGATGGATTTGGGATATGTTCTCAAGAAATTGATAGGACGTTATGATGGATTGGACACAGGGTTATAGGAAAAGATAATAGAAAATTTGAATCATGTATTCAATGTAGTTGTATGAATAAATATATAGAGAGCTTTATGCCTACATAATTTTTAACCCCTAGAGTTGTATACTAGTTATGATTGAAATATAAGGTGAATGCTTAAGTTAAAAAATTGTATTATAGTAAAAGACACATTGATAAATTTGAATCATTTGTAGGAAAGATGGTTGCAACTGATACCATAATGTTAAGTTAAGTAATTCAGATACACAAGCTTAAAAGTTGTATGTTGTCTCTTACATGAGAAATCCAAAGCAGAAGTAATTAAAGAATAAAATAAAAGATAATAGGAAACAGGGAGATAGATCTTTTGCAAATGGAAGGGGGATCAAGAGATAGAGGGAGGTGGGAGAGAGGGAAGGAGGGAAAGAGAACATAAACAGAATTAAGATGTGGTACGTGCATATAACAAGTCGCCACAATGAATATAACCATTATATACTGCAAACATGTACAGATAAAAATTAAAATTTGAAAAAAGACACATTTTGTCATTAATCCCCTTCAAAATATGCCCCCAACATACTCATCCCGCCATTCTTGCTACTTCGTGAAGTGCTGGCAGTCCTGTTTTATGTATCTTTACAAAGTCTGATAGAAATTTATAATGGCGTGAATATAGAACAAGGTGTTTAAAGAAGGGAAGAAGTGACAGATTAATCAAGTCGAATGCTGCCCAGGACACAGAGGTTTCTACCCATTGGTGATATGGATGTCATTAATGACCTTGGCAGAGTAGTTCTTGTGAAATTTCAGGAATAGAATAATCCCAGTTGGAGTGAGTTGACTTTGTAAAGAGGAAGGTAAGTAGAGACAGTGACTCTACTTTGAGGAATTTTTTCTGTGATAAAGAGCAGAGAATTTGGTCATCAACAGGAAGGGAGATACATCATGAAAACACCTTTTTTGTTTAAATACTGGAAAGAAATAGACGCTAAAACAGGATAAGTCAGTGATGCTGGAGAAAGATGCTAGGTTCCAGAAGAAGCCTCCGAACTAAGAAACACGTTGAGTACTTAAGATAGAGCATAGCCAAGTGCTGTAGTGCTTCCTTAAATTTGGCCGATGGTATGATTCTTTTATTATTTTACTTCTCTTAGGCATATATAAGTTTCAACAAAAATGGGAAGTTGTACATTTTAAGGATTACTAGGCCTGTAGGATACTTTCTGTCTTTGAATTGCTTCAACAACTTTTTTGTGTTCGTGGGGATTGAAATCATGACCTCTGTATTGAGCTACATCTGAAAATCCTTTCTAAATTTTTAAAATTCTGAGACAGAGTCTCACTAAGCACTCAGTTGCCCAGACTGGGCTGAAACTTGCAGTTGTCCTTGCTCTTCTTTCCAGAGTGCTAGGAATAAAAGCACATACCACGACTATGCCTGGTTCACTAACTTTATACCACTAAATTTTAAAAGGTGTCCTTGGGGGATAACAGTGTTATTTATAGTCTTGCAGGATGGCATCCTAAATCAGATACAAGCACTGTGGGTATAGATTCATGACACCTTGTCTCTGTAATGTTTACATATATAAATATTAGTTAAGCTTTATATATTTTGTGATCAAATAAAGATATTTAGAAGATAATAGTCATCATTGATTGGATGCTTATCATATGCAACTCACTGCAGTAAGTGATTCATATATAGTATAATCTTTTAAATTCCTATAACAAATTTATTAGGTTGGTATTATAATTCCTCTCATTTTACAAATTAGGAGACTCGGATATTTAGGAAGCTGGTACATATATCAAGAAAACTTATTCCCAGGTCTGTTTGACCAAAATCCATGAACTAAATCATTGAAATACATTATTTGATTTATTTTAAAAGATTGCATTAGTCCAATTTGTGTTGCTATAACAAAATATCTGAGGCTAGATACTTTATAAAGGAAATGGGTTTATGTAGTTTGTCAGTTTGGTGGGTGAAAACCCAAGTTTGGGTGGCCCCATTTACTCAGCTTCTGGTGACAGCCCCAATGGTTAAGTAACAAATGGCTGAGAATGAAATGGCAACTGGTTGCATGCAGAAGGGGCCAAGTGCATGGGTGGTTTTACTTTGTAATTAACCAGTCTCACAAAAACTAATTGACTGAGTGAGACAGGCATTAATCTCCTTTGCAGGTTATGACCCCATAATCTAATTTCACTGTACTAGGCTCTACTTCTTAAAAGTTGCATAGCCTCAACACTGCCAAACTGGGACCAGGCTTCCACCATATGAACATTTGGGGGGACATACAAAATCATACCCAAGCTATATCAAGGACTGACTGAGCCCAGCATGCTCATGCGAATTCTAACCCTTAGTTAAATTTATAAAATGCATATCTGATTGGGTCATGTTTAAAGTTTTGATTCACACTATCTCCTCAGGTGTTATTTTGATAGGGTCCCAACAAAGTCAGTACATATTAGAGCTGGTATGCTAGAAAGCTCCAAGAACTTCTAATGTTGCTTTGGATTTTTATATACCTTTGGGAAGATCACCTTATATGTCTTTGGCATAACTACTATCTTCATCAAAGTGCTATAGAAAACTGATTTCTTAAACTCTCTCCTATATTCCAGGTAACTGGAGCACTGTTACCAGCTTAATTTGACCTCTTTTTACTTAGTATCAATCCCTGATGCAAACCCTTACCTGGCATTTCTTGACTGTTCAGTGCTGACTCCAGACCTACCTGTTCCTAAGTAAACTGTTCGTCTATCCAGTCTTATATCACAGATACTTCTACTTCAGAATCTTTACTGCCATTTTCTGGAATGGGACAGCTCTTCCTTAGCTAGATATCTAGATCAGCAGCTGCAGGGAAATTCCTTGACTAACACATCAGGCAATTTATATGACAATTAGAGAAGTAAGTAGTCCTTTCAGTTATCTATTAATCTGGATCCCCATACATACTTGAGCAGAAGGAATCATTTCTGGGCCTTAGCTTCCTTTAAAACCCTAGGTATAACTTATGCCAAAGGGCTATTATCTAGAGTGAGATTATATCTGAGCTTTTATAGCTAGACAGTCTGTAAATTGGACAGGCTGATGAGGCAAACGGTTCATACAGAGAAAGGAAAGAGGAGTCCAGGTAGTTAAGGAATAAGGCATATCACTTTCAGAGTTTAGAGGAATGATATGGCTCAGAAAGAAATCCTACTTAAGCAAGGGTGTAAGGAAGAGGGGATAGAAATTGAGCGCTAAACAATGGACTTGCTTTTTCTTTATTAGGTTTTAGAGTGAGCTTTGGATAAGTTTGAACACAAGTGGGCTATTTACACATCTGGGGTTCCCTGGTATTTCCATTGTCCTTTTGCCTTGGTGGATTCTACCCTCAGCTTAAGAGTGTTTGGGAAGACCAAATGGAACATTCATGTGCAAGGTTGGTGATATAAATCAAGTGGGGAAAAATCCATTTTGGTGTGGTCATTATGTCAACTCTCATTATTTCAGTGCAGCACGGCTGAATATATAAATCTCCTTTTAAGGAACTAGAAACGGAATATGGGAAATAACATTTCTAAGAGGCATGGTCACTTTCTTCTACTAATAATTACTACTTGCAAAGCCTGGAAGTGCTTAAGATGTTCATATGTTTTGAACGATTGACTGGCTCCTTTATTTATACATATAGGAGAAAAAGCCAAGAGGGGGAGAGGAAATCGTCTGTTGCTGCAAAAATGTGAAAGTCACATTTTTGGCACTGTTCCCTGGTTGATGTCATTCTGGGAAATGTGCTAAAGGGCATGATTTTCAATAGGGAACAGATTTTTTTTTCATAGCTGGCTGTTCTGGGCACTTATTGTCCCCTCTGAAGCCAGGCCAAAACCAAGCTCAGTCTTTTTCTGCCTGACTTGGCAGTACCAGCCGAAGTCCACTGTGAAGCAGGGTTTTACACTTTTCACTGGTCACTGTGCCTGGCACACCTTGAACCCTCTTCTACCTTCTAAATTGTCTCTTCAAGAGCTTCTCAGCCTCTTAACCTTTGAATAATTTGCTGGGAAGGTTGGTTTTTCCCTGCTGTGTGGAGAGGCTCTAAGTGCTGCCAGGAGTGTATGTATAGGGGCTGGCCCTGAGGTGACTCCTGAGGTAGACCACAGTACAGTGTGGGCTGGAGCTTGGACTCAGCTGTTTTCATTCCTTCTTACTTCCTAAATGGTTCAAGAGCTAAATGGGCTACAGATACCATTATTATTTGGACATAGTTCCTACGACTATTCCTTTCCCTCTTACCCAACCTGGTCTTTCTGTTCCTGTATGAAGCTGACCTGAGAACCTTTATGAGCCACTTGCCATGGTCCTCAGGACTTTCCTGGGGCCTATCTGCTGTAAAAGGAACAGGTCTTTGCACCATGAAATTATCTAAAAAGTTCAGTCTGGGTCACACTTAGGCTCTCACTAGTTCTCCTACCTGCTCAATACATACATAGGTGAAATTCAAGATCATTCCCACCTCTGTGCCTGTATTCCTCCTATAATGAACACTTGTGTTATGCTTTAGGTCGAATGTCCACCAAAAGTCTCATATTTAGAGGTGGGGCCTGGTTGGAAGGGGCAGGGCACTGGGGGCATGACTTGGAAATTCTGTGCTGGAGCCAGTGGACCATGGGCTGAACTCACTGAAACTGTGAGCCAATATCAATCTCTCCTATAAGTTGCAAGTGTTGGCTGTTTTGTCCCAGTGACAGCAAAGCTAACTAACACAACCTGTTTTGTCATGTGCCTTGCATAAAAGTCATCACTGGCTCCATATTGTACCCTCACTTGGTTCAGGCCTTTGTGTTTAGCTTTTAAGGTGCTCCAAGATTTGACTCCAACTTTTATCTCCTACCGTTCTCCCAAGTGCATTCTTGATCACATTTATAATCTTTTATTTATTTTATAATGAAACTCTAATTTAGAGTTAGAAGTAATATAGGCATTTATACCAAACATAGACATTCTATTACGCATTTTTTCTTTTTTGGTACCTGGGATCAAACTCAGAACTTTGCATTTGCCAGGCAGGTTCTTATGCTGCTGAACTATATCCCCAGCCCAAGCATAGACCTTCTAAAAGAAGATTTGATCAGTTTTGCTCTAGAGTGTTACAAAAGCACTGTGTCTCTCAAATGAGGTGATGCTTAACACTGAGTATCAAAGGTTCAGAAGGAGACCCCCCCACCACCCCTATCTCAGAAAAACATGATTCAGTCAAGAGGAGAAAAATAGTTTTCTTGATGTCTTCAGGATCCTGATCATTTTTGTGGAGAGGTAACTAGAGCTTTTATGACAGTCTTGTACTCTTTGCATCCTACAATAAGGTTTCCTGGGACAAACCACATCAGGAACTCAAACTTGAAGGAACTAAGTTCAGAATTGCTTCTGCTAGGGCATCACAAGTAGTGGACAGGCCCTTAGGGTATGTATGGATATGATAAATGGTGTGTGAGAGACCACTGAACAGGTTTTTGTGTAAAATAAGGAAGCTAACTTTGTTTCATCTCTGTGGGGAAGGGCTGAGATCATGGAAGATGTCAACCCCTGACCAGAGAGAGGCCGACTTTAATAGGGCTTAGGGAGGGAGGTGTTCTATGAAGGAATTTGGAGGATTGGATTGCCAGTGGTCAAGGTTCACAGAATGGTCAGAACGGTTGGGCAGGTGTGTAGATAACATCAGACTACTCAGCACTGGGGAGATTGCTCATCTTGACCTGGTGTCATCCTTATGGCCTTCTCTGTGTAGTGAGGATGGCATGGCCCATGGATTTCTGCTATTTGCTGACAACAGCATGTTTGCTGACAGGTTCTCATGTAGGCCAAGCATGACATTCCCCTCTTTTTGTTATTATAAACAGAGCTAGAAAATGGGCAACATTGCTTGTGGCTACTTCATGCATGACAAATGGGACAGTGTGGGTAACGTAATTGGAAGAAAAACTGGAGGAAACAGGACTATATGGAGGAATTGTTAGGGACAGCATCTGTCTGTTGGTTATTGCCTGGAGACTGTCCTGTAAGAACTGTGAGCAAAGTCTGAGGAGGCATGGTCCTAAGAGAAGGAGGGGTCTAATACAGATAATACATCCAGCTAGTGAGAGGAGGCATGAGGTCCAGCCCCAAATATTAGTCCAAGAGTTGGACAGGCACTGTCTAATTTCTGAACTTTTTCTGTCAGTCTTTTGGCTGTGTCTCACACTGTGTCTGACTGGTTGGTGTAAAAGCAACATTCTTCTCCTAAGAAGGTGCATAAGCCACCTCTTTTGGCTGTGAGATCTAAACTTCTATGATTTTGGAGAGCACCTGCTACCAGGGAGTCTATTCGTGTCTGTAGGGGAACAATGGATTTAACTATTTCTTTGAGATTCTGAGAGAGGTCTCAGGATAGAGACTGATAGTATGATAGGGGAATTGTTAAATCTGTTCTCCCTGTTCCTATGGAAGCGGTGATGAGCAGACCAACAAGCAGGGGGATTAGTTGTATATATCTGTGTTGTTGGACTTAGGTTGTAATGGCAACAGGAAGACTGGTTTCCTGGAGCAATGTCTATCTTGGGGGTGACATATATCAGTGTGCAGGTACCAGTGCAGTTGATGGGAAGGCATAGGCAGGTGGAGGTACCACGGAGGGAGGAAACACCTTGGCTGGGTAAACAAAATTGGTTGTGAATATTAAAAAGGTGTTTAAGTCTTTTATATTCATTATCTCAGAGCCCTAGAGTACCCAACAGGGAAAAACCTGTTAGAGGTTGGAAAGGCTCCCTGGCAACAGAGATCTGGCAAGTGCCTGTTGTCCAGTTTTCCCATTGGAGGAAGAACCTTTTGACAATTATTAGAATCCATTCAGAAGAATAGTTAAAGGTAAGCAGCAGGAGATATTCTGAGTGAGCAGGATGTAGGTGGCAAGTGCTCCATGGGTGTATGGTCACAGATGGGAGGTGGTAACTGTCACTAAGTCCTGAGTATTTATTGCATAGTGAACATATGAGCACCTTGGGAAGGGCAGACAAATGCAAAAGCTCTCAGAAATGATTGGGGTTTTTGGTTATCTTATAATTGGTGTGGTCTGTAGAGACCAGTAAAACTGTCATATAATTGCACTGATGGGGGATAGATGTGTCAGTGGTGAGCCTGAGGACAGATTATGCTGAATGCAGGTGGGGGCTTAGAAAGTCAAACTAGTGTCCATGGTTATGGGGTAATTAGTGGGTTTTTCTGAGCTCTCATGGACTGAGAGATTAGTAATGTAGGACTGTAGGAACTGGGCTGTGCAAGTTGCTGCATCACCTCTTCATAAACTGTCTGTTAGGGGAACTCCACGAGGAGACCAGAATCCCCACATTTCTTAGATACTGATACTCAAGAGTGGGAGTCCCAGATTTAATTCAATCCTGATCAAAATACCATTAGCATACCTCACAGAAGTAGAGAAAGTGCTCCTAAAATTCATCTGGAACCAGGAGAGACCTAGAATAGCAAAGGCAATCCTGGACAACAAAGACAAGTCAGGTGGAATCACAACCCTGGACTTGAAATTATACTATAAAGCTGCTGTGATAAAATCAACATGGTACTGGCAAAAAGATAGACCTGAATACCAGTGGAGCAGATTAAAAGATGCAGACACAACTACAAACACACTCAGCCACCTTATCTTTGACAAAGGGGCCAAACATGTTTACTGGAAGAAAGATACCCTCTTTAATAAATGATGCAGGATAAATTGGCTTTCTACATGCCAAAGACTAAAACTAGACCCATGTCTATCAGCATGCACTAAACTAAAGTCAAAATGCATCACAGATTTAAATATTAAAGCAGAAACACTAAATCTACTGGAAGAGAAAGTAGGTTGAAATCTTAAAGCCATAGGGATAGACAGTGACTTCATAAACAAAACCCAAACTGCATGGGAAACACTTCAAGGAAATCAACAGCTGGGATCTCATACTATTAAAAAGCTTTTCTACTTCAAAAGAAATCACCAATAGAGTGAAAAGACAACCCACAGAGTGGGAAAACATTTTAGCTAACTGTCCCTCAGACAAAGCACTTCTATTTAGAACATATAAAGAACTGAAAAAACTCTGACCCCCCAAATTCAAAGAACCAATCAAAAAATGGGCATCTGAGTTCCATACACACTTCTCAGATGAAAAAATACAAATGGCAAATAAATACATGAAAAAATTTTCAACATCATTGGTCATTTGAGAGATGCAAATTAAAACAACACTGAGATTCCGTCTCACCCCAGTAAGAATGGCTAACATCAAGAAATCAACCAACAACAAATGCTGGAGGGGCTGTAGGAGAAAGGAACTCTTCTCCACTGTTGGTGGCAATGTAGACTGGTGCAACCACTTTGAAAATCAGTCTGGATATTTCTCAAAAAATTAGGATTAGAGGTCCCATTTAATGCAGCCATTCCCCTTGTAGCTATTTTCCCAGAAAGAAGTAAAAATATCATACCACAGCAGTATATGTGCACCCATGTTTATAACAGCACAATTTATTGCACCAAAATTTTGGAAACAACCCAAATGCCCATCAACTGAGGAATGGATAAGAAAAATGTGGTTTTTTATACAATGTAGTATTACTCAGCTATAAAGAAAAATAAACTCGAGCCTTTTTAGGTAAATGGACACAACTAGAGACTGTACTTATAAGTGAAATAAATCAGACCTGCATGTGTAAACACCATATTGTCTCACTAGTGTAAGAACCTGAAAGGGTAAATGAAACTGAGAAGTACAATAGATATCATGAAAGGGAATGAAACTGCTCAAAAGGAAAGAACAACTGGGATGAGGGAAAGAAGAAAAGAAAGAAAGAAGGGAAATTATATATATATATAATATATAAGGGAAATTATATATATATTATATATAAGGGAAATTATATATATTATATATATATAATTATAATATATATATGTACATACACACACACACAAGATACCTAAGATAATTGTAGTACTAATTTCTATTGGTTTATTGAAAGGAACAGTTAGTGCTTGTTTGATCAGTCTTGCATATCTACAATATCTAGTAATCTGAGCAACTACTTGGAAGAAAACAATAAGTAATAAAACAACCATTGTTGATTTCCTATCTTCTTGTTTTGAAATTTTGTATCATTTTTATTTTTTTATTTTAAAGAGAGTAAAAAAGTAAAAAATAGAAATAACATAGACAAAAACAAAACAAAGCAAAAACAATAAAAATGATACATTTTGTCATTTTTATAGTTTTTTCATTTTGTTTTTGTTATTTTGTTTTTGTTCTGTTCTTTTTTTGTTTTTGGTTTTTTTGTTTTGTTTTGTTTTTTTCTTCTGGTACTGGGAATTGAACTCATGACATTGTGCTTGCCAGGCAGGCTCTGTGCCGCTGAGCTAAATCCCCAGCTCCTGTTCTTTTCTTTTTAAAAATAAAAGAAGAGTGGGAATCCCCTTTAATATTGGTGATGGTAAGTGAGATTGCTGAGGATCTAGATGTTGGGCAGAAAAGAAGTAGCCTCATATGTGGCTGTAGATATAGAGACATGGAGAGAGAAGTCTTTGGCCAGATAAAGATTGGACCAGCGTAACGGGGACTGAGTTCATTGTATAGTTGTGTAAAGATCGTGGTGGAACTGTCATGGGAAAGCAGTAAGAGGGTGACTGTGGGGCATAGGGAAAGGAGCAAGAAAGCTATGCAGATAAAAGAGCACAGAGAAGCAAAGGAGGGGAACCTAGTTAGGGTGAGGGTGAGCATGAACATGAGAAGTGAGACCAAAGACAACTGATTTGAGACTGTGTTGGTTATTTTTCTCTCTTTGCTGAGACAAAATACCCAATGCCCAAAATTAAGGAAGGAAAGGTTTATTTAGCATCATTTGTGGAGGTTTTAGTCTATAATCAGCTGGCTCCAAGGCAGGGTGGCATGACGCAGGGACAACACTTCAAGGGGGCACAAGACAGCAAAAGCAGGAAAAGCAAAAGGGGAGTAAGCCTCTTTTCCTCCCTTATATTGTATGCTGGCTGTCAGCCCACATCTATGCCCACACCATTTCTGTGCCCTCCTCCTGCACTGGTTCAAGATATATTCAAAGTAAGGATCCTAGCTCCCTGTTGAGTCACATAGTTAACCTTCTAAACTTCTCAAGTTGACACAACTAAGAACATCTTAGAGCAGGAGGAGCATGTCCTTTTCACCCCAGGATGTAAAACTGCAGAGTTATTTAGTTAAGCTTCTAGATTCCTCAAGTTGACATATTGTATTAACCATAACAATCCACTCCTTGTTAACTTGGCAACCAGACACATTTCTTTAAACCAGTTTTTAGTTACAAAGACATTATTTTTATCATTTTACAACTTGAACATTATAACACAGGTTTAATAATCTTTAAGAACCAGTATTGTCTATCAACATTATATTACATTAGAATCACAACATTTCACACCCCAAAGACTCATGCGCATCCCTTTATGCAAAAGGAATTTAGTCTACTTGTAGCAGTTGCCAAAGTCCTAACAGTTTCAACATTGCTGAAAAGTCCAAGTCCCAAGTCTCCCCAGAGATGTCAGGCAAACTCTTCAGTTGCAAGCCCCTGTACAAGTGAAAATTTAAACACTTTTAACATTTAATGGCACAAAATAAACATTTTCATTCCAAAAGTTACAAACAGGGGAATACAAAGGAATGGGACCAAAGCAAGTCTAAAATTCAGCAGGGCAAACGTTAAGCCCTGTAGTTCCACATCCAGCATCTGAAGCAACTTGTGGCACATTTTAAGCACTGAATGGTTTGTGTGATTTTACCCCTATGGCACTTCTGGTGGATATAGTTCTCACAGCTTCTCTCTTGGGCCCACTCTGCTCAATCCTTGTAGATTTTTTTTAGATGATCTACATTTCTGGCTGTTTCAAACTTTTGGGGTCTCTACTGCACTTTAGGCTTTTTACTCATAGCTTCACACATTGCCCTCTCAGGGGTGTACTGTTGACCTCCCAGACCTTCTGAAATAGAGGTGGAAACCCTTTTAACCTCAGAACTCTTGCATTTTGCGTGCACCTAAGACCAGCACCAAGTGGATGATGGCAAGGTCTGCTGCCAGCTGGAGCAGTAGCCTGGCATTTTTCTCTCTTAGTTGTAGGGGTTGAGTGCCTGGATTGATGAATATTCTGAATTTAATTCTGAGGAACAAGTTTTTATGCTGCTGCCATTTTGGAACGTGGTGCAGCCACAGGAGCCATTCTGGAACGTGGTCCTCTGTGGCTTTCTCCTTAAAGCAAAGTCTTTTGCCTTTGCAGCTTTGAGGCTGCAAAGGGTGGAGACTTGCTGCTTTTTTGATACCTTCAGGCCATCTTTTTGATTCTCTTGTTGCTCCTCAGCAATCAAGATCTCCTCTGCTCTATCTTTATGGTCTACAGCTTTACTGGAGTTTCATTTTGGCCAAACTCACATTTTAAATAATCCTGCTGGACTCTTTGCTCTTGATATACAACATAAATCTGGTCAAAAGCCCCCAGCAATAGCCATGCCACAGCCTCAACATTTAACTGCCTTGAATTTTTTTTTGCATGATTAATCAGTTTCCCACCCTTAATCTTAGTCTCAGGCAAAGTGTCTGGGCATGAGCAAAATGCAGACAAACTTTCTGCCAAGCCATAACATATATCATCTGGCATCCAGCACCCAAAGCAGTCCATTTCTCCAGTAGGAACCTCCTGAGCCTGGTCTTTACCTGCAGGATTTTTATCAGCCTTTTGGTCTTTTGAGCTCTAACCAGAATCTCCCATGCAGAACAGCCAAAGGCATTTTAGCACTTCTCCTTTAGGTGAACTCTCTGAACCTTTTAAAACTCTTCCTACAAGCCATTCCCCAAGGCTCTTGAACCACGTGGTCAGGTATATTCACAGCAATGACCCCACTCCTGGTACCAAATCTGTCTTGGTTACTCTTCTCTTGTTGTTGAGACAAAATACCCCATGCCCAAAATTAAGGAAAGAACAGTTTATTTAGCTTATAGTTTGTGGAGGTTTTAGTGTATAATCAGCTGGCTCCAAGGCAGGGTGGCATGACACAAGGGTAACACTTCAGGGTGGCACAAGAAAGCAAAAACAGGAAGAGCAAAAAGAGGAGAAAGCCTCTTTTCCTCCCTTATACTGTATGACAGCTATCCACCTGTGCCACACTGTCTCTGTGACCTCCTCTTGCACTGGTTCAAGATATATTCAAAGTAAGGACCCTAGCTTCCTGCTGAGTCACATAGTTAACCTTCTAAACTTCTCAAGTTGACACAATGAGTAACTTCTTAGAGCAGAAAGGACATGTCCTTTTCACCCCAGGATATATAACTGCTGAGTTATTTAGTTAAGCTTCTAGACTCCTCAAGTTGACACAGTGTATTAACCATAACAGAGATCATAACAAGATTATAAGTAAAGTCCACAGGAGAATGTGTAGTAGAAACAGAGGGTGTTTTAGGCTCTCTCTATCAGTTGTGGACACTTCAGGGATGCTCTGGATTTCAGGAGCATCTGAGGGAGTTGGGGGTGATCACTTGTGTGTTCCATAAAGAGGGGTCCATTGAATCATTGGTAGGACACAGCTTCATCTGAGAATGATGTATGCACTAAGGAGGGATGCACCATAGGCAAACAGATGTTGGGGTTCTGTAGGTGACCAGGAAGGGTCCTATCCACTTGGGCTGTAATTAGTGGAGATTTAAATCTTTAAATAAACCCACCTGTTATCCAGGCTATCCTCATAAGGCTGAGTGTCAGGACAGGGCAGGAGAAGGTTAGCAGTGTGTCATAGTTCATTTCAGGCCTGTTGCAGACCTGGGAGACAGTCTGCAATGAGGCCGGCCTCTAGGCTGAGGTTTGGCCCAAGCAGAAAAGTATGGCCATATAAAAGCTCAAATGAACTGTATCCCATAGGCTCTCAGGGAGTGGCTTGGATGCGAAGGAGAGCAATCAGGAGCAGGGAAACCCAGTCTTCATGGAGGTGGAGTGTGAGTGTAGTGAGGTAGACCTTAAAGAGGCTGTTAGTTCTTTCTACCTTCCAAAATGATTGAGGCCAGTAGTGGGTGTGAAGGTTCCATTAGACCCCAATTGACTTAAACACCTCCTGTGTAATTTGACTAATAAAAGCCAGGCCATTGTCTGATTGAATGGAGGTGGGAAGGCCAAACCAGGGGATAATATCAGCTAAGAAGGAGTGGATAATGGCTGAGGCCTTTTTTGAGCAAGTGGAAAAATCCTGGAGGTACCTTAGGTTTTTTTTTCACTTGTGGCATATGAGTGACATCAATTTGCCTGTCCTGAGCAAGAGAAAAGCCTTTCAGTTGATGTGTAGGGAAAAGAGGGGGCCTCAGAAAACCCTGAGGGGTGGTTACATGGCAGACAGAGCATTGAATAGTGATAGTTTCAAAAACAGTCTTCCAGTAGGGAAAGTAAATGAGAGGTTCTAGCAGTCTGGTTAGGGGTCTGTAGCCTGTGTGAAAGTTGTCATGAAAAGATAAAAGAATGGCATGGGCCTGTGAAGTAGGAAGGAGGAAATTTCCCTGGCTTAACAACCATCCATCTTTGGCGGGACAGTGTTGGTAGTTTAACACTCAGAAAGGGAATAGCCCAAGGTTATGCCAGAAAAGGCAAAATATTGACCTTTAGGGCTGTAGAGGGGGAGGCTGTTTGCCTCTTTAGCAGTTTTATCTGTAAAGGTGATTCTGGCAGCTATGGGGTTTGAAAGCATCTGGTGTCTTCTGCCATGAAGTACACCCACCTGATTTGGCAATAGGGCAGCCTGAAGGAGTGCTTTAATGAGTGGGGGTGTTAATGACTGAAGACCCTTTGGAGGTGAGAAATCTCCTTTCTGCCCACATGGCAGCGTGATTATGTAATATATGGAATGAGTATTTTGAATCTGTATAGATATTAACTTGTAGGCCCTTAACTAATGTAAGTGCACATGTTGGGGTGGTTAGTTCAGCCTGTTGAGGGTGGTAGACAGGGACAGAGCTATGGCGTCTCTATAATAGTAGAGTCAGGGGAGATGATAGCATAACTTGCCTTGGCAGGGGAGTTGGAGTGGACTTATATGAACTCCTGTCTATGAACCAGGCATGGTCAGGGTCAGACAAGGGAAAGACGGAGATGTGAGGGAAAGGGGAAGTTGGTAGGTATGCTAGAGACATGCAGTCATGTGGTTTGGGTCCTTTAAAAGGCAGCAGGTTAATGAAGTGAGAGGCTGGGCTAAGATCAGGGCCCAAAACAATGGTAACCACGGACGTTTCTATGAAAAGTACATAGAGCTGAAAAAGATGAAGCTAGAGAGAAAGTGTGAGAAGTGCAAGGAAGACATGAGTTACTGAAGATTACGGGATGAGTAGAGGGTGAGTGGGGCATGTCTAGTGATTTTGAACATTTCAAGGAGTAACAGGGCCACCACAGCAGACACCCATAGGCGGGGTGTCCAGCCTGTGATGGTGGGGTTAAGCTGTTTGGACAAAAATACGATTGGGCATGGGCTGAGACCTTGTGCTGGAAGCCATATTGCATGTCCCCTGTGCTCTGCTGTGTAGTGGCTGAAGGGTTGGGTGAGGTTGGAAGGGCCAAGGAAGGAGCTCTCTTTAGGGCCTCTTAAACTCTGAAAGGTTGAGTGAGAAAAGGTTTTGTGATCTGAGGGCTCAGTGGGGTCTCCTTTTATGAGTCTGTAGAGGGGTTTAGTAAGAAGGGCAAAGCCAAGAACCCAGAGGCAGAAGTACCCTATAATACTGAGAAAGGAAAGAAGTTTTTGATAGTGGGGGTTGGAATCCTGGACATCAATTGAACATGATCTAGGGGTCTGGCCTGGATATGTTTGCAGAGGATGATAGGTGAGGGATAGAGAGATTTGAGCCTTAGAGGGAGATACGTGGCATCCATTTGAGTCTAGATGTTGTAATAATACCAGAGTGTCGGGGCTGGGGATTTAGCTCAGTGGCAAAAGTGCCTGCCTGGCAAGCGCAAGGTCGTGAGTTCAGTTCCCGGTACCGGAGAAAAACCAAAAAAAAAAAAAACCAAAAAAAAAAAAATAATACCAGAGTGTCTTTACAGGATGACTCGTAGGAGGACATGCAGAAGTGGATGTCATTTACATATTGTATGAAATGAGAGGAAGAGGGCTGGAAAGAAAACAAGTCATGGGTGAGGGCCTGACCAAAGGGGGGGGGGGCAGCTGTCCTTGAAACTGTATGGCAAAACAAAGCAGGTCAGCTATAGGGACTCATGACTGTCAGTGTCTGTCCAGGTAAAGATAATGAAAGACCACGAGGAGGTGTGCAGGGGAATAGTGAAAAAGGCATCTTTTAAATCCAAGACAGAAAAAAAAAATCCAAGACAGATTAATGAGTGGTAGGTGGAGGGATGGAGGACAAAAGCTTGTAGGGGTTAGGCACCATGGGTGTACAGGAAGGATAATCTGACTGATAGTGTGGAGATCTTGTACCAGACTGTAGGAACTATTTGCCTTGTGTCCTGGGAGAATGAGAGTGTTCCAAGGGGAGCTGCTGGGAGTTAAAAGACCATGTCACAGGAGGAGAGAATAATAAGTTGCAGTTCCTGTAAAGCCAGGCCAGGGATGGGATATTGTTGTTGGACAGGGTAGGGGTGGTTAAGCTTGAAAGGGATGACAAGCAGTTGTTGGGATGAGGCCAGAGAAGGGGTGGAGGTATCCCCAACTGGAATTGGGATGAGGGGAGATAATGGGCACCATGGGGGGGGGCATTGGCGGGCAGGGAAGGAATCATTAAGGTGGCTATAAGCATTGGTTGTTTCCCCAGGGATAGTCCGAGTAGCTGACCACTTGGTTAAGATCTCTTACTCTGAAAGGGGAACAGAACAGATAAGGATGACTAAAAATGAGTGTGGGGAAAGGTGTTGACCCAATTGGCAGCAGATCAGGGGTGATTTATAAGGTCCGGAGACTTTACCATCAATGCCCATGTGAGTAGTTGGGGCTAGAGAAATTGGGCCTTGGAAAGAAGGAAAGGTGGAATGGGACCTCAGTACTGATTACAAAAGGGATGGATTTACCCTCCCCTTTATGAGTTAATCAGAGTTTGGTGTCCTAGATGGCCCAGGGGCCCTCTGAGGCCTCCAGGCAACATAAGTCTTTGACAGCCAAACCAAGAAGTTCTGGGAAGGAGCTGATCAGAGGTCATGACCCGGAGGTGGCTCAAGCAACTGCTGTTTGGCAATCCAACTTCCAGTGGGGTCCCCCACAGGAGGGACATGGCTTAGGGAGAGCCCCGGGCTGTGAGAATTCCCTAGTCCAGTGACTGTTCTAGCAGAATTTGAAGCAAGGTCCTGGAGGTTGCTGAGTCAGGGGTGTTCTTGATCCCTTTGTGGTCAGCTCAGTGGTTGGGCTTGGAGGATGTATTATGGTGGAGGCAAGTATCTGCAGCCAGAAATATGCTGCTTTGAAGCACTTTCATCTCTCTTTGTGAAGACCTTAAGGGCCAGGTTAATTAAATTTTTTTGTGGGGTTTGAGGGCCAGCCTCCAGTGTTTATACTTTTTTTATGAATGTCTGGTGCTGAATGGGTAATAAAATGCATCTTAATGATAAGTTGTCCCTCTGGTTTTCCTGAGTCTAATGCTGTGAATCACCTGAGGGCAGCAGACAGGTGGGCCATAAACTGAACTGAATTTTCATCCCTATTTTGAATGGTTTCCTTGTCCTGTCAAAATTAACTGCTTTATGGGTTGGCTGGTGAAGTCACTCTACTAGGCAGGAGACCCATGTGATCTCGGTTGTCTATGTCTTTGGCTCCTGCCTGATAGTTCCACTTTGGGTCCTTCTGGGGAACAGCTGCAGTGCCTGCCAGAAGGTCAGCCTGAAGGAGTCTGTATCATCTCCATAAGACTGGGCCAGGAAGATTACCTGTTCCCATTCATTTGGGGAGAGAGTGGAGTTAAGGATAACATTTAGGGGCTGGGGATTTAGCTCAGCGGCAAAAGCGCCTGCCTGGCAAGCGCAAGGTCGTGAGTTCGGTTCCCGGTACCGGAGAAAAACAAAAAAAAAAAAAAAAAAAAAAAAGATAACATTTAAATCTGTCCAGGTGAGATTCTATGGCTGAAATAAGTATTGGAATTCTTGGATGTATTGGGTGGAGAAGAAACCCAAGTGCTGCTAAATTAGAGAGGGTTCTATTAGGGAGAAAAGGACATCAACTCAGACTATTCTCTCAGCTCACGCCACCTCACAGAGTGGGAACTGGGGGGTGAGGGGCAAGGTTTTGAGACCAAATTGCAATCGAGGTTGGGTGTAAGACAGGGTGGGACCGGGTGTAGCATACGGAGGCAAGTTAGAGTCAAGGGGAAGTGTCAGATAGATAGAAGGGATAGATGCTGGATCAGCAGGAGGCCCTGTGGGAGGGGAAGGAGCAGTTGCAGTGGTGGGAAGCTCTGAGGGAGGAGGAGGAGCAGCAGCTGAGGCAGCAGGTCTTGGGAGGGGGGTGAGGTCATTTAGAACTGTCATCAGGGAGAAGTTGACATCACATGAATGGGGTGTAGATGGGAAGGAAAGAAGAAGGATTTGGGAGGGGTCTCAGAAGGCACACAATGTAGGATGGCTACAGCGTGTGAGGAATGCCTGGACATAGGGCAATTCAGACCATGCACTTAATCTCCAGCAGTAGTTGTCTAAATCTTTCAGAATGGAGAACTCAAAAGTCCCATTTTCTGACCAGCATGAGCTGTTGTCCAGTTTATACTGTGACCATGGCATATTGCAGAAGAATACTAGATGTTTAGGCTTCAGATCAGGGTAGAGATGGAGAGGTTTTAGGTTTTTTAAGAGACAGGCTAGAGGAGAGGAAGTGGGAATAGAAGGAAGTAGATTCCCCATGGAGAAGAGAGAAAGGTAATTGTCACGCCCAGTGTGACAAAATATGAGCAGCAACAGGGTCCACAACAGATGTCTTCAGTTGAGACTCAGGGTGGTAATGGAGTGTGGGTGAGTGACCAAGGTAGTTGTCACTGCAGTTGATCAAACACCAAGGGAAGTCAACCCTCCCTGGGAGTGTCCATAACCAATGCTGGGTTTAAAAGGTACAGGAGGTAGGGTGAGCCTCTTTATGACCCAGTGGGCAGAAGGGTAGAAAGGCAGGAGAAGGACAGGGAGAAAGTCTTACCCCATCTGAAGTGACTTGTGGAGAGGTGGGAGCTTCCTGGAACACTGGAGCAAGGTCCAAGGGCCAGTATCAGTAGGAAAAGTATCAGTATCAGTGGTCTCAGTAGGAAAAAGGCTCAGGATAGGGTAAAGAGCTCTCCAAGGAGGGATATCCTGTCCCAGGTTTTCCTCACCAAACTGTGATAAACAGCATGTGAGAGACCACTGAATGGATTTTTGTATAAAGTAATAAGGCTAGTTTTATTTTGTCTCTGTAGAGGTGGGTTGAGATCTTGGTGTCAACCCCCGGTCAGAGGGGAGGCGTATTTTCATAGGGCTTGGGGAGAGAGCTGTTCTATGAAGGACTTTGGGGGCTGGGATGCCAGTGGTAGGGGGTCACAGAACATTCAGAACAGTTGGGCATGTGTATAGATAATGTCAGACTCTTTGGTCCCAGGAAGATTGCCCATCTTGTCCTGGTCTCATCCTTATGCCTTCTGCTTTGTATACTGAGTACAGCATGGTCCATTAGTGGATTCCTGTTATTTGCTGAGAATAGCATGTTTGCTGACAGGGTCTCATCTGGATCAGGCATGATAGTAGATAAATTAATTTATTTTACTCATGAGGAAGCCAAAACCCTAAATGGTAAACAGAAATGCCCAAGACCACACAGCTAGTTAATGGCAGAGGTAAGTCTAGCTACAAGAGAAATCTTGGGGTAGCATTCTAGGGCTTTTTCTCAGAGGTTGCTTTATGGCCTTAGTATTTCCTAATTATCTCTGTGATCTCCTATGGGGTTATATTTCCTCTCTGTGTTTTAGTTTTTAGTTTCTCCATTTAAAAATGAGTTGGAATTAACTAATAGATTTCTATATCTAGGCCTCATTGAGAGGTACACAAAGCCACTAATTTGTACAGGAGCTTTACCTTTTTGTACATTTGCTAGGAGTGCTAGGATCTGAATGCAGTGACCAAAAAAATGGTGATAGATATGGTGGGTCTTGAGATTCTGAAGGTTTCCTACCTGCTTGGAAATAGACATGTGTTCCCTGAGTCATCTTATTTTAAAAGAGGGCTAAGTTTGGAGTAGAGGTAGTTCTCACAGAAAGTTAGAGACAATCTGGGTCTAGAACCCAAGGCTCCTCACTGCAAGCCTGGTACTTTTTACATACGCACATTGCCTCATTGAACTGGTTGTGTCTTGGCCAGGGGCATTCAAAAAAGACTAAAAGCTCAATAGTCTGTTACAAATAGAGGTCAGTTGCAGCGTGGGCCAGAGTGTTTGCAGATGGCCATTATGAAAGGGGAGGGACCAGAAATTTGAGGAAAGAAGGGGTTGTAGTTGCTTCCTCAGATCCTATGTGGTTGTTTGGGAAATTTCCTTGGGTGTGAGCCCCAAGGATGAGTACGGGCTCAGGGTTTGTTTATCCCAACTTTCCTTCTTTTAATTCATCCTGCTCATACTGGATCTCCATCTCTTGCCTGTATTCCTAGCGTGCCTCCCACAAACAGAGAACATTAATCTCTGGGCTGGTTCACCTCCATTTCTTTTTCAGCCACCCCTCATAGTCACTTTAAAAGCGACAAAACATCTCACAAACCACTTCTACATTTGCATTTAATTTCATGCTGTTTTTAGATTAATTGATTTTGTGCTCTCTCAGAATGCTTTAGTGGGGGTAGGAGATTGCTAAAGGCTGGCTTTTTCTTTTTGCAGATGAATGTGGCTTGTATCATATAGGCCAACTCTAATCACTATATTGACCAATATTTTTTATTTGTTATGTTGTTTTTTATCCTGCGATAGGGCTATCGAGGGTCTGTGATTCAAGTAGCAAAAAGAATTTACCAAACAAGGATAAGAGCAGAGATAAGAATTTATAGCCTGTAGTTTCCAGACTGCTCTTGGCTGGGCCTGGACGCCTGGATAGGTAAAGGTCACAAATGCAACCTGAGCCTCATTTCCATCTGGGGCCCTGCTTGAAGCAAAGGAGCTTTTCCATCCCCCACTACCTCCTGGGCTTAGCAAGGCCATTCTTTGTGCATACAGCCTCAGGGAATGCATAGCTAGTAACAGTGGCCCAAGCTGGCTCAGGGCTAAAAAGGGTGGCTTTAAGTTTTGGACACAGCTGGGAGTGTGTGTGTATGTGTGTGTGTGTTGGAGGGGGGGGATTCATCCAAACCTCACAGTGTAGGCAGAAAGGAGAGGAGGCATAATTGGGATCAGATGTCTTTGCAGAGCAATAACACTGCCACCTGGTTATGAGCATCTTAGGTTTGCAGAACCCAAAGGCTTTTCCAGACAGCATTTTCTTAATCTCCACCGTACCCTTGGGAGAGAAAAAAGAAGGGGAAGCGGTTTAGCTGTGGTGGGGAAGAAAGAGCTTTGTTATAGGAGTAAGGAAACACAGCTTGGTTCACTGACTTGTAGAGTAACGCTGGGGAAGTATCTTCCCACAGGCCGCAGTTTCTTCATTAGTAAAGTATCAGGATTGGACCAGACAGGTGGTTCTTGAAATGTGATCTCCAAATCAGCAGCAGCAGTGTCACCTGGAAGTTTTGTAGAAATGCTAATTCTCAGTCTTTATCCCTGACCCTGTGCCTCAGGTACTTTGATGCTGGAATCTTTAACAATCCCTCCTGGCAGAGAGAATCACTGGACTGGAAGCATCTAGACCTTTCCTTCCGGCTTTGATTCTCTGTTTGTATGAGGTAATGCATTTTAAAATATATCTTAAACTGGGTCCTATATGTTTCAAGAGTGGTGGTGGTAGAGGTGATAATGATAGTATGATGCCCTGTTGCATTTGTACCATACTTCAACATCCAGGTTCATCCCCTAAGCTCTTTACCCCTCATTCCTTAGAAATTTCTCTTAAGGCCTGCAAGACAAGAGATGGTGTAGGAGTAGGTAAATTAGATGAGGCAGGCTGTTCCAGGTGGTTAACAGAGAAGCCACAGAAGACTGCAGAAAAATGAGAGAATAGGCACTTTCTAGTATTAAAGAATCAGAGGGAAGAAAAGCTCACTGTGGGCTGGGAGTTGCGGCACTTGAAAGAATCACTAGTGTTAGTGGTTGTGGCTGGGTACTGAAGAATGGGAGGATTTAAACACTTCCCAGCAAAAGCGAGAGGATATGAGGGGTGAACGTGAAGTTTAGGCACAAAGGGAGGGAAAAAAGATCATGTAACCTCAGCTTGTGTCGTTGTTAAAATTAGAATAAACCAGTTTATCCAGGTTTCTGAGTGATTATATGGGCGTTGACTATAATTCTATTCTTGTCCTTCTCACTCTAGACACCATAAAGGTAAAAAAGTGAATATGGGTGACAATATAGGGAGGACATAGACTCTGTTACATAAATTAAAAATTAAGTAATTAAAATATTTAGACTTTAATTTAGTAACAAATTGTATTTTAGCACACTTCCAAAGTAATCTCAATACTCTGGACATTATGGGTGAGTAAAGTATTTTATATAAGGTGATAAAGTTAATGGGTGACCTGGGACTGGAATCCAGGTCTCCTAGCTTCTAGTCTAGCTTTTCCCTTGTAATATGTATTTGCCCTGAGGCAATTCAGAGTTTAGGAAGAGTGCTTGAGGTGTAGCTGAAAGATGGCTAGGGTAGTACTATTGAGAATATGGAATGCCAGCCTGAAGCCTTTGGAGTTTTTACTGTAGGTAGCAGGATGCTGCTGAAGTTTCTGGAGCAGAAGTGTCTTACCATGTGTAATTGGGGAAGGTTGCTCTAACGGGTGGCATAACAATACCTGGGGGATTAGAGTGGGACAATATTTGGAGAAAGCAAAACAACTGAATAGTAACTCATTGTAGGTTAGAAATGCCACAGACTCTCTCCCCGCTTCTGATGCTATGAGTACATTTGTGTTTTTAACAGAATAAATGATTGAGCTTCAACACTGAGCCTTTCCTCTGGGATTGCAGACATTAGTGATGGGGATATTTGGGAGGTGGAGTCTTCCTGGCCCTGGAACGTAACACTGTAGAGGCATCTCCTCCTTCAGCTGCATTTAGACTAGACCTTGCTAAACCACAGTGCTGCTTTCTGCTCTACACATGCATTTTGCACTCAGGTTTGAATGTGTTATAATCCCAGGGTTCACAGTTTAGGGAGTACCTGGCTCTTTCATTTGCTCCTGTCACAAAACCCCAGGCTGAGAGATATTGCTTATACATGTAACCATGTCAGTTGTATCACCCAGTCAGTTCTGGAGACCCTAGCTACAACAAACAATCTCATAGTTTATACCTTCTAAGGTTTCTCTCATTTTCATTATCTCATTTGCTTCTCACAATAGATTTGTGAGTTGGGCAGGGCTTATTATGCTCAAAATTCGTAAGATGAAATTGAAGGCCAGAGTGGGGGAAATAATTCATCATGCAGCCAGTGAGTGCCACAGCCCACCTCTCCTGCCTTCTGGGTAATGTTCTATGCTTATACTTGTGCTGTTTCAGTTGGGGGGATCATATTGAAAATTTGCTCAGACTTCAGGCCATGCCCAGATTTGGGTGTGGAAAGTGAAAGTCAGGAGACCAGATTTCTCTTCATTTTTATCCAGGGCTTCTCCCTTGGTAACATGTTGCTTCCTCCCTTCTAATCACTGTACCTGTTTATCCACAGCTTTGAACCCTCATTCTGTCTGATGCCAGTGATACCCTGGGTGAGAATATAGTATCTTTTCCTGCAGTCTGACATGTTTTCTTTTCCCATCTTATAATCTTATCTTCTAGATAGCTACAGCAAAGGTGCAGCTGAGTGACTTCCTTTCCTTGAAGCACCCCAAGTGAGGCTCACAGCCTCGGATTTACTTTGGATAAAAGCACGAAAAGCCAACCATTGACTCAGAGACAAGGTCAGCACTACACACAGCAGCCTTTAAAATGTGGATGGCACAGGATCTTTGGCTGAAGCTGTTTTAGTTGAACTGTTCCAGGGCTCTGATTGGGTCTTTATTATAAGCCAAAGGCAACACCAACCAGAGTAGTATCAGCCCAGCTTTCAGAGTTCATACAATGTCATGCTGTCTGAATTTTCATCATGAATGTTCCTGAGATTCAAATGCAAAGGCAACTGGGCTGATTTCAACTGGAAAATATTCCTGCCATCTCAACATTCTCTGGAATAACCTGCTTGCAGCTGTCATGGGGTGGCCCCCTCCCTGCAGTGTGTGGCTTTTCCAAGACTCGAACTCCAGGGATCTGGAGGGGAAGAAGGGGAGGGGGCCCAGATTCTGTGACAGCCAGCATCCCCTGCCCTGACTCTGTGTGTGCCTGGCTGCTGCTTGCATTTCTCAGGCCTGGAATTTAGTCTCTGGGGTTGGGGGTATGGGTAGGGCAAAGGGGTTCATGTAACAAATTCCTGCTGGACAGATTCATGCTTCCAGCTGGTTGCATTTCTTTTACTAATTGGCTTCCACCAGGAAGAAGTCATCTTGTGATGGAGAAGCGTATACCCTTGGACAGACACTCCAGCTGACTTGGGTTGGGGTTGTGCGGAGAGAGCTGGGTTCAGGTCCTGGGTCTGCCATTAACTTGCATTGCAGCTTTAAGCAAGGGAGTCAGTACCACCTTGTGTCTCTCCTTTTTCATTTGAAGTGGAATTACTGATTCCTATTGCTCACATTTTTAGAGTAAAAATAAGGTGTGGAGGACCTGGATGAATGTGCTAGTAGAAATAGAGGACTGCTAAGAATTTATTCTAAACTCTCCTAGACCCAGGAAACTAAGCGAGTTGCTCTTCTTTTCTTTGCTGCTGTCCTGTGGTGTTGGTAGAATGACATAGTATGAGTAAATTTCTAGGGATTTATATGATCACAGAGTAAGAGGAAAATCATAGAGTAAGCAGCAGCATAACCTGATATGAGAGATAACCTAAAATCCTATCAGGTCCTAAAGTCTTATCAATGAGACAATTTCTAGTTGGCTGGAAGCAAAGTTTGGTGATAGTGGAGGCAAGATGTAAACACCTGGGGTGTCAGGAAGGTAGAGGTTGCCAAAGACAAATGTTCCTCCCTCTTTCCTACTCCAGATGCTGCCTTCATTAATGCCCCAGGCTGCCAGACTTTTGACCTAGATTTGTTATCTGTAAGCCCATAATTTTCTTTAGTTAAGAATAGGCCTTCGGCTCTGTACATCTGGAAGTGAGTATCAGAGAACAAAAAGCCTCCACCCTGAGGTCAGAGCTCACATTGGTTCTACCATGCTCTAGTATTCCTGTGCCTGACTTACTAGCCTTCTGAGATCTAAAAATGATTTGTCCAGTATGACAGCCATCAACGAGATTATCATCCTTGCTTTGCTTTTGGCCTAGATAACTGAATGGATCTGAATGGATCTTCATGGTGAAGAAGAAAGAAGAAAAGAGAAGAGGACAGAAAAGGACAAGACAGGGTAAGACAAAATAGAAAAGAGAAGAAAAGCAAAAAAGGTTAAGCTTGTGAGAACTCAGAGCTCATAACCTCTCAAGAGCAGGATAAGGCATTAATTATTTACAAGATATCCTTTACAGAGCACAAAAAGAAAGAAAGGAGGAAAGAAAAAAGGAAGAAAGAAAGAAAATCTGGGAAAGTGTGATGGACTAGGCTCCTATTCACTTGGTAAGTACATACAGGCCTTTGCAATGAGCCTATACCCTTGCATTATTCTTGGGCTTCCTGTTTGATAGCCCAAGTACAATTGGAAAGAGTACGCTGGGAAGAATATTCAAAGGAATTGTTTTCACTGGGCGCCTCCCTTAAGTATGGAGGGAAGCATAACTGAAGTTACTGTATCTGTTTGACAAAGAAAGAAGCAAAGGTTTAGGGGAAATCGGGAGCCCATGCCTGCATATTCAGCACTCTTGGGAGGCTGACAAAGGACAATCATGTTTGAGCCCAGCCTGGGCGACTTAGTGATTTAAGAAGATTCTGTCTCATCAAAAACAAAGACCAGGGGTGGAACTCAGTGTCAAGGCCCTGGACTCAATTCCCTGTACCACAAAATAAAAGCAAATAAAAAATTAAGGATACTTCATTTAAAATATAGTGTGGGATCAGTAATATTGAAATCAGGGTCAGCAGTGCTATAAGTCATGTCTGAAGCTTACCCAACGCATGTAGTTTCTCTGTAACACATATCGCAGCCTTTGTGAGCTTGGAAACACTGGATAGCACTACACTTCAAGGACTACGTTCAGGAAACTCAATAAAAATGTGGAAAAGTGGCATGAAACAGGACCACGAAAAGGTCACTTATTTATAATGTGATAGTTGAAACAAAGAGTTAGAGCTGCAGCCAGGAGTGGTGACCCACCCCTGCCTTCCCAACATCCTAGAAGGCTGATGTAGGAGGATCTCAGGTTTGAGTCAAGCCTGTGCAACTTAGCAATGTGGTGAGATACCGTCTGAAAACAAAAAAATAAGAAACAATTGACAGTGTAGCTCAGTGTGAAGGACTTGGGTTCAATTCCCAGCACCACACACACACACACACACACACAGAGACAGAGAGAGAGAGAGAGAGAGAGAGAGAGAGAGAGAGAGAGAGAATCAGTGAATCAAGCAATAAATAAAAGAAAAGGAAATAAAAGCAAAGAAATGAAAATAGAGAAGAAAAGAGAAGAGGACAGGAAAGGGCAGGACAGGACAGGACAAAATAGAAAAGAAAAAAAGATTAAGGCAGAGCAGGGCTAGAAATGAGTATAGTGGACAATGCAAATCTTAGGCCATTGTTCATGTATTGCCTGATGAGCATGACAGTGACGTGAACACTGATTCTGGCTTTACAAATAAAACTTGCTGGGTAGGCAAATTTGTAAACATGCATTGCATGTGTGAAGACTGATTATATTTATCATATCATAATGCAAATTATATTTTACTATTCAATTGTAGTTTACTTTGGTTCCTCTTTTTGCTGATTTTCAGGTTTTTTTATTTTTACGTATACAAATATGTAACCCTTTCCTTACTTGAAAATTTTTTTATTAGTACATATTTGCAGTACCTAATGATTGCATTCATTGAGGGGAGTTGCTACATGTATAACACATCTTAATTCTTTTTCTTTTACGGGAAAAGAAGGAAAAAATGGAAAGAAAGCTTCTCTACATAAGGATGGGGAGAAGGGTTGAAAGGAGGGTAGGGGAATGGGAAAAAATGAATCAAGATATCATGTCCCCATGATGAATATGGTCATTATGTATTCCTAAAATGCACCAATAAACTTAACTGCTTAAAAAACTTTTTCCTTCTCTACTCCTCCCCACCCTACCTGCTCCTTCCAACTCTTGTTCCCTTTTCCATTTGCAAAAGTCCTATTTTCTGTTTTCAGTTTTTTCTTATTCAACTCTTTTTATCCATTGCCTTTCCCTCCCTCTCCCTCCATCTCTCTTTCCCCTATCCTTTGAAAAATCTTCTCCTACTTCCTGTTGATATGGGGGAAAGAAAGTCCCCACCTGCTAGAGATCTGGTAAGAGTTCTTGTTCTCTGAAATGGAAGAATGAATTTTAAGAACAACAGAGGTTAAGAGCAGAATATATTCACTGGAGGAAAGAAAGGTTCTGCCCAAGAGACAGACACAAGGGGTCCCAAATGGGTTGCCAAGAAACGTGCCTTTTCTAGGGATTTTTATAGAGCAAATCCATGACATGAGGCGAGTCCAAGTGGAAAAAATGGGAAATCAAGAGGTGGGTTTAAGGTGGGACAAAATTACGGTCAACCAATAAGATTACAAGTTTAACTGCTCAGGTAAAATTCATTAAAGTGGAATAAAATAGGGAAGGAGTCATACAGCAAGCAGGAATGAATACAGAACAGGGGCTTTTCCTGTATGGGGTTGAGTTAGGGGCTTTTCCTGGCTTTCTCAAGGAGATAGATACCATGTATTGTTTCTGTTGTTTTCCTGTTGTTTTGATTTTGTCTTCATTGCTGTTTTGTTAGTTTTTTAATTTTTAAAATAAAAAATAGAATATCAATCCCTGGTGTTTATCCTTAGGAAGCATGTGGGTGCCTTCTTTTCATATTTTGTCATGAGGTCTGGCCCACAGCTGAAGTGCCTGTCTCTCCCACAGTTGCAAGGTATGTCGTCTTCTGCACTGCCTCCTTAGAAGGCCTAGCCCCATCTGACTGCCTAAATATTTTATCTAACTCATTTGTCTACAAACTGTGTATGTATCTTCCATTTGACCAGAGAGAGACAGAGACAGAGAGATAGATAGACAGAGACAGAGAGAGAGAAACAGAGACAAAGACAGAGAGAGTGAGAGAAACAGGCAGAGAGATAGAGAGCTTCCCACATAAGAGAAACCGTGCAATACTGAATCTCATATGTCTGACTTAATTTAAAATTACAGCCTCAAGGTGTATCTATTTACCTAAGAATGCCTCTTGCTTACCTTTCTTTGTGGCAGAGTAGTACTCCAGTGTGTATGTCATAGTACTTATGTCCATCCAGAAAGGAAATAATGTATTCATTTACATTTTCTTCTATTTCTTTTAACTCTTTAGGATTCTTCAAAAATCTCCTTAATACACCAGAAATTTATCTTGATGCTTGGTGCATCTAATCATTTGGGGAGGTAACAAACCACACCCAGCAATCAACGACTCTCATCCCTTGAGCACTGCATCATTCCTGCTGCCAATGAAGTGCCAGGCAGGGCCCTTGCAGAGCACCTAAGAAACTTACAAACAATGGCAAGGCAAGGGGAAAGATTCTTGCCTTTCCCATTAAATCCAAGTGCTCAATATCAAGAGATGAGAAGGAGCTGGGAATATCCCACAGCCGCCTCGTGACTGCATTGCTCAGGGAAGCAAGGCACCGTGGGCCTAGAAGCCTGGTCACTGCCAGCGACAAGAAGGGTGGGATGCAGATCTCTCTATGCCACACGAAAGTATTAGAGTACTGTCAAGGACAACCTGCGTTACAGTCACCTGAACTGCTCATTAGAACAAAGATAACCGAGTCTCACTGAAGACCTCCTGAGTCAGAATATCAGTGGCGAGTACCCAGAACCTGCATCTCTATTCAGGTTTTCAAAATTGTGGTAAAATACAGGTGAGATAAAATTTACAATTTTCACCTCTTTAAGTGTGCATTTCTGCAGCATGAAGTCCATTCCAGTATTGCATACCCGTCACCATCATCCATCTCCGGAACCTTTTTGTCTTCCTGAATTGACACTGCAGACCCAAATAAACTCCAGGGCCGTCAAATACTAACTTCCCAGCCTCCTTCCTAGTCCCCACTTGCAGTAGCTACTACTTTCTGTCTCTAGGAATTTGACCAGTCTACGGAGATCCTATAAGTAGAATCATGCAATGTTTGTCTTTTTGGATAAAATCAGACTTTGCAAGGGAGCAAACTGTAGGTGCTAAAGCATATCTCTATCTACATAACATCTTCAATCACTTACTATTTTAGCAAACCTAAGTGTGGTCTGGGGATTGCAAGGGTTTCCAAGCCCCTTTCAGAGGGTCCAGGGTCAAAATGACAAAATGCTAAGAAGGCAAAATGACAAAATGCTAAGAAGAAATGCTCATTTTCTCATGAGTGGAGTTTTGCAGAGGCTGTGTGGCAAAAGTCTCAATGAGGAGAAAGAATACAGCTCTCTTTTATTACGTCAAGAAAGTAAAGAGAGCTACAAAAATTTAAACACAGCCACTTTGAAAAATGTAGTGATTTTTTCATTAAGATACATGTTTTTATACTAACAAATATGTTTTGGACTTACTGTTATTTTTACTAAACAGTAAATTCTTATTTATTTTATATCGTCACATGGAAAATACCAGTAGATGTAAACTGCATAAACAAAAACTTTTGAGAATCCTAAAAAAAATTTTAAGAATATGATAGGATTCTAAAAGCGAGCTGGAGAACTGTCACATTATGTTAACCTTCTCCATGGTAAAGGGTACCCAGAGAGGCACGGAATCAGCATTTTAATAAGTTTCCCAAGTGAAGCTTTTGCACATTAGCGTTTGAGATTTGCTGCCACATACAATTCCTATTTCACAGAGAATGTGGGTGAATAATATGGCCCAGCAGTAGTCCCTGTTAAGAGTTAGGCAACTTTATCAACAATACATGAGCCAGTGCTGTTGAGGTAGGATAGAAGATACAGATATATACATATATCCCCCCGAGTACAGTGCATCACTCCCTTGAGGGCCCCACTCTGTTTTGTCTGACTACATACTTCTTTAACTCTGCCAAATAAAAGTCCATTATCCTTTTCACTGACACGTCCTGAAATTGGTTTTCTGTGACAAGAGTCAAGGACCTAGTCTGCCCAGTGTGGTGGCGCACACCCTGGCATCCCAGCACTCTGGAAACATGAGGCAGGAGAATCATAAGTTTGAGCCCAGTTAGGAAACTTAATGAGACCCTGTTTCAAACATTAACAATGGAGTGAGGGAGATTTGGGCTGGGGTTGTAGCCCAATGTAAAGGCCCTGGCTT
This sequence comes from Chinchilla lanigera, assembly GCF_000276665.1. NCBI lineage: Eukaryota > Metazoa > Chordata > Mammalia > Rodentia > Chinchillidae > Chinchilla > Chinchilla lanigera. The sequence goes on along the minus strand of NW_004955557.1, from coordinate 470,859 downwards.
CGATCCCTAGTACAAAAAATAAAAAGTAAAAAAAATAAAAATAACAAAGCAAAACAAAACAACTACTCAGTTTGCTGAGTTGTAATCCCCATCTTTTCATTGGTGAAATGCCTTACAGCCTGTCCAGGGATGACACTCAGAAAAAAAATGAGTTACAGAAATGTTTGGCCACGTCGTGAAAAGAAGAGTATCCACAATGAAAGAGGGGATTACCTTGCTCTAACTACAGCCCGCATTATCGTTCGGTGTTTATCTTTACAACACTACATATTAAGAGTGACAAGGCCAAAGCAGGCCAGGTAGCACATGGCTGAGATTCCACTACTCTGGTGGCTGAGGTTGACGGGGAGGCAGGAGGATGGAAAGTTTGAGGCCAGCCTGGGCCGTATAGAGAGTTCAAAGCCAGCCTGAAGCACATAGTGAGCCCTTGTCCCAGCCTCCCTATGAAAGTAGTAAAACCAATGTATGATATGTCCTCAAAGGTTCACCCAGCTGATCTAGAGGCTGAAATGCAAGACAAGTAATGTCTAGTGATGTCAAATCTAGACAATTGAATATCTTACGTAACATGAATATTTTAACTGTACACAAGGCTTCCCACGCCAAGACTCAAGCCTCTCTTGCACCTAGTTATGACTCTGAGAAGGTTCTGCCCAGTGGACATGGTGTATACAATTTTTCAGTTGCCTCTTACTTCTCGTTTTTCTCTTCCTGATAGGAATCTTGGTGTGATGTTAGGATCTAGGGCAGCTGATTTGTTTTTGTTTCTGTTTTTGTTTTGTTTTGTTTTTCTGATTTAGACAAGCTCTTGCCATGTATTTCAGAGTGGCTTGAACTTACTCTGTAGTGTACAGGCTGCCTTGAACTATCATTGATCCTCCGGCCTCAGCCACCTAAATGCCGAGATTGCAGGCGTGTGGCACCATGCCTGGACTAGGGCAGCCAATTTGTATCATGTACTAGAAGTTACGTGCTAAGTATAATGTAACAAAAACATGGAAACTTTGGTTCTCAACAGTATTAAGCCACCATTATACTGACTCAATATTTACTGGGTGACTAATATATGCAGGGTGGTGTTCTAGGTACCAGAGATAGGTCAGTAAATAAAACAATATTCCTTGCCATCCTGGAGCTTAACTTATTGCTGGAGGGCAGTTGTGAAAAACAGATAAAACATATCATGTTTCATGGTGTTAAGTGCTGAGAAGAAAAAGAAAACAGCCAGGCATAGGTCATACGTTAAGGTTAAATTTTAGATAGAGTTGGAGAATCAGAATGACATGATGAGCAAAGGAAATACTGTGGGAATGGAGAGGCAGTAAAAAAATAAGCATTTTGAGCTTGGAAAATGTTGACTCACTTAGCAAAAATTGATACAGCAGTTGGGCTGCTTCACTTCAGTTCTACTAGCATTGAAATAGTCCTCAAAAAGTGTTCAAGGCTCAAAACTGATGGGAGAATCCAAGTGTCTTTTAACTGTGGGGACAAGTGGGAAATGTAAGTGTAAATGCTGAAACAGCTAAGAAAAGTGAACATGCAATCCTAGATAAAATAAGACAGCTTAAGTACAGCAGAAAGGGGTGAGGCAAGGAGCAGACCTGGATTTAGGCTAGGAATGTGGTTTGTGACTGGACAGTTTTCTTTGTCTCTGGGTTCTAGTTACCTCATCTACAAGTGAGAATACTTGGTTGGGTAGATGACACTTGGTTGAGCAGATGCCCTTTGGCACACCAGGCATGTAGAAGGCCCAGTTAGGGGGTGCAGAGGAAGGGGAGAAGGACAGGCAGGGCTAATGATCACCTCTCTGCTTCATCAGAGTCTGTCACTGGGCAGTATGATCTTCGCATACCTGCTAGTTCAGATCTTCCTTCCCTGTACTGGCCGACTTTCCTCATTCTACTTCACCGTCCATTCATAGATTTGTGGGAGGTTTCTTGAGTGATAATGGTGTCACAGAAATAAGGAAGGATTAAAAGAGAGGGCCATAGCTTGTGACAGTTTTCTATCAGTGAATTCACACGACAAAGAAGACTCCTTGGGCTTGGGTGTTGGGGCTGCTTCTGTGGTGCTGGTTACTCAACAATGGGCCTTTCCAATTAGGCCACGCTTGATGTTGACAGTATGTTCCACATGTTTAGCCTTAACTCACAGTCTCAATTGCTGTAGAATATCTGAGCTGTAGTTAACCAGTCAGGACTGCCTTGTCTATTCACGGCAGTGGGCTATCTCATACAAGCTACAGCGTATGAAAGTTTTTGAGTTGATAGTAACGTTCTTAATGAATGTAGCATTAGAGATGTCTGGAATTTCACTGTTACTTGTCCCTTTTTTTAGTTGCTCATAAGTGACATGAAATTGATATGTCAAGTACCATGGGTAACAATTTTTTCTTCTGTATGCTACATTGTGTTCTACATAGTGTTCTTCAGAATCTCAGCGAAGTTTCAGACGAATCCTTCCAGGGTTGATAGGACTTAGATTCTTACATTTCATAGATTGTACCTCTTCTTCCTTTAAGGCCCAGCTTGAGCTTTATCTCCTCTTTGACAATTTCATCCACATCCTTGGTCTTGCAACTTCCCAGCAACCACAGTTCTTAAACACTATTTTCCATGTGTAGTCACACCATCATTGTTTGAACCTCCAATTTTTTGTGTTTGAATATTTATTTTCCCTCAGTAAGCCACCGCCACTTCTCACTGGTTTTCCTATTTCAACCCTTACTGCCCTCTCTACAGTCTAGTCTCAAAAGAGAAGCTAGAACATTCCTTTTTAAGATATGAGTCATAACATGTCACTTCCTGTGACTCAGACCCTTACAATGGTTCCAAGTCTCATTCAAAATAAAATTCAGTATTTCAACAATGGCCTACAAGGCTCTTCTATGCTCTTCACTCTGCCTGTTACCTTTCAGACTTCCTCTCTTATTACGCTTTCCTTACTTGCTCTGCTGCAGCTACATTGGCCTTCTTGAGTACACATTGGACCCTATTTCTCAACTGTCCCTTCTTCCTGGAAATATAAATGTATTTATATCAGGCTCTCTCTTTTCATGTCTCTAATAAAATGGTACATTATAAAAGAGGCCTTTCTATTTCATTCACTGGCCTACTACAAGTTTGGTTGTTTATTGGATTACAGTCTGTCCTACCACACTAGAATGTAAGCTGTTTGAGAAAAAGTACTTTGTTCTGTTCAATACTATCACCCCAGCAACTAGAACAGTGTTCAATATATAGTAAACATTAACAATATGTTAGATGAATAAGTAAATAATACCATAAAGCCTTAAGGAAAATTCTATTTAATTCCTCCATTCATGTTCCCCATGCTAGATAAACTTGTGTTAATCAAACAAATGGAACCTTAGAGTTCCACCTTAGCTGCAAGTGCCCTTAGAGACTTTCTAATCTACTTCTCTCATGAACTAGATAGTAAGACTTAGAGGAAAAGTTTGCCAGCTGCCTTTAGCAAGTTGTTGGCAGAGTCAGAATAAGAATTTGTTATGTGGGTATAGATTCACAGATCTTCCCACTGCACTCTGCTCCTTATACATGCTGGTTTTATTTGCCAACTACAGGACACAAGTGAGGCACTGCCATTCTGCAGAATTAAGTCCTGAATAAATTAAGAAGGAAGTAGAAGAATTTGGCTTTTCCATAGACAGGAGCGTTCCTGTACATTTTTTTCACTGATTTTGAAGGACAGAATAAGTGGACCAAATATCTCATAGTTACCTAATCTATTAAACCTTAAATAACAGAATAATTCAATACATCAATTAGTAGGCCTTTCTGAATGCACGGGAAGCACCCAGACCTGTGCTAGCTACTTCAGTAGCACTGAAACCTTCAATAGGGCTCTCTAGGGGTATTCTAACAGTAGAGGCAAGATTCATCTGCTTCAAAGAAGCAGAGGACACATTGTGAAATATACGCAGGAAGTACTACTGAGAATAGTGGGAGGCCACTGAGACCTAAAGCAGAATGCATTATGGAGGAAAAGACGTATCTTTGCACCTTTTCATATTTGAAGCTGGGGGCTGGGGATTTAGCTCAGCGGCAAAAGCGCCTGCCTGGCAAGCGCAAGGTCGTGAGTTCGGTTCCCGGTACCGGAGAAGAACAAAACAAAACAAAACAAACCAAAACAAACAAACAAACAAAAAACCATATTTGAAGCTGTATTCTTTGTTTTCCTTCACTCAGAAGTGCTCACTTGCATCCATGGACATGACCCTATCTCCTCAGTTCTCCATGGAAGGATGATATGTTTGATGTAGTTGTCAGGTCTCTTTTATCTCCCTCCCCTGCTCCTGCCCCCACCCAATGAGGTGTATTTTCAGTTCAATGCATGTTTATGGACCATCCTGAGGGTTCCAGGCACTGATCCAGGGACCTGGAATAAGAAGGAGATGAATATGGTATAGTAGCTTGCTTTACTGCATCAGAACTTAATAGGATTATAAGATAATTCAGTTTATTTTACAAAGTCAGTTTTTTATATCCCCTTCATTTAAAAAATAAGATTCAAAATCGCAACTTCTGCCTGTTAACAAATTGTTATGAGTAGCCAGATGAGAGAGGGATGATGTGAAGAGTCAACCAAAGCTTCTGATACTAGATAAGATTTGAATTGAACTTAAAGGATAATTAAGAGTCTTATAGAGACTCAGGCATTGGGGGGTTATTTATATCCCCGTGCTTGAGGGAAGTTATTTAAGACAAATGGACTAGCACACAAAAGTGTTATTCCATTTGTCTAGAGCAGGTGTGGAAAATGCCTGGCGTGGTCACCACTATCAGCTTTACCCACTGCTCTTAGAAGAAATTGTTAATCAGACATGTTCTTTTCCAGCGAACCAGGATGTCATTTACAGTCCGTCTAAATACAGTGTTTCAAATAGCCGCTTGCAGGCAATTTGAATTAATTCATGGTGTGAGACATATTTGCCTTCCTTCATGCCTCATGGTTCAGCTCTGGGGAAGTTGAGAATTTTTGGAGGCATTTTGTTAGTGTGCATTCTAATGATCTACTTTTGTTTCTTTGTTTCGTGTTGAGGCTTCTGAGTTTATTGTAGTAGAAACTTTTGTTTCTAGCAGGGAGATCTCTTTAGTTAATGTTTACTTTGCAGTTGTGTCCTTTGAATGTAGTTAACTATTGGCCTTTGCGTTTGTCCCAGGGTCCAAATACTTCCATTTACTTGAGATGGACGCATGTTTGGCCCAGTACCCAGTTCTCCAAGAACAGTATTTTTCATGATCCCAAGGCAAACTAGATAATGGCATGTCAAGAAAATTACTTAATAACAATAGCTATGTCACCTTGGGTATAGTAATAAAATCAACAACATTTATAACAGTAAATATAAACTAAATGTAGACAAATCCTAAGGACCAATAAAGCACCTATCTTGTCTATAGATAAGAAATCTGTAATTATAATATGAGCACTAAGACAAATCATATATTGACCTACATACACACCTACTAAATTGAACAATGTTACCTCTATTAAAATAGCACAGTATTCAACAGCAATAGCATAAAGTTAACTGTGTATCTGGAGATTCATAAATCTTAGCAGTTATACTAGTAAAGGTAGAGGGGGTAGGGAAACAGAAAATGAAAAAAGCAAAATTTGAAAAATTAATTAATGAGCTATGAAAACAAGGACAGAAAATTAAGATAGTAGTCTTATTGAGGAATAAAAGGTAACAATGGTGATAGAGAACAGTCACTAGAAAGAACAAGAAAAAGAAGAAAAAAACCAGCAAAACCAGGAAATGACAGAAAGATGAAAAGAAAGACAAAAAAAATTGGAAAGGAAAATGATAAAAGACCAAAAAGAAACAAAAAGAAGAGAAAAAGGTGGGAGAAACCCCCCAACCCCCAAAAAGCCCATTGAAGGAAAGATGAAAATAATATAAAATAGAAAAGTCATAAATAGATTGAGGGAAAGAAAAAATTCCTATTTTATTGAATTACTGGTTTCTTTCCATGATCTGAAGTCTTGTGATCCAGCCAGTGATGATTTTTCATGCCTAGCTTTAGGGCCTGTGGGTCTTTGAGATGCCCTCCGTGGACTAGAGGTCTCTCTGTTCATTCTGCGCAGACCGTGGTTACTCTTCATCCAAGGCATGTCCTTGCTCCTGTTGGTAGGTGGAGGACACAATCAGCTCTCTGTTCTGTGCTGCATGTAGGCTGCAAAGCAAGGATTTGAGTGGGCTGTTGGACTTAATGTTGAGTGTCGTGGAATACGATTGCTCCCTTCCCTCCTCGGGTGTTGTCCTCATCTAGAATCTAGTCAGTTGGTTAGTCTTCTCTCCTGCCCCATGCTGTGCCCCCTTGGGGGTATGGAGCTGCTCTTCCAGCGCCCGTCTGCTCTCTCACATGGAGGTGGAGTGCCACTCCTCCAGTGTAGGTTTGCTGTGTCACATAGAGTCAATGCGCCAGTCTTCGTGTTGCTAGTCTCTGGTCTGTAATTTTTCTTTTTCTTCTCTTTTTTTTTTAATTTTAAAGAGCCAAAAAAAAAAAAAAAACAACCAAAAAACCAACAAAAATGTACAGAATTTCAAAACAAGATGATAGGAAATTAACAATGGTTATTATATTGCATATTGTTATTTTCAAAGTAGTTGCTCTGGTCTGTATTTTTAAAGCTGCCTTTCCAATAGCATGGAGTGATGCCAAGGAGACTTTCACTTTAATACTTAAGAAAAGAGATGATTGCCCAGGAAGAAAGGATAAACTGGGGAGACATTAACTGAGACAGATAGAAAAGTAGTAGTGCCAGAAGCTGGGTGCCCTGAGGATATCTGAAAGAGGGAGAAAGAAGGAGGTGAAAGAGGAAGGTTGGTGTATCAGGAAAGATTTACATGAATAGAATTTGAGCCATTGAGAAAAGGGTGGAAGGAGGCTATTTGTGACCTCTGGATTAGCATGAGCAAAAATGTAAAGTTATAAAAGTCACAGAGCTTGTATGAAAAGCAGTGAGTAGTTCAATTTGACAAGCCTTAGTTCGGCATTCTGAGGCGACTTTTCCCCCCATCATCTTCCTCATTCCTAGGTGACGGCTCATGAAGCATAAATTGGTGTTAATATTAACGGAAGTGTGCCTGAATGAGGAAGGCATGTACAGTGACACTCTCTGCAGGGCTCTGAAGAATCCTCTATTTATCCCCAGGCACAAAGGATTCTGAAAAAACCCTCTTTCAACTAAATGCATTATAAATTACCCCAACTTTTCCACAAGATATCATGTTCATAAATTGCTGTCTCAGTTAAATTTTCTCCTTACAACAGCTTTGTAAGGTATGTTTATAATTGCCCTAATTTTGAAGGTAAAGAAATCAAGGTTTAGAGAGGCTACTTGACTTGTCAAATTATACTGGGCTAGTAATTGACCAAGACAAGCTCAGATCCATGACTTCTACCATTATTTTCAAATCCTAGATATTTCAATTTCCCAAGGAGATTGATTACCATCAAATTTAATCCATTATTTTCAGGGGGATTTAATAATAATTCATTTAAAAAACTTTCTGAGCAGCTCTTCTACTTTAGGCCCTGTGCTAGGTCCATGGGATGCACAGACTGAGAAAACACAATTATTGCCCTCAAGAAACTCATAGTGTTGTGAGAAATACAGGCATATATAGCCATAATCACAAGTCAATGGGAAAAAATGTTCATAGTAAAATGTGTACAATGGTATGGGAGTTTAGAATAAGTGGAAACTATTATACCGAAAGGAATTGGCATTTGAAAACAGCCAAGCCATCAGTTAACACAATTATGTTTCTGTGATAGAATTGCAGACATGGAGGTGGGATGCAAAGAAAATAATCGAATGGGTTTATTTTGGGGGATTTCTAGAAAATATCTTTGTCTTCCTCTGATAGTAGTTAGTTGACTGCATTTGTGGTACCCATCACTGTACTGTCTGGGCTGGCTCCATTTGGGCTCAGGTGTTGTCCTAGTAACCTTTGCCTTGACTTCTATTGGGTTTGGTGCAGTATGTTGGTTGCAGGGAAAACGGAATGAGTATTGATGTACACAGCTGTTCTACATGCTCCTGGAACTGTTGTAGGTCAAGATCCTGATTCTTCAGAACCTATAGCACCAATAGGGCTTGTCAGGCATCATTCTGACTATCAGAAGGAGAGTATTGAAATGACTTTGACTGAGTGATTAATACTTACTTTTACTTTAGATCAGGACACACTTAATGGAGGTTCACTTTACATAATAGGCATTTTGTAAGACACTACAGATTTATATCACATTGGAAAGGCATGCTATACTTTAAAGTTATGTACACATGTCTCTGAGTACAAAGGATGGAGGAATAAATTGTCTTTTGTGGATTAGAGCAATCTTCAGTGGGAAATTGACATTGGAACTGGGTTTGAATGGATGGGTATACTCAGCATTGTGCTAAGAGATTTAGGAAAGTAACTCTTACTAAGGATGTTTTACTTGAAAATTACTAAAAAACTCAAATAGACTAAAACAAAAGGGATTTATTGGCTCATAAAACAAGAAAGTTCAGAGGTTGGACAGGCTTCAAGCACGGTTCAGTCAGGACTCTGGCCCCTTTTCTCTGTGATTATCTTGACTGCCCTCCTCTGTATGTTGGCCTCTGGCTTGCTTTCCTTAGGACAATAGTGAGAATGAGGGTTATTTTATATTCCATTGGTTAAAGGATATTGCTTGTTACACTATAACACAAAGATAAAACTTAATGATCAAAATAACTAAAATTTAGGGTAAGATTTTACCAGGCATGGAAGGTCTACTAACTTTCCATCGCTGGACAAAACACCTGGACAAAATAATTTAAAGAGGGAAATATTTATTTTGGCTTTTAGTTTCAGAAGTCTCAGGCCATGATTGATAGAAACCCTATTGGCCTTAGGCCTTTGGTGAGGCAGAGAATCATGGTGGGGAGTGCGTGGTGGAGGAACTGCTTACTCAACAGCAGCCAGAAGCAGGGGTGGGGCTGGGTACAAGTATTCTTTCAAGCACATGAGTAGTCTACTCCTCCAACTAGCCCCTACCTCCTTCTGTGTCCACTGCCACCTACTAGCCCAATAGCTATGAACCCATCAGTAGATGAATCCATTGAGGATGTTAGAGCCCTCATGATCCAGTCACCCCCCCAAAGGCCCTGCCTCTGATCAGTGCTGCACTGGGGACCAAGCCTTGAACGTACGAGCTTTTGGTGGACTTTTCAGATCTGAACCATAATGAGAAGTCTCCCAAGAATTTGTCTAAACAAAGTTGAAAAGTTAAAATAGTTTGAAAGGAAGCCAGAATTTAGCTTTATGTTTTATGTTTGTTTTTTACTTTCAAGTGACAACCATTTTCCTATGCCTCCTATGGTATGGGTGGTGATTTAGAGACTAATAAATTCTGAACTTGTATAATAGGAATGCTATTTACATAGCATACAAAGATCCCTTGTCCTATCAAGGCATTCTTCACAGTGGGTGCATGCAATGTATGCAAAGCCAATTATGGGAAAGCAATACTGTAAATAGTTTAAGAACACAGTCCTTATAGTATTCCACTATTGGGTTCACATATCATGTGTGTGCATCCGGCAAATTAATCTTTTAGAACCTTAGTTTCCCTAGAAATGGAAACAATACTAAGACATACCTTATAACATCTGAGGATTACATAAAACAATCCAAGTAACATATATAGCAAAGGTTCCCAAGAGGTTTTTGGTTCAGTACACCCTTATGTATCAGTAATTATTTTTTCCCTCAGCAGGCCTAAACCCAAAGAAATATGTAACATTTCTGTTTATTGAGTAGTTGTATATAAAAAGCTTAGGGGTAGTTAACAAAGTGTATTGCCCTAAAAAATTTAAAGTATCGCCCTTTTTTGGTTTTGATTTTTTCAAAATAGGGTTTGTTTTCTACCCTTGAACTCATGAAATCCCTGGCTAGTCTCGAACTCATGGAAATCCTACTGCTTCAGCCTTGCTAGTGCTGGGATTATAGGTGTGCATCACCACATCCAGCAAATAGTTTAAAATATCTTGAAGTACCCTTGAGCACTGACTATCATCCTGGGGGGCTTTGGTGAACAAACATTGCTAGCCACACAGTCAGTGCTATTTACATGATAGCTATTATTGTTGTGAAATGTCTGTGATTACTAGTAGGGAAGACCTGAGTATCAGGAACATAGTTTGTAAAAATTATTTCTTTATGTACAGACAAGAAAACTTCATAATCAGGATGGTGCCATTTTCTAGCTTTGTTACTACCAAAAGTTTTCCCACTCCCAGATGAGATTTCTGTATGTTAGATCAAAAGTATTTTCTTTTGTGGTAGGCTAAGACTTCACCTCTCTCCTTTTCTTTCTCCTTTCTCCTTTTCCTCTTCCCATGTCTGTCTTAGGCACAACCTGGCCCCTGCTCCCTGCCCCCTCATGATAGGGGAGCCTGACTACTTAATTCAGGAAGACTGATGGATTCCACATTTTAAAAAATTCTCAGCTTGGACTCTGAGCCAGGAAGAACATACTGATAGCTCATTCCTGTATGCCTTCTTTTCTCCCTGAAGAGAGCCTGTGGGCATGGGTACCCTCCAGAGGAGGAAGGGGGTAGATGTGTGTGAGGGTGATGGTAAGCTTCTGTAATTCAGGCTTATGGGAGATCCTTGACTTTTTCCTAGAGGCTAGAGATCATTTAGCGTTCTATTTTGATTGTTTAGATTCAGTGAAGGGAAAGCTGATGTTTGAGAAATGAGAAAGAACTAAATAGCAGACCTGTCTATGCACTGTTGACTCTGGACCTTGGTGCTGGCCAGCAAAGTTCAGGAGCGGCTGGTTGGCTTGTTGCCCTGGCAAGCAGCATTTGCTTTGGTCACTGGGGGAAAGATCACGTTGTGAAAAGCCACCCATTCAGGCCAAGGGCCTATTTTCATCTTGAATCTATTGAGTCCAGCCGGAAGGTTGGGTCCAGGATCAACAGAGGCCATGGAAAATGGGACTGCATGCCTGGAAGCCAGAACTGTGGGCTTTGTCTTTCTGACCAGGACATTTAGCCCTGATCCCATAAAGGCAGGCACAATGGGAATCCAGGGACATTATGGCATTAGGACCATTTCTTCATGGTTATTGTAGTCTAGTCCTGGCTAGAAATCTCTTATGATCTCTTTCCTCTGTGAGGTCAAGGTCTTTCTGGGGAAATGGGACATCCAGGCCCATTTTCCTTGGCCTCTGTTGACAGACTCATTTTATGCCCTTAAGGTAGAAATCCCTTCAGACTAACCAGAAATAACTTCTTTGGTTCACTATAGGATATTGGCCTCTAATCACATTGTGTTTATATGATTTGAACCTGAATGACCAGAATGACATGAACTTCTGAGACAAGTACAACTTATCTAAAGCTGAGATAGAACTAGGATAATCTCTGGAAGGATTAATCATCTCCATCAATCTTGGCTGTTACTTTTTGTCACCTAAAACTGCCCAAGTCCAAATCCTGGTGGTAGCTCCTCTCTTGCTTTCAGAATGGCCAAGCAACAGTATTTGGTGTTCAAGGCCTTTTAGTCTGATCTCAGACTTCCCAGGCATTATTCATTCTTCTTAGAGACTTCTAGATTTCCACCCAAGCTAAATCTTGTCCTTTTCCTCTGGAGTCCATGGGAAGTGACTTGAAGTTATTATGAATTCTGAGGACTTTGATACGAGTCCCTTCCCTCCTCTTGGGAATGTGTGATTCTATGTCAGATCTCTTCACTTTTTTATACCTACCATTCCCATTTCACTTTTACTTAAGCAGAATCCTATTGAAAACTGATTCCTTTTTGTTCTAGATCTGGAGTCAGGAAATTTATTGTAAAATGGACCAGATGGTGAATATTTTAGGCTTTAAGAGTCAGAGTATCTTTGATACAACTACTCAACTCTGCTTTGGTGACAGGAAAGCAGCCATAGATGTATGTAAATGAATGAGCATGACTGTATTCCAACCAAATTATCTATGAACTGCAATTTGATGTTCATATAATTTTTCATCTATTACAAAATACTATCCTTTTGATTTTCATCAACCATTTAAAAATTTAAAAACTATTCTTAGCTCACAGTCTGCACAAAAAATAGGCAGTGGATATGGCCTGCAAACTCAGGTTTGCCAATCTCTGCTCTAGAAGACAACTCACATTACTGGACAGAAAATATGAGGGAGAAATTTTGGCCAGTATAAAAAACAATCACTAGAGTTACAAGAAACTCTGAAAGGATTCCAAGAAGTTAGAACTTATCTAAATACCTTTTCAAAAAAGGTATTCAAGCACCAATTGCTAGGGGTGTCATAGGAGGACTCAAAGGCAAATTTTATGTGTAGGGTTGTGCTTTTGTCAATGTTGCTTCTTCCATTTGACGAACATTTCCAAATCATTTTTCTCCTTTTTAGTTTTGAAAGTTTTTTTGTCTTTCATCCCTATGCGCCTAGCATTTGATGATAATATCTCAGTTTACACCCTAATTTTTTCATGTGTATACATCTTATTTCTCTTCCAAAAACTCAGGGGGTAATGTCAAAAAGGCAAGGTTGATTAAGCAGCTGTTGCCCTGTTCCCTAGCAACCATCTGGAGTAGCTGAGAATTTCTGCAGAGGCCTTTGTGGAAAGATGGTCTGACTCAGCCGTCAGGCAGAATAAAGAACAGATGAGATAATATATGTAAATAGCATTTATTAACCATAAGACAGGGTTTGATTCTGTCTTACAAAGCGTTGTATCTTCTTTTACCATAAGGGATTTAAATTTGCTTTAAGAAATGTCAGCTCCTTTAACTCCCCTCTCTTCCACAGTGGTTTGGTCCTGCTTCTTAGAATAGCATAGCATTTCTGTCAACAGTGAAATCCTGTTTACAGATTACTAGGCCCTTTATGTTCTTACTCTTTGCTCTTCTTGTCGGACCCTTTCTCACAGTGGTTTGAAAGCACCTTATAGGAAAGCATCCCTGTTCAGTCCCCTATATATCTCAGTGGTTTGATCCTGTCTGGAGAACATGGATGTCCTCCCCCCTCCTTTCTTGCACCAATGATTTGATCCTGCGTCATTGAGGATCCGTTTCTTTTAGGCCCTCCCCCGGGGTCCACAGTGGTTTGATCCTGCCTCTCTGGCTATTAGGTTCTGTCTCATTTCCTCTCCAGGATCACCACCACAAATGGTATAGTCCTTAAGCATCAGATTCTTTTTTTTGCCCCCCCTAAGGTTTTCTGAGCAGATTTGTAGCAGCTTCATCTCGTTCTTGATTCACCCTGATCACCTCAGTGGCTTATTAATGCATTAGTAATATAAAATTGGCCCAAATGGGTTTTAAACTGTCAGAAGTTGCTCTTGATCAATTAAAATCTTTTCTGACAAGGAAAAATCAGATCTGACCAGTTGAAACCTGTTTGACCAGTTTAAGCTAATTCTGCAGACCTGGAGCCTGAGATCCATAAACCCAGGAAGATGGCTGAAGATCATGCTGGATTAAAGCCAAAGCAAGGAACCAGGTACTTACAGAAGTTGAAAGTAAGCTGAGAACTAGGGAAAAAAAAAACAGATTAAATAAGGAGGCATGAAAATACAGGGAGTCAGGGTTGGTTGAGGGAAGGTTCAGAAGAGGTTACTTATGCTCACTTAAAATTTTTTTTTGAGAGGTGAGAGACCATTTTGAGGAGGTAATGCAGGGTTTGGGTGTCTGCCTTGGATTGTCTGGGAAGCAGTATGTGTGGTGACACCACCCAGTTACCTCATCTGGCTAGAGCTGAGACTGGACTGTCTGTGGCCCTAGTGATTTGTGGCTTTGCAAGCCAGCTCCTGGGGCCATTCATTGGGTCTGGTCTCACCTAAGGCTGGAACTGCTAAAATTCTAAGCCAAGAGTGATGTCCTTCTCACCCCTCTAATTGGGGATAATCACAATGCTGTCCAGTGATTTAGGAATCCTACTTAAGTTAGTAGGAGGCAGTGGCAAATTAGAAAAAGAGCTAACTAGAATATGTAGGCCATAAAGTGAATCAGTCAATTAATTAGAATAGAGTTGAGGGGTTTGCCTTACAAATTTTTAGAGAGACGTGCAGAAGGTTAGGGTTAGGGTTATGGTCAGGGGTAACTTTAGTATCTAACCTCTCCTCCATAGCACTAGTTATCTATCTTCTTGGTTTGTAGCCTGATGTGGAGATTGGACTGTGATGTCTGGATCTCTCCCTGTTGGCTGTGTTTCTGTTCTTCTTGGGACTGTAGTGTGAAGGGTAGGGGCTGAAAAACATGGAGGATGAAAAAATGAAATTTTTATAGACCACGGCATTTCTAATTTGTGTGTAAACTCTCTGCAGTGGGACAGTGGGCAGACCAGATGCTTTGATGACATGTGACGTAATGCTGCAAGACTGAAGGTAGGATTGGAGCTGTGTTTGGTGCAGTATGTCTTCACATCTTTTCTGTAGATCACTGAGGCTCTGTGACTGTTTACCTGTGAGATAAAAAGGAAAAGTTTCATGGAATGGAATAGGGAATTGGCTTCCTAGAAGGGAAACTGATCCTTTTGTGAAAGTACTTGGCTTAGGATGTCTTTTAGGAAGGTGGCTTCAGTTAGTCACTGTCTTTTTTTGAAAAAGGATGGCAGCCATTTTAGTCAGAGCAGCTGAATGGTAGTTCCAAATGTTGAGGTAGTAAAAATTCAGAAGGTTTGGAGTCAGACAATCCAGGCTTTCAGTCCTGACTCTGCTATTTGCTATATGTACCTGAACAAATTCTCTAACCTCCAAGAGACTTGCTTTCCTTATTTGTAAAATAAAATTAATATCATCTGCCCTAAAAGATAAACACTTTGGAGTTTAATGCCTTTTGGTACAAAGTAGCTGCCATTCAACATTTTTGCTTCATAAAACTGGATTGTGTGCTAGCAAATATTTTTGTATATGGGAACAATAAACTGTTTTACTTGATAAAGACCATTTGTTATGTTTTCAGCAGTTTCCCCCAAATGAAGCTACTGAACTATCTTGAGGAGCAACGGTTGAACTGTTCATTGAGGTACTTAAACTCTAATGCATAATAGAGATGTGAATGGTTGTTATTTTTATAATAATATCACTGAAGTAGAACTTACAAAAATACACAGCATAAAATATCTTTCAGTGTTGCAAACTCACTGACTGCTCTGATTCTAAATTCAGTTTTGCTCTACTTTACTTTGCACCTGTGACTATCAGAGGTCCTGAGATGTGGTGTGCAGCACTGTAAACCCACAGTGAGGGACAAAATGTGTGTATGTGTGTGTGAGTGTGTGAGAGAGAGAGAGAGAGAGAGAGAGAGAGAGAGAGAGATGTCAGAGATATTGGTGTGAATATGTTGGAATTATCTTATTGCAGGACAAGCCTGGGGTACCTCACCTGGACTGTGTTACACTTCCTGGAAGGAGCAGCACTGGGTAAAGGAACAACAGGAAAGGCAATGATGTGGGCCGTCAAGAATGTAGACATCCTGATTCTGTCTTTCACAGTTGACAAGGATTGGTGCCAGATAATGCAGTAAAACCTCGGCTTGAAAAATTAAACTTCAATATGTTTTGGCCGTAATAGTCCCATTAGGAAGCTGTGTCTTATATTCACTTTGGTGGGCTGGGAAACATGACCTTTTTCACAATTATTGGATTAGTAGAAGTAGGTCTATTATAGTTATAATGTACTTAAATTGCAACAAGGAGCATGCCAAGGACTTCTTTTTAAAACACCCTGGTGAACAAAATGGAGGAAATATGAGTTTGATCATTGTTCCTTTAGTTGAATTTTGAAAATTTAAGTACTAATTTTATTGAGCACTTACTATGTGACAGGTGTTGTATTGAAGATTTTATGTGCATTAATCAATTAATCTTCATAAAACCCTACAAACTCTGCATTACTAACTCCATCATCCAGATGAGGTAACCATTTGGAAAGGATGTTAATTATTAATTCTGTTTCCCTGGAGCAGGAATTCTTCCCAAGTGTGGAAGAGGAGGCCATACTTGCTACAGGATTTATCAGATTCACTTGGATAAGAGTTTTTCTTTCAAAGCATAAAGCGCTTAACCTTCGTTTTAGTTTCCCTCTTAGAAAACCTGCATCTCATCACCTTGGATATCTCAAATGTTTTTTAAGCTCTAATTGATGTGCACGGGTGGTTGCAAGCTCTGTCAGATACACTGAGGTGGGAAAAAGGTTGAGCTTTACTACGGCAAAGGGATGCCCTTGATGGTAAGCTGTAAGACTCTGTACCTATTTCTGTCTTGGTTTCAACATTATAGTTAATGTCTTCACTGGAGATGTAGAAAAGTTTGCCAATCAAGTGTTATAAGAGAACTGCAATGAGAGAGGAAGTAATACGCTGGATGAAAGAATCAGGACTCTAAGAAGAATTCACTAGACTACAAAGATGGCCCATAAACAACAAAATAAACTTAATAAAAGTAAGTGTGGCCTCCAGTACTAGTTTCACAAAATAAACAAAAATTTTAAAACCAGTAACTCTACAGGTTGGATACATGTTTAATGTGGTTGCCAAAAATGTTAGTGGGAATTTAGGTTGCAACAATAACTGTATAGAGTCTAGAATACAGGAGGTGATTATTGTACTTTTTTCTGAGTTTATAGATGCCACACCTCAATCAAGTCCTCTGCTCTGTTATGGCAGTTGTCTTAAAAAAGACAAAACAGAATTTAGAAAGCAAACTCTAGTCTAGAGGGTGAAATGGGGTATGATTGCTGTCTTCCAGTATCTTTCAGTTTGTCATGAGAAAGGGTGGTATCTGTATGTTTTGACCCTTTGGAACAAAATTAGGATTACTGGATGGAAGTTACAGCAGAGCTGACTCAAGGTGAAATGGGAGTGTGGGAAGGGAATGAGCTCCATGTTATGGGAAGCATCTAAGCAGAAGCTGGATGACTACGTATTAGTGACTTGAACTTGCTATCTGACCTCAGTTCTGCAGAATGAGAATCACCGTAGGCATTTCTTGTGTATTTGTTGATCAGAAAGTAGAGGTAAAATGTGAACCTTGATAATAACTAGGACATCCAAGGATACACTGGGGTTGATAGTCAAGGCAGGAGACATTTACTAAACACCCTGTATATATACCTGCTGCTTTTACATACATTATTTCTTGGTGAATTATATTATTAATATTTTTTAATAGATGAGAAAACCAAGGTTTAGAAAGGTTAAGTGACTTGCCCAAGTTCACGCAGTTAGTAATTTACCTGGTGGTAAACCATCAGAAGCCCCCATTGGGAAATATATCACAGAAAGTTTACTTTTTACCTGATCAATTCTTCAGTTTAGTAAAGCAGTGGTATTGCCCGAGCCAAGGCAGGCCTGTGTGGACAAGTGCGTCATGCTGGGCTGGGTGCCTGGAGTAGATGAGAATATCATGAAGATATATGATCAGCCTGTAGTCCAGCAGGTCCTGAAGGATGGTGTTGGAAAACAGCTGAGCTATTACACAGGCTAAATGGTATGAGTGTTTATTCACAATGTCTGTACCTTATATGGAACACTGTCTTCCATAGACTCTAAGAAATGGCACATCTGTAAGAGGACATAGAAGTCTTCTTTTTAAAAGAGCAGGAAACTATGGATGAGAGAAAGGACTTTTAGCTTCTTTGGGTATGAGAGTGCCAATAATTTCTTTTTAAAATGTATTATAGAAAACTTGAGAATACAGCTTTGTAGAGCAGATTTGTTTTTTCAGAAATAACCAATTCCCCTGTGAAACTTGGTACTTTGTTTTAGACTTACAAACTAAATATGTAGCAGTGTAGTATTTTCCCTATTGTTATAGAAACGATGTGATAAGAATGGAAAGAACATGAAATTTAGAGTCAGTCATATAGGGTTTCTTTGCTGAAACGGGGGAAGCTCTTTAAGGACAGTAAGCTTCAGATTCTTTATTCATAAAAGTGAGAATAATAGTTTGATTTTAGCACTGTAGAATGGGAGGTGCCTGTGAAAAGTCCAAGTGGAGAGAGCCAGGAAGAGCTAAAAATTAGGAGAATGATCCTACCTGGATGTAGATAAAAATTTGAGAATAAGTAGCCAAAGGGGAGTTATATAAAGCAATATGTATGGATAGCACTGCTTAGGAAGAGGGATTTCTTGCACATGACATGCCTTAGGGTGAGGTTGAAAGTCATGTTACAAAAAATATTCAATTTTATATACTTGACATCGCTAGACATTACTTATTTTGCATTTCAGCCTCTTGATCAGCTGGGTGAACCTTTGAGGACCTATCATATATTGGTTTTACTACTTTCATAGGGAGGCTGGGACAAGGGCTCACTATGTGCTTCAGGCTGGTTTTGAACTCTCTAAATGGCCCAGGCTGGCCTCAAACTTTCCATCCTCCTGCCTCCCCGTCACCCTCAGCCACCAGAGTAGTGGAATCTCAGCCATGTGCTACCTGGCCTGCTTTGGCCTTGTCACTCTTAATATGTGGTGTTGTAAAGGTAAACATAGAACCACTAGTATGGAATATAGTTAGAAAAGGTAATCATCTCTTTCATTGTGGATACTGTTCTTTTCACAATGTGGCCTAACATTTCTGTAGCTCATTTCTTATTTCTGAATCTTACAACTGCACAGGCTGTAAGGGATTTCACCAAAGAAAAGATGGGGATTACAACTCAGCCCACTGAGTAGTTGTATTGTTTTGCTTTTCTATTTTTTGTACTAGGGATCGAAGCCAGGGCCTTTACATTGAGCTACAACCCCAGCCCAAATCTCCCTCACCCCATTGTTAATGTTTGAAATGGTCTCATTAAGTTTCCTAACTGGGCTCAAACTTATGATTCTCCTGCCTCAGGCTTCCAGAGTGCTGGCATGCCAGGGTGTGCGCCATCACACCAGGCAGAGTAGGTCCTTGACTCTTGTCACGGAAAAAGAATTTCAGGACGTGTCAGTGAAAAGGATAATGGACTTTTATTTGGCAGAGTTAAAGAAGTATGTGGGGCCGGGGATATAGCTCAGTGACACAAGCACCTGCCTGGTAAGCGCAAGGTCCTGAGTTTGATTCCCAGTACCAAAAAAAAAAAAAAAAAAAGGAAGTATGTGATCAGACAAACTAGGGTGGGGTTCTCAAGGGAGTGGTGCACTGTACTTGGGGGGATATATGTATATATCTGTATCTTCTATCCTACCTCAACAGCACTGGCTCATGTATTGTTGATGAAGTCGCCTAAGTCTTTTAGCAGGGACGACTGCTGGGCCATATTATTTACCCCCAATCTCTGTGAAATAGGAATTGTATGTGGCAGCAAAACTCAAACTCTAATGTGCAGAAGCTTCACTTGGGAAACTTGCTAAAATGCTGATTCCGTGCCCCTCTGTGTACCCTTTACTGTGGAGAAGCTTAACATAATGTGACAGTTCTCCAGTTTGCTTTTAGAATGCTATCATACTCTTAAAAAAATTTTCAGGATCCTCAAAAGTTTTTGTTTAAGCAGTTTATATCTATTGCTATCTTCCATGTTAGTGATAAAGGGGAAAGGAACTCCCAACCTGCTAGATATCTGTTATGTGTTCTCATTTTCTAAAATTGAAGAAGGAATTTTAGGAACATCGGAGGTTAAGAGCACAATATATTTATTGGGGGAAAGAAAGCTTCTGTCTGAGAGAGAGACAGAAGTGGTCCCAAATGGCTTACCAAAGAATGTACCTTTACTACAGGTTTTTACAGAGCAAATCCATGACATGAGGCAGGTCCAAGGTGGAAAAAATGGCAAATTGAAAGGTAGCAATGAGGTGGGACAAAACTGTGGTCAACCAAAAAGATTATAAGCATAATTGCTCAGGTAAAATTGATTAAATTGGGATCAAATAGGGAAGCAAGTCACATGGCAAGCTGGCATGAATACAGAACAGGGGCTTTTCCTGTAGGGGTTAGGTTAGTGTTTCTTCCTGGCTTCCCCAAGGGCTGATACCTATTTAGAATATCAATTCCTGATGTTTATCCTTAGGAAGCATGTGGGTGCATTCTTTTTATCTTTTGTCATGAGGCCTGGCCCACAGCTGAGGTACCCCTCTCTCCCACAGTGCAAGGTATGTCATCTTCCACACTGGCTCCTTCAAGGGCCTAGCCCCATCTGACTGCCTATACTATTTTATCTAATTCAGTTGTCTATAACATTAGGATATAAAATAAATTTAGAAATTTACTATTTAGTAAGAACAACAGTAAGTCCAAAACATATTTGTTAATATAAAAACGTGGATCTTAATGAAAAAATCACTACATTTTTCAAAGTGCCTGTGTTTAAATTTTTGTAGCTCTCTACTTTCTTGACGTAAGAAAAGAGAGCTGTATTCTTTCTCCTCATTGAGACTTTTGCCACACAGCCTCTGCAAAACTCCACTCATGAGAAAATGAGCATTTCTTCTTAGCATTTTGTCATTTTGCCTTCTTAGCATTTTGTCAATTTGACCCTGGACCCTCCGAAAGGGTCTTGGAAACCCTTGCAACCCCCAGACCACACTTAGGTTTGCTAAAATAGTAAGTGATTGAAGATGTTATGTAGACAGAGATATGCTTTAGCACCTACAGTTTGCTCCCTTGCAAAGTCTGATTTTATCCAAAAGGACAAACATTGCATGATTCTAATTATAGGATCTCCGTAGACTGGTCAAATTCCTAGAGACAGAAAGTGGTAGCTACTGCAAGTGGGGACTAGGAAGGAGGCTGGGAAGTTAGTGTTTGACGGCCCTGGAGTTTATTTGGGTCTGCAGTGTCAGTTCAGGAAGACAAAAAGGTTCCGGAGATGGATGATGGTGACGGGTATGCAATACTGGAATGGACTTCATGCTGCAGAAATGCACACTTAAAGAGGTGAAAATTGTAAATTTTATCTCATCTGTATTTTACCACAATTTTGAAAACCTGAATAGAGATGCAGGTTCTGGGTACTCGGCCACTGATATTCTGACTCAGGAGGTCTTCAGTGAGACTCGGTTATCTTTGTTCTAATGAGCCGTTCAGGTGACTGTAACGCAGGTTGTCCTTGACAGTACTCTAATACTTTCGTGTGGCATAGAGAGATCTGCATCCCACCCTTCTTGTCGCTGGCAGTGACCAGGCTTCTAGGCCCACGGTGCCTTGCTTCCCTGAGCAATGCAGTCACGAGGCGGCTGTGGGATATTCCCAGCTCCTTCTCATCTCTTGATATTGAGCACTTGGATTTAATGGGAAAGGCAAGAGTCTTTCCCCTTGTCTTGCCATTGTTTGTAAGTTTCTTAGGTGCTCTGCAAGGGCCCTGCCTGGCACTTCATTGGCAGCAGGAATGATGCAGTGCTCAAGGGATGAGAGTCATTGATTGCTGGGTGTAGTTTGTTACCTCCCCAAATGATTAGATGCACCAGGTATCAAGACTCTGTCTCAAAATAAACAAAGGCGGTGGGGACTGGGGATATAGTTCAGTGCTAAGGCCCTCAGTTCAATCCCAAGTACTGAAAAAAATATTACAGTGCTGCGGATGTAACCAAGAGCCTTCCACATGCTAAGCAAGCCCTCTACCAGTCAACTATAGCCTCAGCCCTAGAATATTTCTTCATATTGTGACTAGAAGAGACGTATGCACTTGTTTCAAGGTGGAGGAGAAGCCTGGTGAGAGGGCAAAAGATTTGAAGATGAAGGAAAGTGAGGAGTCACAAACAGGAGTAGAGAAATTATCAGCTATGTTGAGATAGAGTTACAAGATAATGTCATTGTATGGAACTGTTCAGAAATGACACAGAAAGCCTGAAAAACTCTCTGTAAGTTATGAGCTCCGGAATGAAATCCTCTATGGTCTTTCTCAACGACAACTCATCCTAATTAGTCCTTTTGTGTCTGCTAACATTTATCAGGCATTCATTCAACAAATTTTGAATGACGATTATGCATGTGGCGAAGCGCAGACCCGGGACTGTGTGGTTTAATTAAATGTACTAACAATGTTCACTAAGAAAGAGTTGCTGTCTGAATAAGAGTACTTGAATACAGATGTTCTGATGGTTTAGAGTCCAAGTATGTGGATTCTAACAGAGCCGATATAGTGCTTGGTTCCTAGTAGGTGTTCAGTAAGTGTTCGTGACATAATTCGTTTATTGAGCACCTCCTATCAGTCAAGCACTGTGCTAGCTCTGGGACCACATACCTAAGTAAGGCAAGCACCTCCTTCTTTGAGGTGTTTAGATCTAGTGGTGATCACAGAAGGTTGATAAGTTTTATTACTGAAGTATAGGTGGGTAGGAGAGGACCCGCCCCCAAGATGTAGAATCAGGTTGCAGTGTGTTGAAACATAACTATGGAAAGAGGAAATGCAGAGAATGAATGCAGACTATTCATTCAAAACTTATAGTTAGAAAGAAATGAGAAGCTGCAAAAAGTGAAGCAAGGTTGAAGAACTCTTTCCTTGATGAGAGGTTGTAACATACTGTGCAGAATAGGAAGAGCCTTTAGAGAGAAAAGGGGTAAAGGTTCAGAGTTAGGGCAATGAATGATGGAAAGAGATCTGTGAAGATGGAGGAGCAGATGGGAGTGGTAGATCGTCAGGAATTCCAGGAAGAATTATGGTTTGGTACTGAGAACTCTTGACATGGTGGTGTGTGCCTCTAATCCCAGCACTCCAAGAAGCTGAGGCAGGAAGATTACAAGCTGAAGCCTAACTTGGGCAATTTATTGACTTAGAGAGACTCTGTCTCAAAATTTTTAAAAAAGGTTGGGGATGTGTCTCAGTGTGAAGGCCCTGGTTTGAACCAGTGGCTTCTTCTGGCTCTGGATTTTGAGTTAAGGGTTTCACCTCAAGCATTTGCACTGCTCCACACTTGCTGCTGACCTCAGAATCATCTAGAGAATTCCAGGAAAATCAAATCCTGATGTTTTTCCCTAAGGCAAAACTTTGTCCTTCTTATTACCTTAAGTGCCTGATTTCCATTAACCACTTTCTTTTTTTTTCCTGGTGAAAATTAATACCATATTGGAGGAAGATAAAGTCACGTGGTCTCTAGTCCTAGGGATAGTATAAGACTTTGGCTGATACATAATGGAAAGCAAAGACAGGAAGAACACTTTCTGACACTGGAGTAGGTCTCTACCAGCCAAAATACTGCTCTTGGCCAGGGTCCTGGACCTCGAGCAACATTCCAGCTCCTGCTGGGATAGAAGGGATTCCTTTCTTGGAAGGATGGGACATCTTTTTTTTTTAAAAAAAAAAAAAAAAAACAGTGTCATCCCTGGGTTATTTTGTAAATAGATGGGATGGTAATGAAAGGGGTTGGTATTAGGCTCTGGGAAGACCTAGAATGATGTTCTCTCCCCGGCTCCAAAAGTAATCTGGTTGTGTCCTAACTCACAGAGTCTGTTTGGCTCCTGGTATCTATCTAAATTTATAGCAACAGCAGAAACTCTCAAACGACTGAGTCACACCATCACAAGGAGCTTTCAGAGGTCATCTAATTCACTCTGTTTTTTCCCAATCCTCTAGCTCCCACACAGAATTATATCTGAAATAAGCTCTTAATTTCTCCGTTTGTTGGGACTTGTCAGAAAAGGCTCTAGTGTTATCATTTCCCTTTCCACTCGGGAAAACTGGAGTATAAAAAACAAAAATTATTGGGGGCTCAGCACTACTTCCCAGTCTAGCTGCACATTGGGTCAGGTTTGCAACACAGACTTCCCAGAAAACATATCTGGACAACAAGGAAGTAGTTAAGATGAGAGAATAATGATGGAATAGGGCCTTCAAATAGGTTGGCTGAGTTCTGAAGCTTCTGGGCTCTTATTCGTACCTTCTATCTACATGACTATTGCACCGTCACAAGGTCTTTTTCCCTGAGATGCCTAGGCCCCGTGTACTTCTTACTTCTGGTTCCCATTAGGTCCCTGAGCTTGAGAGTAGAGAATTTATATACACAAGCAAATATTTATACACACTGTTTTGATGCTAATGCTACCCCACTCTAATCTGGTTTATTTTTGAAGGCAGGATGTCTATGGGCTTCAGCTGGGTTAGCCCAAATTAGTTGGATCAAGATGACTGCCAAGGTGACTGCCAGACAGCATTTGACTTCGTTTTAATTCTCTCTACATGCTAAATGATTTAGTTGATAGTATCTATGAGGATAACCAGAAAGAACCATAAAAGGAGCAAAAGTAAGTGGTGTCTAAATTCCTGGAAAATCTCTGCTTATTCCTAGAAAAAAGCCATGAATAATCCTCTCCTTTGTCACTCCATTCGCTCCTCTATTTTTTTACGCTATGTCTATACCCTCCTTATCACTAATTGGACTGGAGGGAGATGTTTCACTACCCAGATCGTGTTATTGGTTCCATAATTTTGAGAGGGAAATAGGACATAGTTTTGGATAAAAACAATGCATAACAGAAACAGATTTGGTACCTCTGATAGGACATGGTGTGATCCATGATTAGCCATCTTCTGAACTGGAGAACCATTTTTTGTGAATAAGAAATTAGTAATCAACAGTGAAGAAACTTTCCGATGTTGATTTTGTCTGTTTTCTGGTCTCTGTAAGGCAGGGGTATTTGCCTGGAAAGACATGGCTTGTGAAGGATACCCAATTCTTGAGGTAGTTACCTCCTGAAATGTCTATTGTGTGACTGCCCATCCTCCCATGGCCTTGGGGGTCTCCCTTCTGAGAATATGAGAGATAACTCTGTTGGAAACCAGGTCTCCTGACAGGGGCTTGGGAGCCATTGACTGATTAAGGACCTTCCAACTTCAAGGTTTGGACCTGTTAAGTACATGCCCCATCTTTACCATGATGTTTTCTTTTGAGCCTTTTCAGCAGTCTGTCTCCAAGATTAGAAGGAAACCATCTTGTAGTCTGGCTGATTCCCAGATCTCTGGACTGTGCTTTTCCTTTCAGTGTTCTTTACAATTGAATACTGTTTTGCAAAATATTCTTCCATCTTTACTGATTATACCTTGTCTTGTTGTCCATATACAACAGAAAATTTTAAAATTCAGTGCAAGCACTTTCTAAAATGACTGAAACCTGGAATAAATTCAACCGGAAGGGTTGGGCATGGTGCCTGAGTCAGGAGGATTTCCACAAGTTCAAGGCCAGCCTGGGATATATAGTGAGTTCAAGGCCACCCTGAACTATGTAAAGAGACTCTGTCTCAATAAAAAAAAAATGGAAGGAAAAATTCCAGAAGGCTCAAGGGAGGCTTTCCTATACTGCCTGGGCATTGAAAATACTGTTTACCCTGCTCATTGAAGGGTAACATCCGATTTGAAAACAAGTTAGATTAAAAGGATTTAGCAAACTAAATAGGTCTCTAAAGTATGACTTTCTAGCCCCAGCATGGTACACATACTTGTGATCTCAGCAATGGCCGGGGATATGGTTACTGGATCCTGGGGTCATCCTCAGAGAAAAGAAAAGGAAGAATTTTTGACACTCTTGCTTTCCATTTAAAGAAATTTGCATTTTTAGGAGTGTCTTCTACAGACTAAGAAAAGTAAGGAAAGATAGTGATTTAACCTCTGTAGACCTGTTCAAAACAAAACAACATTATATTTCTAAATAAAATATTTAGAGAAGGGCATGGATTAATATTTAAAAAACCTTTTAAGGTTTGTCAAAAAGCCAGCCTGATCTGGGATAAGGTTCTGCTCTAGGCTTACTCTGTATTAGGATGAGCCCTGAAATTGGTCTAAAATTAAGCCAATTTAAAATTCTGTCTAATAGGGTAAACTTTTGTTCCAAAGATGACTAATTAAAAATAGGAAAGAGGAGTATAATACAGAACTAAGAGTTTATAAAAATTGTAAAAGATGATTAAAATGTCATACAAGTGGTTTGAGAAGACCTTGAACTCGTAAAAGATTTTATTTGTTATAGTTGATGAGAATTATTTATAGGTATTGTAAAGGTAAAATAAATATCAAATGTACATTGGTGTTATTACAAAAATTAGTTTTTTGGTTCAGTACACTGTACAACCTCTATTTTAGTCTTGTTGGTTGTGTTTTTCTTGGTAAAATTTGGTTAATATTCTGCCAAAGTCTCACTTCTAACAAAATATTTTGGCCCAGTGTTTTCTGCTGTAAGATTTTGCCTGTAGGACAGATAGGGTTGAATTTAACAGTGGATTCCAGGTAAGCTACGCCCAAGAACCACTACTAAACCTCTTTTGTTCTTCACATTTGGCTAAATAGGTAATGACCCTGACTCCCAGTACTAATGCTGACAGCCATTCGTGTAAGAGGCAACCGTCCTCTGGTCTCAGTTTACATCTTACAGTACCCTTAATATCTGGTGAAAACTGCAGGAGCCAAAGTACAAACCCATTACTCCCACTTTCAGATTTGTAGAACTGGCTTCTGAGTGCTCAGTAACGGAGCCTTGGAGGCCAAAGCCAAGGAGAATAAAAGGGTTATGAGGACAGCCAATACTTTGGTCTTCAGCCTGCATGGTGAGCCATGATCAAAGGGACAATGAGTACCATCTTAGTCATTTTTCTTGTCATTGAGATAAAATATGCAACACCTGCAACTTAAAGGAGGAAACGTTTATTTTGGCTCACAGTTCTAGAAGTTTCAGTCTATAGTCAGCTGACTGTAGACTATAGTCTCTAGTCAGATGGCACATTACAAGGGCATGGTGGAGGAGAGCTGAGGACAGCTGCTTTTAGCATGGTGGTGGAGAAGCAGAGGAGGAGGACCGAGCTAGAGAGGGAGATATACCTTTCCAGGTCATGCCTCGGTGGCCTGCCTCTTCTAGCCAGACACTGCCTCCTAACAGCAAGTCAGCTATAATGCCACCATAATCTAATCATGTTGCAAAAGCCCTACTTCTCATACATGAAGATTTGGTGGGGGCTATCCAGATATAAATCATAATAGGTGTAGAGCTAGTCAGCCATGTGAAGTCCAAATTCCCAGGTCCACTAGCTCTTTTGAGGCTGTATCTTAGGCTGTTACAGTTTATATCTAGACTGTCCAGTGGTCACATAGGAGCATATGTAGATGTCGTGATTTGGCTTTATATCAGACTATGCTCCTTTTTGTGCTCTGCCCTGTGGTTTATAATGATTCTTCTTACTTAGGACTAAACATATTGCTTTTTTTAAAAACAGGTAACATGGCACAGAAACAATTATGGATGAGTATCACATTCTGTTATTTTTATATAAATGCCAGTGGAACCCTAAGAAATGAGCCTATGGACCTTTAGAAAAAACAGTTTGGCTCCAAGATCAAACTGCAACCATTTCCACTCATAGTTGGAATGATTAAAAAAAAAAGCCCTACCAAACATGACTTGCTATCCCTCCCCTCTTTTTGGTACTTGTGATTGAACTCAGAGAGCACTGAGCTATATTCCCAGCAGTTTTTATAATATTTAATTTCGAGACAAGGTCTTGCTAAGTCACTGAGTTGCCTAGGCTGGCCTCTACCTTGCAGTCTTTCCGCCTCATCCTCCCATGCAATGGGATTATAGGTGTACAACATTATGCTTGTCTTGTTTTACCTCTTTGTGTCCCCTAATAGCTATCCACTTTCTCCTATTCTTTATTCCATACATCTTCAGCTATTTGATATCATTGTGAAGTAAAAATCTGGAGACCATTAAGTTACAGAAGATAAGGATATGAACCACTAGTCTTCTGATCACTTACCAAACTTATTTAAGATTAGCTAGGGAAATTTTCACTCCTCAAATAGACTTTTATTAACAACCAAATTCAGCTGTAAGAAATTTCAGAAGGCAGAACATAACCCTTCAGCCCCTTTCAAGGGTCAAAACTTGGTAAAAGAAATCCTAGGGAAGTGCTTTGTGGGATATATCTCCTTGCTTCAGCTAGCCAAGGTGATTTTAATGCATATGCTTCAGTATAAGAAAGGCATTAGAATAGAATTATTGTTTCAAAATTCCAGCAAATTTTTTAATGTAATTACTATGACCATTGGAGGATCAGAATTGTGGAGTTAGATAACCAACTCTCAGAGATTATTACACAAGGTCCTTTGCTCATTCCTGGGAGGGAACACAGCTTTATAGGAGTGTTCAGAAATCAAGTAGGTCATCAGTGATAGTGGCAGTGAGTCTGATAGAGTGGGAATGATGGCTTAGTATTTTTTTGCATTTTTATATTGTTTTACTAGTTTTGTATAGTATATCAGTGATATGGTATAAAATATTTTACGTGTTTAATTCATAAAGTATTATGTAAACAAAGATAAAAAGACATGGAAAAGGAAAAAATCAATTTTAAAACATAGGTGGAAGCATAAAAGGAAAAAGGAGGGAAAGGGATGGGATAAAAAAAGAAAGAGAATAGGAGAAAGAAAATGAAATGAGGAAAATTAGAGGAAACAATTTTAGAAAGGCAAATAATTGAAAAAAAAAACAAGGAAGAAAGCACGTTAAAGGAACAGAGAACCAGTCTGAGAACTCCCAATGGCCAAAGTTGATCAATTAAAGCAACACAATAAGTGATGTGGTGTGGATTCTCCATAAATTATTTATCTACCTGTCACCTCCCACAAGGTAGAGTTTAATATTTACCAAAAATAAACTGGATCCAATGACTTGATTACAGAGAGTACAGTATAGGAAATAAGAAAAGGTACTTACTTTACAGTGGAAAAAACTTGGCAAATCCATCTCCTCCAAGTGGTCAAGGTTAACATAGGTAGTGATAAATCATGTTGATAGTATGTGCCCTTGTTTTGATGTGATTAGAAGAGTATCTCACCTCTGTGGTTTTTTCCAAAACGTATTACTTCAGTTTAATCATGAGAAAAAGCAATTGGAAAAGTCCCAGTTGAGGGACATTCTACAAAACTCTGACTAATGCTTCTCAGAACTTTCAAGGTCTTCAAAAATAGAGACAATCAAGAAACCATCCAATCAAGAATAGCCAGCGGTAAGACAACTAAATGTAATATGGTATCTTGCATGTAATCTATGGAAAAGAAACAGGACATTAGGTAAAAACTAAGAAGATCAGAATAAAGTATGGACCTTAGTTAAAAATTGTAAGTTATGAAATAGTATATACATGGTACATTAACTGCAGGAAATACATAAGACTAATGAGAGGTGTTAATAATAGGGAAAGTGGGTGTTGAGTACTTTGAATCCTTTGTAATATATTCACAACTTTTCTATACATCAAAACTATTCTAAAATAAATATATCATTTCAAAGGTTAAAAGAGTAAAGGAAAAGGGAAACATGATACACTTAAGATAGATTAGAGGAAAAAGCTTTTAAAATTAAAGAAAACAATATAGGAAGAGGAAAACACAACTTTGCCCTAAAATTTATGGTTTTTTTTTTTTTGTTTGTTGTTGTTTTTTGGTTTTTCTCCGGTACCGGGAACCGAACTCATGACCTTGTGCTTGCCAGGCAGGCGCTTTTGCCGCTGAGCTAAATCCCCAGCCCCATTTGCCCTAAAATTTAAAAACATCTAAAAAACAAAAGAACGAAAAAATCAGCCAATCCCTCCCAAATGTCAAAAAACCCTACTCTGAACAAAATGCCTAAAAGGAAAATGTCAAAACCCAAAATTCAGCAAAGTAAAAATTCATGATAAAATGCAAAAAGTAAAAAAGTCCAGAGAACAAATAACTTTTAATAAGAAAGGTAAAAAGAACCAGAAGCAAATAAACAAAAAACCTCTAAATCTTAAAACAGCAAAGCAAATACAAATACCTGGAAACATCCACAGAAAAATTAATTCTTCTAAACAGAAAAAGAAACCGCTTTAAAAATACAACACAGAAAGGAAAAAAATGAGTACCTAGAGAAAAGAAGGGGAAAATATAATACTTAAACACTGTAAAGGATAAAATGAAAGAAATCCTAATTGATAAAAAATATGAGAAAGAAAAAGGAAAAATAAAAAATAAAATGAAAGTGAAAAATCCACTGGGATTATCTCAGACAGCTAGATCTCATATACAGCAGCAATCACAAATGATGACAATTCCAAATAGCAGGAATCTCAAAGGCATTTAAATCTGGAGTTGGAATACATGTTTTTGTTAATAGTAATTGTTCTCTTTGTTTGGTTTAGGATGATGTTAAAATCCATTTAGATGATCAGATTGAATGTTGATTGAGTCCTGGAGTGTAGTGGCTAGGAAGAAGCATTTTTTCCAACATAGTCCATTAGTCGAGTCATCTCAGTGAGAATCACTGAAAGTTTCATGATCCTTGGGTGTGCAGTTTGACATACAGCTTCACTTTTCTGGCCTTTGTCTAGAAGTGATAGCAACAGGTGGCTACAGTGATAGGACTTTTGGAAAACATAGCTCTCAAAATCACATTATTGGGTAGCCATGAGCCACAGGCCTCTATACTCCTGGTAACTTTGTAATCCTCCCGGGTTCTGGAGCTTGGTACTTTTTGGGCCTGGCACCTAGAGTGCTATGCTGACCACTTTGTGGGCAGATAGCTCATATCACAATGTCATTTTCTAGCTGATGATTGGCTACACCCAGTAAGTGAGTTAACAGTACACAGGATGGTAATGCAGACCAGAAGAAGGATTAGGAGATACAAAATGAAGTTTTAAGATTTATTTCTGACTGAACGCCATGTAAACAAGTGATTTTAGGCAAATCACTTAGACTCTCTAAACTTGTTCTTTACAATGAGCCTACCTCAGAGAAATTCAGCGTTGAGGTTTTCCATGTGATGCAAATTTAAGTTAAACTGCAAATGGAAAGTACTAATACATAGTGGAAGAACTGCTGCCTATTAAATCAGGATATAATGGTACTTTGAAATTACCATAACAGAAAACAGAATGAGACACAAACCAGTTTATTTCTCCATGTTCTGCCATGTACTTAGTTTTCTACTTTGACCTCTATCCTACATCCCAGATAAACCATCTTACTTCAAGTGCATTGTTCACTACAAGACACTCGAGTGGCCTATGCCATTGGTTCAAAAACTTTTAGGATCAAAAGAGACCTTCAGCTGAGGGGTTATATCTTGCAGAAACTGGACTAGACTAGTGGTCAAAACTTTCCCCAAAATATTAAAGCATCACATAGGTCTGAAAGTTAATTATTTTGCTAATTGAGGACATTGTAAAACAACAATTACTATGTGGTTATCACTTATAAAAGAAGGGACATTTTAACATCAAAAAATGAAAAGTATATAATATTAATTAAAAGTTTAAAATTGTTAAGCTTTCTTTATTCGTGCATGTTCGTAGTACATACTGTTTACATTCCCAGTGGGGAATTGCTGTATGCACATAATACATCTTAATTCCATTTTTTTCATCCTCTTGCCCTTCCCTACCTCCACACTCTATCCATCTCTTGGCCCCCTTTCTTCTTCCTTTTTGTACATGTATACAATACATAATGTTTACATTCCTTGTGTGGAGTTGGTATAGGTACATGACACATCTTAATTCCTTTTTTCATCTTTTCCCTCCACTCTCAACCCCCTCCCTGCATCTTTTGATCCCCTCCCCTTTGAGAAAAATCTATCTCCCTACTTCTTATTATTTGTCTTTTATTTTGTTCTTTATTTATACTTTGGGTTTATAAAACAACTAGTACATTGATTTTTGTCATTTTTCCTTCAGACCAGTGAAATGTTTGCTATGAACTGATATCTGTGAACCACCCTACTAGATCTTGGTTCTAATCTTTACATGGCTACTAACTTACTGCAGGACATTTGACCATTTTTTGTTGCCATTTGGGGTCTCAGTTTTCTCCCCTCTAAAACAGGAACAGTTGGACTTGATGAAATCCAAGGTCTTTTCCAGCTCTAATATCAGAACTTTGGGACTCTTGGATGTTCTTTCTAGTCTTTAGAATTTGAATTTGTGTTCGTAAACAACTTCACTTATCATTATTATTATTGAATTCAAATCAAGTAGTACACGACAGAAAGCATTTGCATCAGCCGTGGTGTATGACATAAGGATTTTTCCTTTTTGTATTCTTCACATTTCTGAGGGGAGGGTTTACTTATCTGAGATCAAATAGTTATTTTTCTAACATTCCCTACAATCACTGCTTTCTTCTGTTTTACTTTACTTTCACCCCTCAAATCATGGAAACTTAAAGCCTCCTCACACTCTTCTGGTATGTTTGTCTGGGCTTCGTTGCTATATGAAGATTTTTACCTTGTCTCATTCCTTTCTCTCCTTCCCCAACCCCTAATGTGTACTTTCCATGACTCCTTTCCTATTTCTTTTTTTCTTTCGTTTTTCCCTTTAGACAGAAAGCATGACCTCAGCTGTTGGCATGGTCTGTAAATGGCATTATCTGAATTCTTGGCAAAATCCCAATTGGAGAATGTTGGGTAACAGTTGGTTTCAGGTAGCTGAAGGAAATATAAAATTAATTAGCAACATAATTTTGGGCTTTACCTGCCTTGTAAAAATGCCCTAGTGTTTGTACTAGAAAGTGCTTTTTGGCCAAAGTCCTACTCTGCTGTTTTAAGAAGACTTGGAGTTTAAATGAAACATTTTGAGGAAAGTGGTCATTTTATTGGCAATCCTAACTTCACTAGTCCTGGGTAAGAAATACAAGAACAAATTCAGAGCTGCAGTGCTACTGTCTTGGAGTTTAAGATGAGTTCGGTCTGAACTTGCATTAAGAGATCCTAGGTCTCCAGAGATGTTGCTCCACTTCCTTGCTTCCAGTACCTCTCTTTAGAGATTGTTTTTTGGCATCTGATGGTGTGACATCTGAAGAATGTCAATGAAAAGAAAATGACACTAAGAAGCAGCCCAAATTATAATGGTTTCTTTTAACCAAATATAATTTAAAGTGAACCAAAATGATAAAATCTAAAAATTAATTTGTATTCAGTTCCTCCAGTTCTTCACTTTTAAGTGCTTTACATTATTTTGTCTCTAGGAAGGCCTGAGCTCAGACCATTTCTTTGTGAGCCATATACTGCCCATTTCCCACCTGCCTCCGGTGTCCACCTCCTTTTCTCATTGCTCTATAGCTGGGCCTCGACAGCCAGGGGTAGTGGGAGCATGGCACAGTGCACTTCTGTATTCTTGCAGCTATACTCTCACTGGGAAAAATCAACTTTGAAATAAAGCTGGGGACCTGCCAGAAAACTGAAAAGGGGTTATTAAAATTGATCTTTTTCAAGCCACAAGTGATGTTTTGCTAGCAGAGAGTAACAGGTTACTTGGAATCTGAACTGCTTTGGGTTTTGGGTAAAATTGCAAAGTTGGCTGAGATTTCAGACCCCCAGGGTCTTGAGGACTTAGGACACAATTGAAAGCATATAAGATGCTGGCTGCACCTATATAATATCAATCAACCAGCTAAAAAGGAGAATTCACTAAAGTCTGTTTATTTAGTGTCATAAACACAAAAATATAACTTTAAGTTTAGCCTTGTCCATTTTTAGCTTAGTTTTATTTTAATAAATCCAGATTAGGATATTTTGAGAGTAGAAATGGTCTGTGTTTCTACTGTAACCATTATAGTCCTCAGAACTCTACTGTATTCTTAATTTTCTCACTCCCAACAGGTTTAGACAGTTCTATCTTAAGGACAAAAAAAATGTGATTCTTTACATTACACTTCCATTGTATTTCCCTAATTTTTTTCTTTACAAAACAATAACTTTACCTGAAATTTTGATTAACCTTTTAATTCATTTAGGTCCTCACAAGAGTTGCAGTTTTCAAGGGTCCTCATTTCAATATTTGTTAGTGGTTTATTTAGTCCTTTTGCATCATCTCTTCTGGCTGGTAGCTGTTAACTCCTGCAGCATGAAAAATTTTACATTCTTGGTTTTTTTTTTTTGCCTGCTGAATGTTTAAACATTTTTTCTGTACTTCTATCCCCAAGAACTTTCCCATCCTAATGTTTCTTAATTCTCTTCCATGGGAACTTTTGCTGTTAATATGTTCAGGGTATGTAAGCTGAGCACAGAACTTTGTTTCTGGTGTTCTTGAACCATGCTGTCCAAGGTACATTTTCTTTACCTAGAAAAGTTTGCTAAGTAAAATTCTTAGGGAAAAATTGCTACTTCCCTGTAATTAGCTCATAAGTTGAAGTGTATGGCCTGAAATCTGCAGTTTTGATCTGTTTTCGCTTTTTTCATTTTAAAGAGAAAAGAAAAAAAACAAAATGGCAAAAACAAAAACAGAAACAACAAACAAGATGGAATTTCAAAAAAAGATGATAGGAAATTAACAATGGTTGTTGTATTGCATATTGTTATCTTCGAAGTAGTTGCTCAGATTACCAGAAGTAGGCATGCAAGATTGATAAAACAATTAAACATTAACTGTTCCTTTCAATAAACCAATAGAAATTATTAATACAATTATCTTAGCTATCTTATATACATATATATATTTTTCCCCTTCCTAATTTTTTTTTCTCCTTTCCCTCATTCCAGTCATTCTTTCCTTTTGAGCAGTTTCTATCTATTCCACAATATCTATGATAGTTTACAGATTTTGTTTACTCTTTCAGGTACTCTTTCATAGGGAGATAATATGATGTTTACACGTGAGGGTCTGATTTATTTATTTATTTATTTATTTCCAGTTCCGGGAATTGAACTCATGACCTTGCACTTGCCAGGCAGGTGCTGTGCCGCTGAGCTAAATCTCCAGCCCCTGGGTCTGATTTATTTCATTTATGAGTATGGTCTTTAATTGCATCCATTTACCTATAAAAGCCTCGA
>NW_004955557.1:340154-435682 GCF_000276665.1 Chinchilla lanigera | reverse complement strand
GTGAATCACTAATGATGAATATTTTTTCATATATTTATTTGTCATTTGTATTTCTTCATCTGAGAAGTGTGTATCCATCTCAGATGCCCATTTTTGGATTGGATCTTTGAACTTGGGGGATCTTAATTTTTTTAATTCTTTATATGTTCTAGATAAAAATCCTTTGTTAGAGGACAGTTGGCTACGATGTTTTTTTCCAGTTCATGGGTTTTCTTTTTACTCTGTTGGTGATTTCCGTAGATGTGCAGAAACTTTTCAGTAGGATGAGATCCCAGTTGTTGATTCTTTGAAGTATTTCCCATGCAGTTTGGTTTTTGTTCATGAACTCTCTGCCTACCCCTATGCCTTCAAGATTTCTACATAGTCTTTCAGTAGATTTGGTGTTTCTGTTTTAATATATAGATTCTGAGCCACTTTGACTTTAGTTTAATGCATGGTAATAGACATGGGTCAAGTTTTAGTCTTCACGATGTGGAGAGCCAGTTCTTCCAGCATCATTTATTAAAGAGGCTATTTTTCTTCCAGTGAACATGTTTTCCTTTCTACTCCATTAAACAGTTTGAGTAGAATGAGCATTAAATCTTCTCTAAATTTCTTGTAGAATTCAGCTGTGATGTGAAGCCAGCTTCTAGGACCCTGGCTTTTTTGTTGGCCCCTTTGTCAAAGCTAAGGTGGCTGAGTATGTTTGTGGTTGTGACTGCATTTTCTACTCTGTTCCATTGATCCTCAGGTCTGTTTTCTTGCCAATACTATGCTGATTTTATCACAGTAGCTTTGTAGTATAATTTCAAGTCAGGGATTGTGATGCCTCCTGCCTTGCCTTTGTTGTCCAGGATTGTTTTTGATATTTTGGGTCTCGTCTGGTTCCGGAAGAATTTTAGGAATGTTCTGTATAGATCTGTGAGGTATGCTGATGGTAATATGATCAGGATTGCATTGAATCTGTATAACGGTTTTGGGATTATGGCCATTTTAACAATGTTGGTTCTTCCTATCCATAAGTAAGGAATAGTTTTCCATTGTCTAAAATCCTCTTCAATCTCTTTTCTCAGAGTACTGTCATTTTCACTGTATAGATGTTTTACCTCCTTTGTTAGATGGATTCCTAGGTATTTCATTTTTGTGGATGCTATTGTGAAAGGTGTGGTTTCCCTAATATCTCTCTCAGTGTCTTTGTTGTTTGTGTATAGAAATGCTATTGATTTTGAGTGCTGACTTTGTATCCAGCTACGCTTCTGAATTTGTTTAATTCTAAGAGTCTTTTGGTGGAGTTTTGGGGGTCTTCCATATAGGGTATCATGACATCTGCAAATAATATTAATTTCACTTCTTACTTTCCTATACTTATTACTTTTATTTCTCTCTTTTGTTTAATTGCTCTGGTTAATGTTTCCAGAACTATATTGAATAGGAGTGGTGACAGTGGACATCCTTGTCTTGTTCCTGATTTTAAAGTGAAAGCTTTCAGTTTTTGTCCACTTAGTATGATGTTGGCTGTTGGTTTGTCATATATGGCTTTTATCAGATTGAGATAAAAACCATCTGTTCCGATTTTCTGTAGTGTTTTTATCATGAATGAATGTTGGACTTTGTCAAAAGCTTTTTCTGCATCTATTGAGATGATCATGTGGTTTTTGTCTTTGGCTCTGCTGATATGGTGTATTACATTTATTGATTTGTGTATATTTAACCAGCCCTGCATCCCTGTAATGAATCCCACTTGGTCATGGTGTATAATCTTCTTGATGATTTACTGCATTCTGCTTGCTACATTTTATTGAGTATGTTTGTATTTATGCTCATTAAGGAGATTGGCCTGTAGTTCTCTTTTCTGGTTCAGTCTTTCTCTGGTTTTGTTATCAGGGTAATACTTGCCTCTAGGAATGAGTTACCAAGTATTGCTTCCCTTTCTACTCCATTAAACAGTTTGAGTAGAATGGGCATTAAATCTTCTCTAAATTTCTTGTAGAATTCAGCTGTGAGTCCACGAGGACCTTGGCTTTTTCATTGGTAAGTTTTTAATTACATTTTGAATTTTGTTGACTGATATTGGGTTATTCAGGATTTTTATATCTTCTTGATTCAGCTTTGGTAATTCATATGTATCTAGGAATCCATTTCTTCTGTATTTTCTGTCCTATGAGAGTAAACATGTTTGAAATTGGTATTAACGATCTGCTGAATTTCTATAGGACCTGCAGTGATTTCACCCTTTTCTTTTCTTATTGCATGGATTTGAATTTTTTCTTTCCTTTTTTTGGTAAGTTTGGCTAGGGATTTATCAATTGTATTTATTCTTTGAAAGAACCAACATTTAAATTCATTAGTTCTTTGTATTGTTTTCTTGGCCTACATTGCATTAATTTTTGCTCTGATCTTTATAATTTCCTGCCTTATTTGGGCTTTGGACTTGACTTGCTCATCTTTTTCTAGAAGCCTGAGGTGCAGCATAAGGTTTTTGATTTGTGCTCATTCTGTTTTCCTGATGTGAACATTCAACACTATAAATTTTACTCTGAGGACTGCTTTCATTTCATCCCACAGGTTCTGGTAAGTCGTTTCTGCATGGTTTTGGACTGTAAATATTGTTTTTTGTTTTTTTTTTTTTTTGGTTTTTCTCCGGTACCGGGAACTGAACTCACGACCTTGCACTTGCCAGGCAGGCGCTTTTGCCGCTGAGCTAAATCCCCAGCCCCATGTAAATATTGTTTAAGTACTTCATTAATTTCATCTGTGACCCATTGGTTATTCAGGAGGGTGTTACTTAATTTCCATGTATTTGTGGAGCTTTTGCAGTTCCTTTTATCAATTATTTCCAATTTTATTGCGCTGTGGTCCAATAACATGCATGGGATAATTTCAATTCCTCTGTATTTACTTAAGCATTTTTTTGTGCTAGTATATGGTCCGTTTTAGAAAATGTTACATGTGCAGCTGAGAAGAATGTGTATTTTATTGTTGTTGGGTGGAACACTCTGTAAAGGTCTACTAAGTCCATTTGTTTACAAGTTTGGTTTAGTTCTGTTGTTTCTTTGCTGATTTTTTGTCTAGTTGATCTATCTCTTTGTGACAATGGGATGTTAAAATCCCTTGTTATGATTATCTTGCTGCTTATTTGATTTTTCATGTTTGTTAAAATTTGTCTTATATAGTTTATTTATTTTTTTATTTTTTCTGGTACCGGGAATCGAACTCACGACCTTGCGCTTGCCAGGCAGGCGGTGTGCTGCTGAGCTAAATCCCCAGCCCCTATAATTTACTGCTCTTGTATTTTGTGCATATATAATTGTTATCTCTTCCTCTTGCAGTTTTCCCCTAACAAGTATGTAGTGACCTTCTCTATCTATTTTAATCATTCTTCTTCTGAAGTTCACAATGTCTTCAACCAGAATAGCTACTCTTTCCTTTTTCTGGGTTCCTATCACATGGAGTATTGTTTTCCATCCTTTGATTATCAGTATATGAATTTCTTTCTGAGTTAAATATGTTTCTTCTATACAGCGTATTGTTGGATTTTGTTTCTTGATCCACTCTGCCAGTCTGTTTCTTTTGATTGGTGAATTGAGGCCATTTACTTTAATGGTTTTTACTGATATGCATTAGCTTTTCTTTGTCATGTTATTTTCCCACTGTTGGTTCCCTACTTCCTCCCTCTGTTTAATTGCTTGCCCTGCTTGGTGGTTCCTTTCTATTGTTGTCCTTGGAATTGTGGTCATTTTTATCTCTTTCTAGAATATCTTTCAGTACTCTATGTGGGGTTGGTTTGGTGGTCATTAATTTCTTCAGTTGTTCTTTGCCTTGGGAGTATCTTATTTTTCCATTAATGTTGATAGTTTTGCAAGGTACATCAATCTGGGTTGGAAGATGTTTTCCTTCAGAGCATGAAATACTTCACTCCAAGCTCTTCTTGACTTGTTGGCTTGTATTGAGAAATCTGCCATGTTTCTAATGGGTTTTCCTTTATAGGTGATTCTTTTCTCTAACAGCTTTTAATATTCTGTTTTTTTGTTGAATTTTTGGGATCTTGATTATTATGTGCCTGGGTGTAGATTTATTTTGTTTATGTCCAACTGGAGTTAAATATGACTCATCTACTTGTATGTCAGATTCTTGTCCCATGCTTTGGATATTTTCTGCTATTACTTCTGCAAATAATCTTTTTATGTCATTCATGTTGCTTCCTGTTTTTTCGTTGATGCCTATCAGTTTCATGTTGTTTTTGTTTGCCTCATCTTGCAGCTGTTCAATTATTATTTCCTGGTTCCTTGTTATTTTTAAGGGGTCTTTTCTTTTGTGATCCATAGCTGCAATGCTGTCTTCAAAGTCTGAAAGTCTATCTTCAATTTTGTTGCAGCAGTTTTGCCAGCTTTCTGTAGAATTTTTAATTTCCTGGATATCTGCAGGCATCTGTTTCACACATTCTAATGTTTTCTTGTATTGTTCATTCAAGGTTTCCATCCTTTTTCTGTGGTCCTGTATTTTTTTATATATGTTTTCCTCTGATATGCTGAGTTCTTCTTTCATTGTCATTGTCATTTTTTTTAACCCAAGAGATTATCTCTCATCTGATTTTTTTCTATAGCCCTAGTTTTTTTTTGTTTTGTTTTGTTTTGGTAGTGTTTTTTTTTTTTTTTTTTTTTTTTTTACTTCTTGGTATCATTTCAGAAACTTTGGGTGTGTGACCTCCAAGTTCTCCTATATTGGTGTCTCCTGGATTTGTTGTAAGTGGGATGGAGGTCTGACACTGCATTGTGCTCCTTCATCTTGTTGTTTTCAAAGCTCTGAAAGTTCCCTGGGATTTAGAGTTGCTCTCATGATGGCAACAGGAGGCAGAGTGCAGAGCCTCAACCCTCCCAAGTTGCACACAGAAGGTCCCTGGGTTCCCCAGGACTCAGAGTCTTCCCACAGTGGTGGCAGGAGGTGCAACGCAGAGTCTTGCCCCTCCCGGGCAGCTCACCAAAGGTCGCTGGGTTCCCCTGGTCTCAGAGTCTGTCCTGCATGTTTTTGCTTTTAACATGGTCAACTGGACTCTTATTGTGTACTTAGCACTGCCTTATCTACTCCTCCTTCTTCCTAGGGCAGGGAGCCACACCCCCACCACCAGAGAGGAAAAAAAGGTTTGGTAGAGCTATGGCCCAAACCTGTTGAAGTTGGTAAGGAATGAGGGATGAGGTAAACAATAATTTTCAACTGTTTCATCCAATTTGAGTACTTTGCAAATTGAGAATCTCAGAATTGACTTGGATTACCAGACCTCCAGAGGCCAGTTGCATTCTCCTAATGCAACTTCTTCATTTTTATGATGGGAAAATCAAGTTTGGAGTTGGGATATGGCCAAGGTCACGTAGTGAGGTCTTCAGAGAAATGGAATAAGATTATTGGTCTGTGTAATAAATTGTCTGATGTCATAGTCAATAAGTAGTGTGACAATCACTGGCCAGCTGAATTTACCAGCAGCTTTTTCCATTCCTAGTCTACTTGATAAGGAAAAAAAGATAACAAAACGATAAGCATACATCAGATATCACCTCAAGTGTTAGAACTTTCTAGCTTTGATATATACTACAGCATCTCAGACCCTGCCTTTCCCCCCATAGTTATCCCTCTCCAAGGAATATCTGAAGTGGGGACTCTTCATTGTTTCACAGTCCATGGATGGAAGGTAAGGGAATTTTTCTCTCTCCATAGAAGGCTAGTGCTGGCCTTAGGCCAACTTTCCTAACTTTCTCCCAGGCGGATTCCACAATAGATGGGGTGAGGAGAAGGCACAATTAGTCCAGACTGTTTTTATTTGGTCTGCCGTGTGTGAGATCAGACTTGTGAAGAGAATTGAAAACACTTCTTTCTTTGGATTCCCAGGGCTGTGTAGGGGGAGTATGGGCCCCACTTGGCACACAGTTGATTACAACATTCAAAAAAGTTCCAATATTTTTGCCCAAGGCTGAATGGAAAATTTTCCTTCCAGTCAGAGCTGACTCCTAAACCCCACACCTTCTTAAGCCTTTGATTAGCAGACACCTGCCGCCAAGGAGACCAATAAACAATAAAGCTGTGAGGGGCTGCTCAGAAAGTTCCTGAGGGTGGATCGACATTAGTGGAGTCTGGATGGGAGGAGTACAATGATTTGCCATCTCTGTTAGATCTCCAAGGACCCGAAAACTCAGCAGTGCTATGCAGGGATTTTTAAAAATTTGTTGAAATTGATGAAAATACAGTTTTTATTTTTGACTCATTTATGTGTGCTGAATTTATCAAAAATATACTTTTGTTAAATACCATTGTGCATAAAGAGCTAACCTGTCTCTTCCATTTTTCATTTGAGGCAAGAATGCTAACCATCCCAGATTCTTTTATGATCTCTTTTTATCCAAAATATTTTAAAGAAGAGAGACCAGAAACAGGAAGATTGTTCTATTACTGACAAGCACTTCAGTGGAATTTGTGGCTTAGAAGAAGTTATTGGAAAAACTTTATGATTAATGTAATGGAAAAAAAATAACAACTCACAAGTAGAGGAACTTCAGGCTTCCTGGGGAGGATAGAGCTTTTCTAGATCCCTCAAATAAACTTATATGCCCTGTATGAGATGATCTCTGGAATCAAGTATTTTCTCATCAGTATCAATAACTTAAAATATTAATGATTATTTATTTATCCCCAATGTACTTTCAAAACATACTTTGGATTGCTAAGAGTAAGGATTTGGATCTGATGGGAGGTCACTGCAAAGAGGATCCTTTTGTAACTGGCCTTGATGAGGTATTTACCCAGAGCAAAGCACATTGTCCTAGTTGTCTTGGTGATAGACAACTTGGCAGCAAAAGCTGTCTGCACAGCTCTGAGGTGGGGTTGAACTGTCTGTAATGTCTCCATTCAAGTTTGGCTAATTGAAATCAGGAAGAAAAACTAATGTAGAAAGAAGGTGAAAAACTTATACCTCCAGTCGGGTTTTGCATGCCTGTCAATGTGCTGGGTTAAGAAAAAGATTTAGGGAGTCTCTAGTCTGTTATTTTTACTATGTTATTGTTACACATGAGCTGGGGTATGAGCTTCCAAGACAGGGTTAGCAATTGTGGCAAAGTGCCAGTTTCCCAAGGACCTCAAGTGAAGTTGAATTATGCCATAATCTACACTTTATCAGCACAATATTTGAGGCAGACAGAGAGCAAGTAGCATGTCTCTACAAGGTGACACTGCTAGTAACTGCTAAGAATGTTTTATCTTTAGCCAGGAAAGGGAGCTGCTGCTTAAGGTCAAAAGAAACTAAGACATGGTCCCTTAACCTCCAGTCTATAAACCTCTAGAAATTACATGCAAAAAAGTGTTTGTATATTTTTCTGTGCACTTTCCTGGAGTCCTTGACTTTGAACAGATTTTCTAAGGATCTGAAACCCTTTAAAAATTACCAACGGCTGGTAGATAGGATCGTATTTACAGGCTTTGCTCCTGCTTAGTTGTCTTGATATTTGGTATTAGATGACAGTAGAATGTCTAGAATCTTTTCTGTTCATCATATAGATGCATTAGCTAGACATACTGTCTCTCAGGATAGTTGAGTGTAGAGATCAGTCTTTGGATAAAATAAAAGCATAACTATTGATCTTTTTCTTACATATTCTCTAGTACATAATGTTCAGTAAGGTACAAAGAAGTATAAACAAAGATTTACAATTTTAAGGTTTTCTTATATATTTTATGTTATTTAGTATGACTCAGCCTTTATTATGATATCTTAGCTCTCACTTCCATGGGGTATTAAAACTGTATGTCCCCATTTTATTAAGTTACTATGCATTTCTACGTAGCTGTTGGCATAGTGGAGTCTTATTTGATGACAGGGTTTGCCTTACTCTGGTGATATTCTTAGTTATCATTAGCTAATCCATCTCTTATTTTGGCCTTTAACCTTTTCCAGCTTAGTTACCATCTTCTAATGTCAAAGACCCAAATCATTGGGGGTAGAGAGTATAGCTAAGTGGTAGAATGTTTGTCTAGTATGCACAAGACTCTATGTTTCATACTCAGCACTACAAGGAAAAAAAGATCTAACGTAGGGTATATTGGCCCTGTCAATTTGAAGAAACTATTTCAACAAGGAACTGCTATTATTGTTTTAAACCTGTCAGTTGCTCTGTGTAGCATATATCTCTACATAACTCCAATACTACTTATCAGTCTTTTGCTCTTTATTAAAACGTTTGAGTGTATTACCTTTATAGTTAGGAAAAATTTACAAATATTGGGGCTGGGGATTTAGCTCAGTGGCACAGCACCTGCCTGGCAAGCGCAAGGTCGTGAGTTCGATTCCCGGTACCGGAAAAAAAGGGAGGGGAGCTGGAGATTTAGCTCAGTGGCACAGGGCCTGCCTGGCAAGCGTGAGGTCGTGAGTTCGATTCCTGGTACCAGAAGAAAAGAAAAAAAAAAAAGAAAAAATTTACAAATATATATTTGTTGAGGCAATCAGGTTAACTTTTTCTGTCTGTCTCTATCTTTGGGTCTGTTTCTGTCTCTCTGTTGCTCCCCATCCTTTGTCAGCTAATGTACCACTGAGCAACATTTCCACCCCTATCTAGTTTCTAAATTTTGTCATTTGTACTTTTGAACA
The DNA here is from genome assembly GCF_000276665.1 of Chinchilla lanigera. Taxonomy (NCBI): domain Eukaryota; kingdom Metazoa; phylum Chordata; class Mammalia; order Rodentia; family Chinchillidae; genus Chinchilla; species Chinchilla lanigera. Next base: position 427,077 of record NW_004955557.1, on the reverse strand, counting down.
TCCTAAATTAAATGAGTGTTATAATATCAAATATAGTTATACTACTGAGATATCTGAGATTAGTGTTAGAAGTAGAACTGAAGCTGGTCATTGTGGTGCATGCCTGTAATCTCAGCAGTCTTGGAGGCTGACGCAGGAACATCACAAGTTCTAGCTCACCTTGGGCAATGGAAAGACTTAGTGAAACCCTGTCTCAAAGTAAATAAGAGAAAAGGGCCGAAAATATAGCTCAGTGAGAAGGTCCTGCGTTCAGTCTCCAGTATTGCAAAAACAAAACAAAACACTTGAAGATTTCTGGTACATTATGAGTTTGAGAATAAGAGATCATAATGTGGATCAAATATCTTTTCAATTTCAAATATCTTCTTTCTCCAACATCATTGATTTTTAGGAGGAAAAAAGATATTTGCAGTACATTCAAGATACAAGCAAATTCTCAGGCAGCAAGAAGATGGTTTACCAAGTATGATTATTGGAGCTCTGAGATGATATAGGGTAGTAAACATATCATTCTTGGTGAATGCCAACTTCTCATGACAGCCGTGAACCTCATCTTCTGGTGAAGGCAGGCAATAAGATGAATCTGAGGAAGGAGTGGAAGGTTATCTATTTTATACACTTATTCATAATTTAGAGAATAGCCAAAACTGTAATGGTGTGTGTGTGTGTGTGTGTGTGTGTGTGTGTGTGTATGTGCATGAGTGTGAATGTATGTTTGGTTTTTTGAGACAGGTCCTGGTTGACCTTGAACTGTCCAACCTAGGCTATTCTGAACTGCAGTAATCCTCCTTCCTCAGTGTTCCCATTGCTGAAGGTACAAGCCTGTTCCACTATACTCAGCCTTCTTTTTTTGGAAAAAGCCTAAACAAATGGTTAGAATTAAAATAGTCAGGTCAGAAAATTTCTGGTATCAGAATGGATATATAAAAATCAGAACTGATGCTAGGTGTGGAGGTACATGCCTATAATCCCAGTTACTAAGGAGGCTGAGGCAGGAGAATCGAAAATTTGGAATCAATGTGAGCAATTTGTAAGACCCTATCTCAAAATACAAAAATATAGCAAAATGGCTGGGAACGTTGCTCATGGATAAGGATTCAATCCACAGTACAGGGGTAGGGGAAGAGAAAATAATAATTGATGTTTAACTCAAGTACTGCCTCATTCAGAGGGGGTTGCAAAATACCCCCATCAAAAATAACTGCTATTCTTCTACTTTCATACTCCCTGTCCTGTTTATTATCTATATGTACAATAGATTCTTATATTGTGAGCTTTTTGAGGGCATGAGTCATGTCTTAGTGATTTTTGCTTCTGTTAAAGTAATTCTTATTAAGTCATCTGGTTTTCAAATATATTTAAATTTCTATTTTGTGCCAGACATTCTGGTGTTGGTCATTTTAAAATGGAAATACACAGTTCCTACTCTCAAAGAGCTTAGAGTTTACATAGCATTAGCTAAATAAATGATGAACTACTGTATTTTGTGCTTTCTTCTATTGTTTTGGTTTAGAATAGGAAAATAAAAGATAATTTTTCATTTCTTAATATTGCTAACTCTGTGTCATTCTGAAGAATGCTGTATCAATCACTTGAAAAGGACACTTAGAGATGTAGAAATTTCCTCCAACTATTAAAGAATATTTTTGGTAGCCACATGTGCCTTGAAATGAAGGCTTTATTGTAAAATTTTATGATTTAAATCTTAAGTGGAATTCATAATGCACTGGGATGGCGGTTGGTGTAGCATCAGGCAGATGGTCTTTGAGGGACGAGGGGTCTTCAATGACCTACTGTCTCCTCCCTGAATATCTCTGGGTTCCTCACCTTCACCTCAAGGAAGAATAGGGAAGCGATGTAAGACTGGCCCAGAGCTGAAGGCTCCAGAGAGAATGAGGAACTCAGGTCTGCATATAAAAAGGAAGTTAAAAGTGAAAGTAACGCGAAACAAAAGTTTGTGAGGTTGCCCTGGCAAGGAACAGCTGCCAAACAACCGGCTGCTCCACAAGGCATCAAAAATTCCACCGAATTTCCCAAGGTGGGGCCTGGAATCTGCTCCTACTTATATAAGGGTAAACTGGTTCCTCAAAATAACTGTTTCACTGATTGGTGTAATCTAAGCCATTCAGAGTTTTAGCCTTTGTTTCTAGGTTGAGGAAAACGTCAGGGGGTGGCTTGTGGTAAGTACACAACCTGTATCATGCCTACCTGCATCTCTCACTAAGTGTCCCTACATTGGGGTTAGAAGCAGAAAGGAGCATATTCTAGAAAATTAAAAAATATTTTAGTTCCTGTAACTCATGGACGTGTGCTATGTAGCTTGTGCAAGCAAGGTAGTGAATGTCTAAGTGGATCTAATTTAATCAAAATGCATTTCCAACTTTATACTGTCACCTGGAATTAATGAAGGAAAAGTGAAGATTCCCTTGGTATAATATTATTTTGAACAACAAAAAAATATCTTTCATTCTGTCATGTTATTGGGTTATATTTACCATTAGATGGATGCATGTTTTTTTTCTTTTTGTCATACTTGGTATTGAACCCTGGGCCTTTGTGCTGAGCTACATCTTCAGTACTTTTTTATGTTTTATTTTGATGCAGGGTCTCATCAAGTTGCTACATTGTTCAGGCTGAGCTCAGACCTGGGATCTTCCTGGCTCGGCTGCCCAAAGTGATAGGATGACAGGCATAGGTCACCCTGCCTGGCTTGAATTAATATATTTTAATGTTCGTGCAAATCCCAGGTTTACTGTTTTGATCTAGTTATTACATATTTCCTGTAAATATGTATTTGGCTCAGGTTAGAATATAAACTACTGGTGAACAGACCTACACCTAGGAAAATTTTTGTCCAATTTCCCTGTGTGGTACATTTCTTACCAAATGCTTTTTGATGCAACTGATAATGCTGATAGTCATTTATTGAATGACCTGTTAAAGATTCAAAGGGATAAAAGTCTTTCTTCCAGTGGAACTATAAGATCCACATATTTCAGAGTGTAAAATATACATCTAAAATGTTCTCACAATCTATTTTGAATGTATCTTATTAGCAATAAGCTATTATTTTGCAGTTTGGTTTTCTGACAAAGTATCCTTTAATTCAGGGGTTCTATGAGCTTGTTATGGCATGGCACATTTAATATATGCAAGAAAAGTAGTACATCTATCACTATATTTTTTTTATCTTAAAGAGAGTAGTAAGTGAGAAACAAACAAAGAAATAGAGCAGTAGCAGCATACCGGTATCACAAACATAAACAAATCAAAGCAAGAACATTCAAAGTGATACAGAGTCTCAAGACAAAAAAATATGAATCAATAGTGGTTGTTACATTACATATTGCTATCATCAACTACATTGCTCAGATTACCAGACATAAGAATGAAAGATTGCCCAAACCATTATAGAGAATAAGAAAATTTAAAAAGATAATCTCGAGGCTTTTGTAGGTAAATGGATGCAATTAGAGACCATACTCATAAGTGAAATAAATTGGACCTAGATGGGTAAATATCATACTGTCTCCTTGGTGCAGGAACCTGTAAGACTAGATAAAACTCAAAATGTACAATAGGTGATAGGAAAAGGCAAGAAATTGTTCAAAGGAAGGAACGACTTGGATGAGGGAAAGAAGAAAAAAGAAAGAAGGAATGCAAAATATAAATATATATATGAATAGCTGTGATAACTATTGCTGAGGTCTGATGGAGTATTGAAATGAACAGTTAATGATTACAATTTTTTATGTTCTGATCGATTGTGCATGCTTGTGTCTGGTGGTCTGAGCAACTGATTTGAAGGTAACAATATGCAGTGGAATTACAATGGTGAACTCCTACCATCTTGTCTAGTGAAACTCTATCATCTGTCACTTTAGATGCAGGAATTTTTCAGGACTCTTTTGCCCCTCCACAGTCCTAATTATTTTTATCTGTTCTTCTCAGTTCATCCGATGGGATAGAACTTATTGTGTCTAGTTGTTTGATAGACTGAATGAATCAGTTGATTGTTAGAACTAATAAATGGGTTATACTGAATTAAGTTATTGTTATTATCAACCTGTTGTTAAACTGTATGATCTACTTCACTGAAATAACTAATTCAATCGACCCACAGAAGTTTTCTTAGACCGAATTGACTTAAAGTTTCTTTAGATTTTCGTAGAAAATGAACCTGGGTGAGCGATTAAATGAACTCTTTCTTTGCTATAGAGAACTACTTTATTAAACAAAAATAGTTTGATAGCTCCATGATAACCATAAAGAACATTAAGAAAGAGTTGCAGCACTGGACATTTTTGTATCCTTGTAGGATAGGCATTCAAAAGAAATGACTGAATTAAAAGCCTCATTGAGAAGGACTGGGCTATCAAACTACCCAATGTCTCCTATTAGCCCTAGAGAGAGCATTGGTTTGATGAATTGAGGCTCATGCTATACTTGTCTTTCAGAGCACTTTCCAAGAGCAACAGTAGCTCTCATTTGGGTATTGGTTAATTCCTAGAATCAGATGAAAGTTAAGATTAGTTACTGGGAATTATGTGTGATCTCTAGAAGCAACTGAAATAGTTCATTTCAAAAGTATTATCACAAATAAGTATGTTGAAGGAAGGTATATAAAACATATATACTGAAAATACACTTAGAATTCATTGAAACATCATAAATTTAACTTAACAGGCTGCTGAAAACCAAAGCAATGCTGCCCTAGCTGTTGAACCTGAATGACTCTGATGGGGATGAGGTAATCAGAGGTAGATCTACAGTCTTTGGATCAGTTTTACTAGAGGAAGCCGTTTCATGAAAACTCTTCCAATCTCTGGCAGTCTGTGGCTTTAGGATTAATACGTACTACTGGTTCCATCTATGCTACAAATTTAAATGCATAGGCTAGCCAGGTGGAACCAGCAAAAGCAGGCCCCAGCATGGGCACATGTACTTACCAGGTTGAAACAGCGACAGTAGGCCCCAGTGTGGGTGCACTGGCCAGCAGATGGGACCAGTGGCATGGAAAATTCCAAAGGAGAAACGAAAATATGAGCCAGCAGTTGATAAGTTAGTTGAACTAGCATTATGCTCTGGCACACAGACATGTGGAACAGAAGTGGTAGGGTGGGGCCACCATTTTATATAAAAGGGCTCGGGGAGAACTCCAGCAACAGAAGACCAGTCCTAGCCCACACATCCAGAGGCCACGAGCAACCCCATACCTAGCACAAATCCCACTGCACACTTGGCAGGGGTACACAGCACATTTCTGGGATCTGACTTAGACACTACCACAGAGCTGTAGACACCAGAGGAATTTTAGTACCTTTATTTTTCTTCGTTGTCTCATTGGTTTATTTTCTGATTTTTTCGTGTGTTTTGTTTTCAGTATTTTTCTTTCTTTTTTCACTACTTAGCTTTTTAAACTTCTTTTTGTTTCCTTCTACTCTTCTTTCTCTCTTTCCTCCACTATGTCTCTTGATTTTATTATATTTTCATGTGAGTGAACATTGTCATTTGTTTCTGTTTCACTTCAGTACTCTTCCCTTTCATGCTTTCTCTTCTGTGACATCCAGTTTCCCAAAATTTGGGCAATCATGTTTTGCCTGCCAGCCTTGCACCTACTAAATTTGACCTCATTCATCTCTCTATCTTCTCCTCTATCACTCTTAACACCCACCCACTCACAACAGGGTAAAATCACTCCACTAAGGGGAAAAATCACTGTATACAAGTTCCTGGTATATGTTAGATTTTGTTATATAACCATAAAATTTGCTCCTATGGTTAAAAGTATCAGGTTAATAGTAACCACAGTTTGTCAGTAGCTATGTTATTGTTTTTGCTAACTGTACTACTTTAACCAGGATATCATACATGTTATAATCAGTTTTTCTCCCCTGTATGACAACACTGTGATTGTTTGGGGTCATAACCATCACCATATTCCAGTACCAAAGGACTGGGTGTTGAGCCAAATAGATATCAACTTCTCATCCTTAATAAACTGGGAAGGTAGTGTAAGGTTTAAGAAAATGTGTTTATAATACATAAAGAGATCAAATATATTGGTCTGAAAAAAATGTATTTTGATCAATGTAGAATTTGGTAGTGGATTTAAAAAAAAAGTCTGAAAACATGACATCTAGAATGATTCCCTAAAAACAGAAATAGTGTAGAACCATGAAAAAAATGTAGAGGATGAGGTTCATGTACTGGCTCTACTACCCATTAGCTGGGTAATGTTGGATGTATCTCTTAACCCATCAAAAGTAATGTGACAATCAAATAAGATACACAAAAGGGAATTTTGTAAATGATGAGATCTTGTACAAATGCTAGTTATTAATACAAATTTTCCATCCTTAATTACTTCAGGAATGTCATTTATATCATGTACTCTTTCAATGAAACAAAAACACACTTTAAAATAGTATTCAAACAAAGAAATTTCAGCAACTCAGTTTATTACATGCAGATTCTTCTGCATTGTTGCTAACAGTTCACTGGACCAAAATTACTAAAATAATTTTAAAAACTATACATTATGTAAATAAAACATAAATAAGACAGCATAGTTCTTTGTACATATATTTAGTACAGGTTGTTGGGGATTTAGGAATATGTACAATTTTACACCATGGAGTGCATTTTCAGAATATATATATATATATATATATATATATGAACAACCTTTAACCCAGGTTGAATATTTCTGGAAACAAATATTACCCTGATAATAACAGAACTGGAGAAGGACCCAAACAAAAAGAAAAATACATGCCCATCTCCCTAATGAACATAGATACAAAAATCCTCAGTAACATGCTGGCAAACAAAATGCACGAAATCATCAAGAAGATTATATACACCATGGCCAAGTTGGATTCATCCCAGGAATTCAGGGATGGTTCAACCTATGCAAATCAATAAATGTAATAAACTATATAAACAGAGCCAAAAATAAAAATCACATTATCATTTCAATAGATACAGAAAAAGCATTTGACAAAGTCCCACACCCATTCATGATAAAAGCCCTATGGAAAATTGGAATAGGTGTTCTTTACCTCAATGTGATAAAAACCATCTATGACAAACCAATAGCCAACATCTTACTAAATGGTCAAAAACCGAAAGCTTTCACTGTACAATCAGGAGAAAGGCAAGGATGACCACTATCACCACTCCTTTTAAATATAGTTCTGGAAATATTAGCAAGAGCAATTAGTGAAGAAAAAGAAATAAAAGAAATAAGGATAGGAAAGGAAGAAGTTAAATTATCATTATTTGTAGGTGACATCATAATTCATATAGAAGATCCCACAAACTCCACCATAAGTCTTGTGGATTTAATATCCAAATTCAGTAGTGTAGCTGTATACAATATCAAAACTCAAAAAATTAATAGCATTGCTGTACACAAATTACAAACTCACCAAGGGACAAATTACAGAAACAACACCCCTCACAATAGCATCCAAAAGGTGAAATACTTAGGAATCAATCTAATGAAGTAAAAGATTTATACACTGAAAATTACAGTAATTTGAAAAAGAAGATCTGAAAATGGAAAGATATCCCTTGCTCATGGACAGGAAGAACTAACATAATCAAAATGGCCATACTCCCAAAATTGTTACAGATTCAATTTGATCCTGATTAAAATACCATTAGCGTGAACTCTTGAAGACATAGGTGTAGGCAAAGATTTCATGAAGAAAACCCTGATTGCATGGGAAGTAATACAAAGAAGCAATAACTGGGATCCCATCTTATTAAAAACCTTTTGCACAGCAAAACAAATCATTAACATAGTGAAAAGACAACTACCAGAGTGGGAAAACATTTTAGCCAATTGTCCTTCAGACGAAGGACTTATACCTAGAACATAAATAATTGAAAAAAATAAGACTGCCAAAATTTAAAGACATAATCCATAAATAGGCATCTGAGATGAACACACACTTCTCAGATGAAGAAATACAAATGGCAAAGTAATTTATTAAAATAAGTTCCACATCACTGGTTATTACAGAGATGCAAATTAAAATAATGCTGAGATTCTGTCTCACTCCAGAAGGAATGACTATCATCAAGAGTCAGCCAATAATAAATGCTGAAGGGACTGTGGGGAAAAGGAATCCTTCTCCACTGTTGGTGGGATTGTACACTAGTGCAACCACTATGGAAACCAGTGTGGGAGATTCCTCAAAAACTAGGATTAGAGGTGCCATTTGACCCAGCTGGTCCCCTCTGGGTATCTTCCTAGAAGAATTAAAAACATCATAGCAAAGCAATATATTTGCACTCATGTTTATAGCAACACAGTGTATAATAGCTAAATCTTGGAAACAATGCAAATACCCATCAGCTGAGGAATGGATAAAAAAGATATGGCTTTGTTTTTGCACAATGGAGTACTAGTCTGCCATAAAGAAGGATAAACTTGAGACATTTCTATGTAAATGGATACAACTTGAGACTATACTTTTTTTTTTTTTTTTTTTTTGGTTTTCTCCGGTACCGGGAACCGAATTTATGACCTTGTGCTTGCCAGGCAGGCACTTTGCTGCTGAGCAAAATCGCCAGCTCCTGTACTTTTATACTTTTATGTGAAATAAATTGGAATCACATGTATAAACATTGCATTGTGTCCCTGTTGTGAGAAAATGAAAGAGTAAAGAAGGTGCAAATGTAGAAGGGATATTGTGAAATGGGAAGAAATTGCTCAAAAAGAAAGAGGAACTAGGGAGGGGATATCAGGGGAAGGAAGGAAAGGAAAAGGAAAAAATGATGAAAAAAAGATAAAATGGAAATAAAAAGCTTTGCAAATTGGGAGTGGAAGAGGACTTGAAGGAGGAGAGAGGATTGAGGAGAAAAGAGGAATCTAAATATATCATATACAGGTACACATTCCCTATGATGAATATCATCATTATCTCTGTCTAAAATGCATTAGTTAACTTAATTTAAATGTTTAGATATATAAAATCAAATACATATACTTTACATTTACTTTCTGTGTATTTCTCCTTACTTTCCCTTTTTGGCTTCCATTCCAAATAAATATTTCTTTTTCTTTCTTTTGTTCTTTGTTTTTTCCTTTTGTGTGTGTGTGGGGGGGATTTCTCAGGCAAGGTCTCACTATGTAGTTGAGGCTAGTCTTGAACTCACCATTTATCCTAGGCTGGCCTCACACTCACAGCAACCCTCAGCCTCTGGAGTGCCATGATTACAGGTGTGTGTCACGATGCCCTGGTCCTAGTAAAATTTTCTAAGATATCCTTCAACAAGATATGTGCAACTGTCATGAGACATAATTCTAGCTGAATTGGCACAACAGATTTGAGACTATTTGTAAATGTAGCAGGGAATAAACTTAAAAAGTACTAAAAGCTCTTTCCTTAGTTTTTCATTCTCTAGAGCTCTTGCTGTATCAAGAAGGTTCTGATAATTGGTTTTCTCATCAGGCAGGAGGGTGGTGGGACCAGAGAAGTTTGATAGGAAAATAGGTTTGGGTAAACCCCTATATCACACCTACTTCGGGGGAGTTGGCTCTTACATTGGAAATATGTAAACTTGGAACTATCGCTGGTTACTCAGACAAATTCACAAAGTTTCCAAATAAATGAAATTGTACTCAGTCTTGACCAGATGCCATACTTTAAGTGTTTGTAATGTTCTCAAGAGCTGGCCGTATATATTGCATTTTGGGGTTGTGGAGAGAATTTAGAGGCAATTCTATCTCTGAGCATGCTAGCATTTAACTCCTAGAGACTGGCCAGCCATCAGATGTATACAGCTGTTTTATTTGATGGATAACTTGACAGTCACTGATAACTGGAAAAACTACCCGACACTTGGGGAGTATCTACTATGTGTCAGGTAATGTTCTAAGAACTTTAAATGAATTTGCTCATGTGATCTTTAACACAACCCGAGGAAGTAGGTATAACTATTACTTCCACTTTATTGATGAAGAACGTGATGAAGAGAGCCCCAATTACAAGTTATTGAAACATGATTCAAATCCAGACAATGTGATTCCAGATTCAGTCAGTTCATATAAATAATTATTATAACTACTATTATGGTTTATATCTAGATGTCCACCCAAGAGCCTCATGAGCTCATTGGTGGAGATAATGGGGGTGATTGGATTATGGGGACTTACAGCTGGCTTGCTGTTAATAAATGGGATCTGGTTGGAAGAGGAGGGTCACTAAAGATGTGGCCTGGGGAAGTGTATCTCTTTCCCCAGCTCCTCCTTTCACAGTCTGTCTGCCTCTTGTGTGCCATGACATGAGCAGGTGTTCCTCTGCTAAGCCCATCTGCCATGTTGTCCTGCCTCAGAGCCACTAGAGTATGGACTGGAACCTCTACAAACTGTGAGCCAAAATAAGCCTCTCCTTTCAGTTGTGTGTGTTGGGTTTTGTGTCTCAGCAACAAGGAAAGTGACTAAGAAAAGTACTCTATGTTTGCAAAATTACATTACTGTCTTTATGCACATCAATATTTATTTAGACCTCATCTTATTCTAAGAAACATCAGTTTAGGATTTCATGTAGGGCATAAACTACAGGTGGTGATTATTAATTTGGATAAATAGTAGTGTGGCCAGGACTAGAAGCTGAGTTTACTGACTCATATAGAGGTATATGGAATAACTATTTATTTGATAATTTTAAAAGAGGTATGAGGCCCAGTTAAATGAAAGAGAATCCAAGGGTAAGTGACTATTTAGTGTCACACAAGTGCATTGGTACATAGAGGATAGTGAGTATTGTGATAATACTCTTTCGGTACTGGTAGTACACATGTAAATGGGAGAACATCTTTAGCATCAAAGTTACAGTTTAGTTGAAGCATCTACCTTGGTTACAATAATACGAGCCACACTATAGTGAGATTTGAGGCAGGGGGAGGGCGTATCATGAATAGCCTTGCTTAAGGGATTTAGATTTTTATCCTCAAGTTAACGTTGAGCCATTTAAGGCAGCAACCTGCTCAAATTTGTGGGAAAACTTACTGTGATGGCAGTATAAAGAATAGATTGGAGAAAAATGAGAGTAGATGCTTCTTTCTTTGACCTATTCCTGATTTTTGTTTGTAATCCATTCCTGTCTTCTATTATTTGTTGATTTCTTGATTCATTCAAAGATGTTTCAGTGAATGTCTACTATCTTGGCCAGGTGTAATGAATACAAAAATGAAAAGAAGGACCCTAAAAGACCTCACAGCTCAGCAGGGAAATATATTTCATTGCAAATATATACATGACAATATAACCTCTTCTATGTTTTAATTGTGTTCTAGGGATAGTGAAAGGGATGCACTAACTGTAGTGTCTGGAAAGAGTCTACCCTATGGACTGTAAGAGCTCCTTGAGGACACATGACTGTATCACCTATTTCCCAGTGTCATTATAAACAATGCAAATGCATAACAGGGCTGAAGTAAAATGTTTTGTTGTTGTAGTTGTTACTCTGTGTCTAGTATTTGTATTGACAGTAAGGCCCGTAGTGGCAGTTCAGGGCTTACATCTACTACTGCTTCTTTCTCAGTTTGGTGAACCATTGCAGTCTTTGGTAAAGTCACGTGTGTAAAACCATTAGTAAAAATACTTCTATGGCTCATTCTTCCCCTCCTAACATAATACACATATTATCTGGAAATAGTGACACATTGGTTAAGGCCCCATTTCAGATGCTCAAATCTGTGAGTATTTCTTCTGGTTCTGCAAGCCTTGCTAGATAGAGTTCATGCTATATAAGTTCACAAACATTTTTAAAAGGCTATAAGAGCAAGAGTCAGGTTCATCATTTTTCTAATATCAAATAATATACAGAAGAATTTCAGTTGGACATGGAGGTAACTGGATTCGCTGTCTTAGATTTAGCAATGGCCCTTTGGAAAGACTTTGGAGGACTCCTACATGAAATCTGTTCCCACTCTGCTCTGCAAGCCTTTCAGTCAGGTTCAGTACAAGGAAGGACTATTGGTTATGGACAGCTGCTTTCGTTTTGCCCTGGTTCAAAGTCATTCAGCACAAGGTTGCAACTTTTGACTCCAGCTTGCCTTTAATTTATGACCAAATGGTGGTTATTGACCGCAAGTATTTTTTATATACTTTAATACAAAGTATACAAAAAAGTGTATGTCATTTTTTGTGTCATATCCTGGCTTTCCTTGTAAGAAGATGGAGTTAGTAAATATGCAATAGGGTTAAAATCCATGGCATAGGACAAGTTTTCTATTGTTTTTTACATTCAAAAAATTATTACTCCTTTAAGCCCCTTCGTTAGCTTTGGGGCTTGAAGCTGTCAACTTAGGATCTTCTCTGAATTAATTTATTAGCTCTGATAGGGAAGAAGTAGTTCCAATCTCATGTACAATTATCACAGGGAGTTTAGTTACTGTCACAATTTGGGGTATGAGGTACTGAGCAAGAGCTGGAGGGAAGGAAACAGGGAAGGAGAAAGAGAGAGAGAGAGGCTCTTTCCAAGCTAATAGAAAATAAAGGAAGTAAAAAACAATAAATTGGAGAAAATCTGAAAGAGAGAATGCAATTAAGTTACACTAAGCAAACAACAAAATCCTGCCAAATTTCCATCTTGATGTCTTAGCTAAGACCTTCTAGTAGTCATCCCGGTTCCAGGTGATTGACTCTAAATCCAGAGGGTGAGAGGGGAAGGGAAGTGAAGATGTGTTTCTTTACTGAAATTCGAGCATGATTACAGCTATCTTCATCTCTGTCTGGTTGTCTAAACCAGGAGATTTAATTAAAATTTGTTTGGTCACTACCAAACATACATTAAATGACATTATGTCCCATAGCCAAAATGAGGACTCAGAGGGGAGCTCAAAGTATCTATCACCAAAGATACTGTGAGCAGAGGTATTGATATGAACAGAGCACAATATGACCATGTGTTGTAATGTTTATTTTTCCTAGACAGTACTCAAGGGAAACCACTAATAATGTTCAATAAAGTCAACAACAGACGATTTTCATGGGTTCCCAAGATGTATAGTGACACTTTGATGTCTCTGACTTGATGGAACCAACAGAGATAAATTTTCTTCATGGAGCCTCTAAACAGGCATTTTGTGCACTTGTGGGATACTCACTTGCCAGCCATTTTACATTACAATAACTCTGACAGCATGACTTTTGTGTGGATGACTCTGCAATATTAATATTTCTGAGTGCATGGCCTAGTACCTTATTTCAGGATAAAAATAGCCTTGTAAAAGCTGATATTTGCTGGTCAAAAAACCTTAGATTATAATGATGTACAACATTTTGAAGCTGAAATATAAGTTACAAGAAAGGATCCAGTTGTTTTACTTGATGGATAACTTGACAGTCACTGATAACTGGAAAAACTACCCGACACTTGGGGAGTATCTACTATGTGTCAGGTAATGTTCTAAGAACTTTATATGAATTTGCTCATGTGATCTTTAACACAACCCCAGGAAGTAGGTATAACTATTACTTCCACTTTATTGATGAAGAACGTGATGAAGAGAGCCCCAATTACAAGTTATTGAAACATGATTCAAATCCAGACAATGTGATTCCAGATTCAGTCAGTTCATATAAATAATTATTATAACTACTATTATGGTTTATATCTAGATGTCCACCCAAGAGCCTCATGAGCTCATTGGTGGAGATAATGGGGGTGATTGGATTATGGGGAAAATTTGCTCAGAAGGGAAACAGTGTTGTTGTTTAGTGTGTGCATATGTGTGTATGTGTTTGTGCACCTACTCTATAACAGTTAAAGTTTCCCTTAAGCCACTTAAATTAGCTCATAGATTATATGGGTTGAAAAGGATATTTAATAGTTAAGTAGTGACTCTACTTCCCTCCTTAGCCGCTGTTTGAATCATGATTATAAAATCCTTTCCTAATAGTGACCCACCTCTAGCTGCATGCTCAAAATGCAAGATGCTCATTCCATTTTTGAAGTCCTGTTTTGTACACAAATTACAGTGTTGTGTAAGTAGCACAGTCTTTAAAGTCAGGCATACATGGATTTGAATCTTGTCCCTAACACTTTACTGGTTGATACTGAGAAAGTTGCTTTTCCTCTCTGAACTTTAGTTAGCAAATAGTTCCATATATGTGCCTTTACCTGCGTCCAAAAATGAACTCAAGACCTTATCAGAAGAAATCTTTTTAATCAGAAAAGCAGTTCTTAACTATGATGTACTTTGTGTTAAGACTTTAGTTACTGATTATTACTGACTTAATTAATATCTTCCAAGCTGGGTGTAGTCCCTGCATGTTAGCATGCTTAATCAAGTCTGGAGTATGTTAATATTTTCTAAGGCTTTTAAATCACTAAAGTTGCCCCAGTAAATAGTTAGTCTTAAAAACTAGAATGTGGTCAAGAAAAAAAAATTAAGCATTAACTGTTCCTTTCAATAAACCAATAGACATCAGCAGTACAATTATCCCAGCTATTCTTCTATATACATATATATTTTTCCCATCCTTCTTTCTTTCTTTTCTCCTTTCCTTCATCCCAGTTGTTCTTTCTTTTTCAGCAATTTCTTTCCCTTTCACACTATCTATTGTACCTTTTGGGTTTTATTTACTCTTTCAGGTTCTTACACTAGGGAGATAATATGATGTTTAAACATGTTTTGCATACTTATGTCTGGCAATCTGAACAACTAATTTGAAGACAACAATATGCAATATAACAACGATTTTTGAATTCCTACCATCTTGTTTATGAAGCTGTGTATCATTTCTAATTTTTTATTACTTTTATTCTCTTTAATTGTTTGATCAATCTTCCACTCTTACATCTCGTAATATGAGCAACTTCGTTGAAGATAACAACATGTAATATAACAGCCATTGTTAATTCCTATCATCTTGTTTTAAAATCTTGTGCTGTTTTTATGTATTTTTGCTTTGGTCTTTGATGTTGATATGTTGTTATTTTTTTTTTCTCTTTAAAAAAAAAAAACAGAGGAAACACTAAAAAAACTAGAATGTGTCCCTTAGAAGCAGATTTTTTATAATCAGCTTCTGTATTTTTGCTCATGCTGGGTCCAAAATTTCGAATGTCATTTTCTCTTTGAATCAATATAAATCTGATCCATTCTTCAAGGTAATATTGAATTTCCTCTTCCATCCTGAAGGCTTTTGTAGTCATTTCAAAACATCATGCTCTCCCTGTGCACACAGAATCCATCTTATACGCAATAGCATTTACCATCCTCATTAGGAAAACAAAGATTTCATGAAATTCTCCATTTGTGCAAAACCGACTAGGTATGAAATTCTGTGAGGAAAACAAAAATGTGAATGGGTTTTTGGGATGTATACTTGAACATAGATGGTTATTTGGACTTGAAACAAAAACATAGTAATGGAATAATATGAGCATTTTAACTGCATTTTCCATAAATAGGTAGATGTTGATGGTGAAGCAGTAGGGATTTTTGATCTAGGACTAGTTGAGATGTGGAATGAAAAGGATTTGAAACCAAGCATGACAAGCTTTAAGATTTCCTAGGAGTAGAGTTTCCAAGAATAAACAAAAGAACTTAAAGTTGAAAATGATTTTAACTGGGGAGGAGGGATATAGCATGTTAAAGCAACAGAAAATTCTGACATCTTTTCCAGCATGTAATAAGCTTGAAAGTCATCATTCCCATCATCATAGCAAGAACAAAGAGGAATACATAGAAAATCAGCAACTCTTATTAGATGCATCAGAGAATTGTGGCTACAGGGAAACCCATCACCCTCCAATTGGACATACACAGAGAATCACAGCTTACCGGAAGAGAAATTCAGGAGCAAAAACCACCGACTGGGCCAATAGTGGGGTGAGAAAATTTAGAATTAATGAATTGCGAGAGGCTCAGTGTAGACAAACTTGATATTTCAAAGCTTCAGAAGGACTCAGTTTTAGTAGATTCCTCCACATTTTCATGAGTTTTCTGTCTAAGAGTTTGGTCATGTTCCACAGTGAAGATTGGAGAATATGAGGAGAGAAGGGAACAGAATAAACATTCAAAGTAATAACTATTGGGAATATTTGAAATCAAATGGTAGACACCAAATTACAGATTTAGGATTCTCAGAAAACACCAAGTATTATAAATAGCAAAAAATTTACTTTGTAGGCATATAACAATCGAACTACAGAAAACCAAAGGGAAAGGAAAAATCTTGAAGTGAGACATTAAAGTAGTGGTGCGAATATTTGTAGGAAGGAGGAAGCATAAGGGAGGGGAATGGAGAGGTGGATATGATCAAAGTATGTCATACATATGTTAGGTAGTTTATATCTGATGTCCCCCAAGAGCCTCATATCTCAGAGGTACGGCTTCTGGAAGGTAATTGGATCATGGGGTTGCCATAGATAATTTTCTGGCAGGAGATGGAGTCTGGTCTGAAGAGGTGGGTCACTGGGGCCTTGATGTGGAAGGGCCTCCTTCCCTGGCTCCTCTTTTCTCTTTCCGCTTCCCAGCTACCAACCAAGATAGGAGCAGCTTTTTTCTACTCAGATCCTTCACTGTATCTTCTTGCCCTGGAGTTGGCTAACTATGGACTAAAAATGTGAACTAAAATACATCTTGCCATTTAAACTGCAGGTGTCAGGTATGAATCCCAGCAATGAGAAAGTGACTAACATAAGATGTGTGAAAATACCACATTAAAACCCAATGTTTGATATTATTATTATTATTATTATTATTGTTATTACTATTAGTCTTTTTGAGACAGGGTCTTGCTATGTAGTTCAGACTGGCCTTGAGCTCACTTTGTAGCCCAGGCTAGTCCCAAACTCACAATGATCCTCCTGCCTCAGCCTCCTGAGTGCTGGTATTACAGATGTGCGCCACCATGCCCGGCTTATAAAATTCATAGGCACTGACAAAAATATACTTAAAAAATTAAAAATAACAAATCTTAAAGGCAAAGTGAGGAACAAAACTCTTACCTACAGATAACTGTGGATGAGGATTGTACTGACCTTCAGCTACTATGCAAACAAGAAGAGAGTGAAAGGAAATATTTAAAATCTTGAAAGAAGAATCTCATGGGCTTGGAATTCTGTATTCAGTGGAATGTACTTACAAATCTGTAGTTCAAAATGGAAGGAGAAATAAGACTATCTTAGATAAACAAAAATAGAGGCAATTTGTTACCTGTAGATCTTCCTTACCAGAAATGTTTTAGAAAGTTCTTAAGAAATAGGCTAAATAATATAGATCAGAAACCTGGATCTGTGTAAGGAAGCATGTTAGAGAAGGAATAAATGTAAAATTAAATCCTTTATATCTCTTATTGTTGATTTATCCAATAGATAAATGACATTGTATATGGTGGCTATCTTATGGACAAGTGAAATGAGTGACATTAGTGTTATAAGGAAGGGGCAAATGCCATTGGGAATGCTTCATTGTTAGGTACAGTATTTACACTACTCTTGTGACATGGCATAGTAATACTTAAAAATGAACTTGGATTAGTTGTAAATGTATATTGCAAACTCTAGTCCAACAAGTGTAAAAAGTAAAAAAGTTTATATGCTTAAAAAAGAGAGAAAATTAAATCATTTAAAACAT
This sequence comes from Chinchilla lanigera, assembly GCF_000276665.1. NCBI lineage: Eukaryota > Metazoa > Chordata > Mammalia > Rodentia > Chinchillidae > Chinchilla > Chinchilla lanigera. The sequence continues at coordinate 409,470 of NW_004955557.1, read as the reverse complement.
CAGTAGAAAACCAGAAGGACCAGGGCACAACACTATTGAGTTCTAGATGTGACTTCCATTATTTACTAGTATGTACAAATGACTAAACTCTTTCATTATGTTTATTCATCATTGAAACACAGTTAATAATATGGTTTTGGATTGAATTGTGTTTTCCCACCCCCAAATTCACATGTTGGTGCTCTAACTTTGATATGACTGCATTTGGATATAGCTGCTTGAAGGAATTAAGTTTAAATGTGGTCATATTGATGGTACCTTAATCCAGTAGACCTGTTCATCTTTATAAGAAAAGGAAGAGACATCAGATATCTATATCTGTCGGTGTCTCTTTCTTTCTCCCTCTGTTTCTGTATCTTGCTCTCACTCTTATGCTATCTCTCTCTCTGCCCAGAGGAAGGGCTATATCTTTACATAGCAAGAAGGTGGCCATTTCAAGCCAGGAAGAGCAACCCCACCAAAAAAGCAACCTTGGCACGTTGATTTTGGAAGTCTAACCTCTAGAATTGCGGGAAAATAAATGTTTGTTCTTTATGCTATCCTGCCTATTGTAATTTGTTATAACAGAGCAAGTAGACAACAGTTCTTAAAGTCATGAACATAACTTCATAGCAAGTAATCTTTGAAAACCTTAATTTTATATATACATATTTATATGTATATACATATATATACATATTACTTTTATCTTATTACTCTTCTTCCTTTTCTGTAGCTAAGCCATTTAAAACTGCAATAGGTAACTATACTATATGTGTGCAGTTAATTTACCTGTAGCCTTTAATGTTTGATTTTCAACACTGTAATTACTCAATTCTACCAAATACTGTCTTGATAATGCACTACAAAATGTCAAAAACATAGGAAAGGACAAGGGAAAGGCTCCAGATCCATATTTTAGTACAAAGAACAGATAATCTGAGCTTGAGTGGTGAAAATGGAACATAATGATCAGTGGGGTGATCGCGGTTTGAAGGTTTCATTTTTATGTGGCTCTATATAGATCTCATTTGGAAACTCATTTAAAGCCTGGAACATATCTCTATATTCTCTCCATTTTGTCTTTCTTCACTCTTTAATTTCAGAGTACTTAAGCTACATGCTATTTATTGTTTTGGAGGCATTATCTCTGCACCTAAAAAAAGAAGAGATGGAAAGAGACAGGTTTAATCCAAAGCACCAGTTTCCATTACCTTAAGCTATCTCAATGATTTTTCTGATGGAGTGAAATTTCTTGCACTTGGTTTCAGGCCCAAGGTATATGTAACACTTCAATAAAATTACTTACAACATACTGGAGTGAGTGCCTAGGAACTATGAGTGCCTCAACTATTAATAAAAGACCCAATACTTCTTGTACAGGCATCAAATTAAATGCAATAATTTTTAGATTTTCTAATTGTTTTGGAGTTATACTCCAATGCTGAAAGAGTTCTGTTTTGCATTAAATATGATGCACAGTTGCAATCTATGTCAAGAACTGTAAATTCCACAAACTTCATTCCATTTTAATCAATTGAATTCACTCTTTCAGTTTAGTTCCATGTACACTTACTTATTCGAGTTTTAGCAATGTACTTGCTAACCACATGGTAGGACCTGGGGATAGAAAGATGAATGTATCCACAGGTCCTTCTTTAAGAAACTCCCAAGTTCACAGGCTCACAGAGAAAGCTTCTAAGGTATCATACATGATGAGTGGAATTATAGAAATTTGTTCCACATAAAGAAGTAATGCCCAAGGGAGTAGGAACCACCACTGTTCCACTTCTGATCACTGGTCTTTCAGAAAGCCTTGGACAACAGTAGAAAATAGAGAACAGGTTTTAGTTATGGTAGTTGTAGATTCTAGTTTTGTTGTTTTGATTTTCAGCAAGTCACTTCTTGCAACGTTTGCACTTGAATATAATTTTTCTGTTTAATCTTTAGAAACTCCAAAGAATGATATAACCATCAATGAATAACCATCAATGATTTTTTTCCCAGCAGTAGAGCTTTTCCCTTGAGGTCAAGGTTTGGTTCTTCCAACAGCTTTAGGAAAAGCTTGGACAGCAAGACATGTACTGGCATTGCATCAGGCTACATGTATGCAAAGTTCTCAACCTTTAATCATCTGGGAGTGGAATTCTGAGAATAGTAGGTACCTAAGTTCTACCCATGTTTCTTCTTGTTGTCCTATTTGGCTCTAAGATATTTGGTGTAACAGAGGTATGGATATTTCACCTGAGAAATGGCAAAGATGTCTAAGCATACGTGTATGTTGGGGGGGGGGTGCTGCTGTACGTCACAGGAAGTTGGGATGATAGGGATTGAGAATTCACCACTTTTATACTATGCCGTGTTGGTAGTGAGCCCTATTTTCCCAGAGATTTTCAAGGCAATGAGCAGGGACAAGATGTGAGGAATAAAGGATAAAACACTTGCTATTCAGGTGGAGGTTTGGTGCTTATAAAAATGATGTTATAAGGTCAAAATACCTGCATTCTAGTCCCAGATGTGCCATTAACTCATTGTGTGACCTTGAAGAAGTCATTTCGTGTTCTGGGCTTCCGTTCCTTTATATATTAAAATTTTGAGTCTTCAAGTTTTCTCCTGTAGTTATATGACTGTCAGTCATTTTTAACTGGAAGTTACAGAATGTAAAAATAATAAAGCAATTTTAGAGTACGAAACCCACAAAATAATTATCAGTATTCCATATTATATATTTCCAAGACTTCCCAGGTTAAATATTCTATCCTATTGTCCCTAAAAACAATTTGAATGTCCTGAAAATTGCAGTGTTTTGCCTTTCCAATTACATCTCCTCAATTGCCTAGTTCAATCATAAAGGACTTTTGAATAGCAAAATCAAACCAAACAAACAAAACGCTCGCACAACCCACAACAAACACACAACAACTGCAACAAAAAGTCCAAACAAAAACCAATGCCTGATTTTTGTTTCAGAAAATATGGTCACCATTACTCTGTTGTACTTGCCTTATCTTTCTTTCCTAGTTCTCTCTGATATATATATCAACTATTTTTATCAGTGTGTATACTTTTCAAAGTAATTAATGTAAATTGATTGATTGATGTAAATTGCTTGGATTTGTTACTTACAAATGACATGTGTTTGGGAATATAAATGACCATTCTTAAAACTAGTCATTATATTTACTGTTGAAACTTAGACTAGACAAAGAGATCAACTGTATTTCTCTCACTATATCTAGAGATAGATGGCAGAAGAATTCAAGGTGTGTGTGTGTGTGTGTGTGTGTGTGTGTGTGTTTATGTTGTGGTACCCAACAGCAGAAGTAGGGAGAAGGTAGACATTTCAAACATCCTTTGTCTCTAAGTTTTAAATATTGTCTCAACTTGTAGGGATTAGGAACCATCAGGTTTGGATTTAGATGAAGAAATATGCAAATAATGTGATGCCTGTCTGTATTTTTATCTCTAACCCAAACCACTCTTCTGAGTACCAAACCAGAATTTTAAGGTACCTGTTCTATTTTTCAATCTGGCACCCCCAACTCATTTATCTTTCCTCCAAGATCTTTTTTTTTTCCTGAATTCACTGTTCAGGAGCCACTGCTAGAACCACTATTTTAATTTCCTCAATCACTAATAACTTTAGCAGTACTTCTTGTATCGGGAATTGAACCCAGAGCCTTTACACTGACCTACATTCCCAGCCATTTAAATTTTCCTTTTGGGGCAAGGTCTTGCTAAATCACTAAATTGCCTTGGTTGGGCTTGAACTTGCAAGTGTCCTCCTGCCTCAGTTTTGCAGAGTACTGGAATTAAAGTGGTGCTTCCCCACCCCTGGTTGTTAGCAATACTTTTGGTTTATCTATTGCCTTGCTAAATCTAGTTAGTTGCCCAGTTATGGTGATATTCCTCTGTAATCTGTCCCAGAAAGTGCAACTTCTTTTCATATTACTACCACCATCATCATTTAGGCTTTCATGACATCTCATTTCAAGTATTGTAATAACTTCTTAACTGATTTGTTCTCTAAGCATTGAAGTCAGCTTTGTTGACTACAGCAACTCTTAGCTTAGTTCCTTTGTGGTATGTGTGCATTTTGCATTGATAGAAGTGAGGAAGGAATGACATTTTCAGTCCCAAGGAAGTCATCAGCTTGCAGAGCTACCTAGAGTAATTGGAGACAGTGTCAACAGTTCATAGTGGCTTAAAGAAACATTCACCCATAACTAAATTTGTATCTAGCTTTGAAGTGCTTTCATTGTGTGTTTTATCTTTAATTTGGATGTTAAAACAGACCTGACACCTGTAGTTTTCCCAGGGCCACAAGGTAAGATTTGGTCATTTGATTCTTGTCTTATTCACATATATCAGCTGAATGCTTGACTGTTGCTTTTTTTCCTTTAGCCTTGTCTAGTCCATATCACAGATGTTGGGGATTCAAGGATTCCCTTAGGTTTGAGTGTTTCCATCCTCATTTCCGGCCTTGGCCTCTTCCCACAGTCATTTTCCCATCACTCATACAGACTTGGCCACATGGCAGCTTTGTTGATGGGCTCTGCAACCATCGCCCACAAATCCAGGCCAAGAGATGATATTCAATCTATCCACAGAGTATATTTCCATCTTGCCAAAGCTGTAAACGTGTCTGGATTATGGTTCCTTCCAGTTATGTACACTAGGAGGCACTTTCCAAAGACATTAATCAATTTCCTAATGATTTCATGGCACAGAAGGTAGAGCTCAGGTGGCTTGCAGCAGGAAAGTAAGACCATAGCAACACTGGTCTAGTGGTTTAGGCTCAGAGCGCCTTAAATTCTCAAGGCACAATGAGAATCCATTGGACATTTCTGGAACTTGTCCCAAAGGCAAGAAAATATTCAAGCGACAAGAAAGTTTGGGAGAATATAAATGTCCTAACTTTCAGGTGAAGACTGCCCCCCAATGAAGGGTATGGCATGGCTCAGCCATGATTCCAGCCCAGCTACCCCAGTGTTGCCATCCCCTTGCTGGTCTTGCTGGCTGGATCTAGTGACAACTATAGTGGGCCTGCCCAGTATCTCAGGCATGTACAGCACTTCCACTTAACTCAAACCACATGCAGAAAGATCATGTCATACTTGGCTCATAACCAATTGAAAAAGGCATCAGAGGGTGTCCAAACCTCAACTTGTTTAAACAAATGTTCAAAAAAACGTTTCTAAGGGGATATTCCAGCAAAAAAATACTCAAAGTCTTAAAACAGATGTTTGGTCTCTAAGACTGTGTTGCTTTGCAGCCATTATTATTGAATGTTTTAACTGCGACCAAAACACTTTGAGGTTTGAACTGTGGTGTATGTTTACAGTTTTCTTAATACTTTATTATAGTCCATGAGGAGCATGGCTCAGAGAGCAAAGCAGAATACTGAGAGTTGGCATAGTGCTGTGCTTCAGAGTTAGGCAGGCGAAGGCTTAGATCTCTGACTAGGATGGTAACTTGTCATAGCCTCAGTTCTTTGTCTGTAAAATGAGGATTACAAGATTGCTTAATAAGTTTGTCAAGTGGATTAAAATATATTATACATGCAGTGTTTGCATAGTGTATATCGTGTCTACAAAACTCAATAAATCCTAGAGAGTATTATTATTAATAGAAGTACTTTTACATTTATTTATTACTATTTTTATACTCCTGCTACTATTACTAGTATAGGCAATAAGGTCTAGTCCCAAATTAAGTTAGGAGTTGTAAAAGGTTGTATTTTCCTATACTATGAAGAAGGTTGTAGTCATAAGGAGAAAGATCCCAGAACTGTACTTTGAGATGGAAATAAGTACTAGACCAGTATAGAGACCTGCTGGTATTTTATTTTCCTCAACTCAGAACAAAGCTCTTCTACCCTTCATTAGTTTTCTGTGTGACCTAGTTAAATGCAATTTAGGTAACTGGGTTTCACTATCCACTCTCAAAAATAAAGCCATATGGCACTTATTTGCACTAGCTGACCTGTACCTGATGCATAAGCTGTGGATGGAGCATGGTCTGCAGGGAGCACAGTACTGACCTCTAAATGCACTAAGGTTACCAGCTCCTAATCCAGTGACATGCTGTATCCACCTCTTCATTAACCACTGTTAAACAGTGATATCTTAGATTTATTGTAAAAAAGGAAGCATGGTCTTACTTTCAGTATAGCCATCACCTTGGTATATAACATGTTCTATTTATATATGCTGACTGACAGTAACTTAAAAATTTTTGTGCTGCTAGAGATCAAACAGAGGACCTCATACAGGCTAAGCAAGTACTATATCATTTGGCTGCATCCCACGACCAACCCATAATAACATTAAAAACATCCATCCATCTACCTGTCCACCCATTATTCCAACAAACAAATATTTGTTGTGCAGCTACAACATGCCAAACATTGTTCTAGGCACCGGGGATATAGCTCTGAACAACAACAAAAAAGTCCCTGCTATCATAAAGCTTACAGTGTAGGTACCTGGTTTGGTCAATGTAGTGTACTAAGAAATTTTATTGAACAAAGTTCAGTCTGGCTTTTGCAAACGAATGCTGGTCAGTATTTTTCAACTGGAAATGTTTTTTGGAGAATTGATTAGGTGAAGAGAGAAAAGATATCAGTAGTCTTGTATTCAACCTGAGAAAGGGTTCAGAGAGTGGTTTGGGAAGGGCTTTAGTAATATTGTGGCTCTATTTTGATGTTTCAGATTAAACTGGTTTATATAAGTTGTACAGTTAATATGCTTTATAGCTGATGTATATCACATATATTACTTTTAAAATACCGCAAGAAAATAATGTGACTTTTTATTTGTATGGTTCATAAACTGGCTGTGAAGGCAGTTCTAAACTCAGCACTTAAAAACATTCTGAGCAATGGCAACATTATCAGGACAAGTATGTATCCACCCAAGAAGACAGTATATATTTGGGTGTACATATTCTGGAATGTTATTAATATAAATTCCATTAGCAGTTAATTTATTTAAAAATCAGTAAAAAGAAAAAGACATAGAATCTGAGTATGGTGGTGCATGCCTGTAACGAGAACACTTGGAAGGATAAAGTGGGAAGACAGTGAGTTCAGCACAGACTAGACTACACACTGAGACCTTGTCTCCAATAAAAGTAAATAGAACAAAAATCAAAAGAGACTTAGAATTTTAAAAAAACTACTTAGATATTAACATATATGCATATATTATCTTCGCACTTACAACTGTACAACTCAAGTAGTTATAAAATTAGCTTTAAAATGCATTGAATGAAACTTTTCTTTGCACTTAGATCCTTTCAGGGAATTCTTACATAGATTTCTGAATGAATCTTAAAAATTACAGTATAATTATTTGGCTATGACCTATGCTGTGTTAATTTTTTATATGAAAATTAGTCTTCTGGCCCGCAGAAATACTGCCTTCTGATTTGATGCCAGTGTATGATCAAGTTTCTTGTATTTTAACTGATATTTATGTTACAGGCAGAATGTTAAATCAGGAATTGTAAACAATTCCTAGGCAATGTGTATAATGTTCGTAAGTCATTCCTAGAAATTGTTCACAATGCCTGTAACATATATACACCTAGCAAGATGCCTCAGATATATAGAAAATCTTCAAGATGCTAACTGGTTATCCTTATGATATCTCGGGATTGCAGTGTTTGTTTTAGCAATTGTACTTGTGTTTATACGTTTAGATATTTTTCATAATTCCAATATTAGTAGTAGTATTAATTTTTATAGCTCTCAAGGATTTCTGGATTTTGCTAGTTCTTTGGCCATCCAAGGTGCTGGGCATGCTTATTTTAAATGGTATTAAAAATAAAAGAAACCAGTAGACAAGAATAAAGGGATTCAGTGTCAACTGCTCTAAGGCCCTATCTAAATTTTCTTACTCCTGTTCACAAGGTTTAGTCAAAGCTTCCTTGCCTTTTCCCCTAGCTCACTTGATTCTGTCCAAGTAGTTCTTTAAATGCTAACTCCTAGGCCTCTCAAGAGAAATTTAATAACTTTTGCCCAACTTACTCTGTTTAGTCATGAAACTTTATTGCATTTCTTTCTTATTTCCTCCTAATATGACTAGTTATGCATATGGTATAATTATTTAATGTATATATTTTATTCATATCTGTATGTAGTTTTATTTATGATTTTGAAATAATCTACATATTCACTTACATCAATATTGTCTGTTATGTGTTATATATATGTAACCACCCCAAACCAACTTGGAGATTAAAACAAAGTTGAATTAGTCTGGCTTTTCAGTAGTATGATTGGAATCCTTTATCCTTCAAGTTGGAAAACTTTTAGTCCATACAGCCAACTGTATTAATTTGGTAACTTCTGAGTGGCTGGAACTGGACTATTCTAGGAAATCCAGTAGGATGAAGATAGGGAATAAACTGGCATGATGTGACATGGGATCAATTGGGTAACCTCTGAGGGGCTGGACAAGTTATTCTGACAGCTAATCTCGGAATCCAGTGTTGATGCCAAGGAACTGGCTGATGAAGGAAGACACTGCTGAGCAATGTTTTATAGTGCATAGAAATGAGCCTTTTAATCTGTGCAGATGATAAGCCTCTTCCCTACTTCCATCCTCATTGTATTCAGACGTGATCCCTCTCTCAGGCTAATAAGATAAGCCTTCTGACTCTGAAGCCCCTTGGCTTACTTGAGGCTACATTGGTCTTTCCCTTAAATATCTTCAGCCCTTTAAGTTCATTTGTCTCTAGTACTCAACTGTGCTGATCTAATTATGTACTGTATGTTTTTTCCTTGATGTTTTTTGTACTTATGGTGACCATATTTTCCAACCCAAAAATTGGAGCATATCACCTGAAAATTTAGGTAGCCTATTTAAAATTATCAGTACCCTGAAAATTGGTGCTTATTTCTCTTGTGTCCCTGGCCTGTTAAATATTCAATACTGATAACTACTGATGATATGAAAATCTTGAGGGTGCAAGGTGGCATCTACTACCTGACAAGTGAAAGACACTGATATTTGGAGTGCCCAGTATAGAAAATCATTGTCCAAATGCCTTGTCACTGTGCCTAAGTAATGATGTATTGATCTTGAAAAGAACAAAACATATGAGGAAGGAAGAAAGGCAACAAAAAGTACCAGCAGTGGGCAATATTATATGAGGATCTTATTATATAAGACATTGTGACAACTCTCAAATGGATGGGCTTGAAATTCACCCAAGGAATTAGTAAAGCACACTTAAAGATATGTTTGAGTAGGTCATAGAGGCCTGACTTTGGGTAGTATAAGGATCCTTGATCCCTTAATCACTGATGTTGGTGTACTGCTTGCAGGCTACCATGAAATAAGTAACTTTGGTCCATCACACCCCTTTGCCATGATGTTTCTGCTTTGGGGCTAGCCAACCAGGACTGAACCCTCTATAACCATGAACTAAAATAAAACTGTCCTTCTTTAAATTGTCGCTGCTAGGTTTTGTTCCCTCCGCCTGGTACAGGGAATTGAACTCACAACCTCACACTTGCCAGGCAGGCGCTGTGCTGCTGAGCTAAATCCCCAACCCCCGATGCTAGGTATTTTGTACCAGCAACAGAAAAGCTGACTGACACAGTACCAGTAACGTGTAACAAAAGTTAAAAGGTAGGAACTTACTGAGAACTACAGAAGTGAAAGAGGTTTTTCACTGACGTCTATAAAACTGTGGCTATGTAGGCTTAGATTTGTTTACCAAAATCTTTTATTGGGCAACCCATATTTCTGCACAACAAAATTTCAAGTAAATTTATGAAAATAAAAGAAGTGATGAACACAAGGAACCTGTTACTTCGAGAGGTGGTACAGGCTGAGAAGAACATAGTTTGGTGAAGAGTGTAGGTACATTTAAGGCTGGCAGTTCCATAGGTATGCTATATTTTTATTCTTTAGTTGAACAATAAATAGATAGATTAATTAATAAGATATTTTATGCCTATAGATAGCAATGCAGTCATTCTACTTAAAGTCATTCATACTGACATCAACAAGAGAAACAGCTTACAGTGAAAGAAGATTATATTAGGAGATTTGCTTAAGAATAACAATCTGAGCTGAGTGCAGTGGCACACCCTTGTAATCCTAGCACTTCAGGAGCCTGAGGTAGGATGATTATGATTTTGATTGCTGCCTGGGCAATTTAGTGAGACCCTATCTCAAAACAAAATATAAAAAGGTCTAGCTCAGTGCAAAGGCCCTCAATTTAATCCCTAGTACCAGAAAAAAAAAGAAAAAAGAAATCTGGAATTATTTAGTTTAGTGGCTAATTTACACACCTGTGAGTGGTACAGCATAGCACAGCATTTCATGTTTATGATGACAAATTTGAGTTATTAAGACAAATTATGTTTAATTTATTCAATTCATGTACCACTTTGGATTGTTTTCCTGCTGTGAAGGACAGTTGTAAGAAGTGATTTCCAAATATAGTAAGCCCTTATTTTTGAGGGAATAACAACCTAGAGGAGATGGAAGACAAGACAGCATATTTCTGTTAATAAAGTCTATTGGACTTTGAAAGGTCACAAAGAGAAAAATTATGATATAGTATTTTTTGGCCCTTTGCCAAGTACTAATAGCATTATCGGCAATTCAGGGAAATAGGGTTCCTGAAGGCTCACCAGGGAGAAAGTAATGGTTTTAGTAGCTTTTTAGATTGGATATCATTGAGAGATGATCAGAGTCCTTAAGAAAGGATTTTTAAATCTCATTTTTGTACTGGACAGTGCTCATGAACAGTGGGCGGTGCTCATGAAGTTGGCATTTGTAGGCTGTTATTCACTATGAACAGCCTGCAGGCCAGCCACAGAGTAAGTGGTATGTGCCAACAAAAACTGAGAGGGGATAAACATTTTTTACCATGCAACAAGTCATTGGATAAATGCAAAGGATTTATAAGGCCAGTTTGTTGTGTACCTTCTCAGGAGGGTAAGCCAGGCTTGTAACCATATCTAGCTTGGTAAACAATGTTTGGCACTGATGATTTGGTCCTGTTAGATATTACACTTATTAAGGGTAATAACTATTTCTGATTTTATCCTCTGTACTTCTTCTGCCCCCTTTCCCTTTCCCTCACTTTGACACAGCAGTGCTGTGCAAAAAGAGTTAAATATGCATTGCTGAAATAATGAATGTAGCAGGTATGTTTGTTAGTCGCTACTATCATATAAATAGACCAAATGGTAGTGTGTAGAGAGATGTTGAGAGCAAACTTCCACATGCTTAAAATCGTTTCCTTGGAATATTAGTACATGGTCATAAAATGCCTACAGTCCTTCTGCCTTGAGGGTGTAAATCTAGGTGCTTTGGGGAAGCAGTGGAAATTCCATCCTTAGGAAATTTTGGGCTGGTGCTGTTCTCATAGCACTTGTTAGGAATGTATGAAGGAGATCCCTACATTAGGCTGGGATGAAGAGTGATAAACTTTAAAGTGTAGTTTAGATAGCATAACAGGTAATCCCCATTTAATTAATTAAAGATTGTAATGCAAAACTACATGAGAAGTCTCACCCCAAAGCTCACAAATATTTTGATAAAGCCTAGTTCTGACTTACTGGTAGAGATTAATAAATTAAATTTTATCAACAAAAAAGAGTTTAAAATTATCCAAAACAACTTTTTGACTCTCTTGGAATATTTGGATATAGACTTTTTCCTGCTTCTTTGTTATCTCAATGAAAGCTACCTCACAATGATTAGTGGAGCCAAGGACTTCCTGAGTATTCAACTTTTAGGGATTGGTTTTGTGACACAGTGGAGAACTGGGCATTGTGGAAGTCAGAAAGAAGTGTAAGCTTTTGTTTTTGTCCTGAGAAAGCTTCAGGAGAGCTACATGATTAACTCGATATTAACTTGATACTGCCACCTAGCCTTCTCTGTCCCATTTCCTTCTTCCTTCTTTTAAAGAAAGAAATTCAGACACTCATCACCTTTTGTTCAGACTTCTGCAATAGCTTCCTAAAGAGCTTCTCTCCTTCTGGGCTGCTGTCTTCAAATTCAAACTTTAACATGTAGCTAGAAATTTTGTCCTGAAGTATAAATGCCACTCTCTAGTTTACAAATCTCCAGTGCTTACAAAATTGCCTATGGGATTCATTTTCAAAATTAGGAATGACATTCAGTGCCTTTCACAGTCTGGACCGCATCTATTTTAGGTTCAAATCCTACTGGAGATCTGATTCTCTAGCCTTATCCAATTACTCCTTATTTCTCTAACATGGAAATTCTTATAAATGAGTATGTTATCTCAAGTATTTATTGTAATAGTCACTCTCTTGTCCCTGGGGGACAATACCTCACTCCTGCAACTTAAAGGAGGAAGGGTTTATTTGGGGTTACATTTTCAGTTCATAGTCAGCTAGCTCCAAGGCAGGAAGGGCAAGGTTGAAAGGTCAGGTGGAGTAAAGCTGCTCATATCATGTTGACCAGGGAGCAGAGAATAAAGGGAGGAGGTGAGGATGGAGATATACCTTCTTGGTCACACTCCCACCTCTTCTGACCAGATCCCACTTCCTAAAAGCACTTTAAACTGGCTTCATCAGTGGATTATTCTACTAATGAATATGAGGTCCCATGATTCAGTCATCTTCCACACACATGAAAACTGGAGAACGGAGGCATTTTAGATCTAAATCATAACATTTACTCCTTCCTTGGAATATCCTTCTCTATCATTTGACAACTGAAAAATCCTCCTTACCCTTTATGAAGTTTTTTGCAATACCTTCATATGGATTAATTGCTTATTCTCTGCTCTCATAGTCAGCTTTGTTCAAAAGAAACCAACATGAATTTCATGTTAGGAAGGTATCAATTATTACCATTTATAGACTTTAAGTACGAGAAGAAACCTTAAAGTCAGGTGGTCTAAACCTTTGCATACTCAAAAAGATGAAATGACTTGTTCAAGTTTACATTGTCAGTATTTTAGGTTAATTAGTAGCAGACTTCTACTCCTTTTCTACTTATGTCACATTGTCTATTTTCATGGAACAACGTTTGTTTTCAGGATTATCCGGTTAGTCTAGTTTTGGGTTTCTCATTGCTTCTCCTAATTACTTTTATCTTTTTTTTTTGTTTGTTTTTCTCCGGTACCGGGAACCGAACTCACGACCTTGCGCTTGCCAGGCAGGCGCTTTGCCGCTGAGCTAAATCCCCAGCCCCTTATTTTTTCTTTTCTTTCTTTCTTTCTTTTTTTTTTTGTCTCCTAATTACTTTTAAATGCAGTAACCAAGGAAGAGATATCGTCTTAAGCCTTCAACACTTCAATATACATACATTTATCAGATCAAAATTTTTTGCAACATAAAGCATTAGTAACAGCATTAAGTAAAATTGAATTAAGTTTCCAGTTTTGCTCCTGCATCATTTTTATATCCAACAAACCTGGGAAATCAAAGAATGAATAGAAGGACAGGAAGAATAGAGGAATTAAAGAGGACATTGTGGAATCTTTTTCATCAGTTGCAGAATTCTGCTGTTATGGAAATGCTCTATTAACTCTGGTACTGTGCTGATAACAAAGAGAATTCAGTATATGTCCAAGTGTGTCTTGCCTTTAAACAGATGTCAGCAAATTGGAGAAATTTCAAGGGAATTATTGAAGGATAACTGGGAGTCGCCAAACAGAGAATAGGACTTCCTGATAGATGAAGTTGTGGAAACAAGTTGAATAAAGAAGGCCCTTCAAGACTACTTGAAGGCACTAGATATAGAGAGACTGTTATACTGTCTGGTACAGTCTGAGAGAGATGAAAGGACTAAAATAACAACATACAAATATGAGAAATTGAGAACAATTATTTTAACTAATATCAAGAGAAAAATGTAAGATTAATTATCTAAAATTATTAAGGGTATTAGAATATATGCTGCCAATGTGGAGAATATCTTACCAGGCAAATCTAATGAATTGTAGCATCATCTGCTCATGGGAGGAGGTAGAAACTCTGAAATATAAAAAATACAAAAGAATATAAATCATAGATTATTATAGTGTCAGGAGTAAATATGAAGAGTTCTAGCTTGGATGACAGGAAGAGTACTTTCTAATGCAGAATCTTAAGCCTCAGGAAGTCTGAGCATATCATGAAAATAACAGTGAAGTACTGACTATGAAATGAGGGGTAAAATTATTTATAGACATTAGCTTTGGGGATAATTTTTTTCATTATCTTGGGTTATAGAAACTAGCAGTGGTAACTATGTCATCTGAAATGGCCAAATCTTAATATATAATTTTTAAATTTTTATTTTAATATTTTTTGTCTTTAGTTTTCAGAAGGTCAATTATAATGTCCTGGTAGGAATTTATTTGGGTTTTCTTATTTGGTCTTTGCTCAGTTCTTAAATGTGTGGTTTATATCATTCAACAAATTTCTAAAGTTTTTAGTTCTACTCTTTCTTTTCTTCTGGGCCTTGATGATATGAGTGTTGGATCATTTGTTATTGTGTGTAATAGTTAATACACTGTGTCAACTTGAGAAGTTTAGAAGTTTAACTACACACCTCAGCAGGGGGGTGTCAAGGTTCTCACTTTGTAAACATCCTAATCCAGTACAAGTGGACTGCAAAGAGATGGTGTCAGTGCCACACCTGCCCTGGGGGAGGATAGAATGCTCACAGTATAAAGGAGAAAAAGAGGCTTCCTTCTCCTGCTTCTGCTCTTGTTGCTTTCGCTGTTTTCTGCTGCTTTGAACTGTTGCCCTTCACCATGTCACCCTGCCTTGGAGCCAACTGATTTTGGACTGAAGCCTCCACAAACTGTGTGCTAAATAGATCTTTCCTTCCTTAATTTTAGGTGTCAGGTACTTTGTCTCAGCAATGAAAGAAAAGTAACCAACACAGAATTTGATAAAAGAGAAGTGGGGTCATTGTTGTGACTATACCTGACCATGTAGTTCAAGAGCCTTTGGGAATGGCTTGCAGGAAGAGTTTGGAAAGGTTCAGGGATGGTGCCTGATAGAGTAGCACTAGATTTCTTTAGGCTGTTCTGTAGAGGGAATCTAGTCAAAGCTCAAAAGATCAGATGGCTGATAGAAATCCTACTGGTAAACATCAGACTTTTGCTGGGAAGAAGGACTGCACTGGCTGTTGGAGTCCAGACAGTGTGTGTTATGGCTTGGCAGAAAGTTTATCTGCATTTTGCTTGTGTGCAGAGGCTTTGCCTGAGACTTGAGATTAAGAGTGGTAGACAAATTAATCTGGCAGAAGAAATTTCAAGGAAGTCTAATGTTGAGATGGTGGCATAGTTATTATTGGGGGCTTTTAGCCAGGTCCATGTTGCGAATCAAGAGCAGAGAATCAAGCAAGATGATTTAAAATGTTGTGAGTTTGACCAGAAAGGAAGCTCCAGGAAAGCTGTGGACTGCAAAGATAGAGTTGAGGTCTTGATTCCTGAGAAAGAATAGGAGAACATAAAAGATGGCCCAAGGGCATCACAGAAGCAGCAAGTCTCCACCATTTGCAGCCTCAAAACCACAAAAGTGAAAGACTGCTTTGAGGAGAAAGCCACAGAGCACCATGTTCAAGAATGGCAACAACCTAGAGAATTTGTTCCTCAGAATTGGATTCAGAGTGCCTAGCAACCCAGGCACTCAACCCCTACAGTCAAGACAGAGGGAATCCTACTTACTGCTACAGCTGGCAGCAGACCTTGGCATCATCCACCTGGCACTGGTTTTAGGTGCATGCAGAATCCAAGGGTTGTGGGGTTAAAAAGTCTTTCACCTTGATTTTAGAAGGCCTAAGAGGCCAGGCAGTGTGCCCTAGGAGGGCATGTGTGAAGCTGAAGGTACAGTGGAGACCCCAGAAGTTTTGAAAATCTAGGAACATGGATCATCTGAGGAAAGATGCATGGAGGTAGCAAAGTGGGCCTAAAAGAGAAGCTGTGGAGCAGTAACCACTGGCAGTGCCACAGGGGTGAGGTCACTCAAGCTCTTCGGAGCTCACAATTTGCCACAGGTTTCTTTGATGCTGGACATGGAACTACAGAATTTAATGTTTACCCTGCTGGATTTTGGATTTGTTTGATCCCAATCCTTTCATTCTTCTATTTGTAACTTTTGGAATGAAAATGCTATCTTGTGCTATTGAATGTTGGAAGTGTTAAATGTTTCATTTTTACAGGGGTTTACAGCTAAGATCTTGCCTTACATCTTGCAGGAGACTTGGGACATGGACTTTTCAATAATGCTGAAACTGTTAGGACTGTGGCAGCTCTTAGAAACAAACTAAATCCCTTTTGCATAAAAATGTGCATGAGTCTTTGGGGGCCAAGGGCAGAATGTTATGGTTCTAATGTAATATAATGTTGATAGACTTAATACTGGTTTTTAAGGGTTGTTAAACCTAAGTTATAATGTTCAATTCGTGAAATGGTAAGAAACCAGTTTTAAGAAATATGTCTGCTTGCCAAGTTGACAAGGAGTGGATTGTAAGGGTTGATACATTGTGTCAACTTGAGAAGTCTACAAGTTTAACTAAGTAACTCAGCAATTCTACACCCTAGTGTGTAGAGTATATGCCCTTACCACTCTAGAATGTTGTTCATTCTGTCAATTTGAGAGCTTTAGAATTTTAACTAAATGACTCATCAGGGAGCCAGTGTCCTCACTTTGTAAACATCTTGTGCCCATGCAAGAGGAGGGCATGGAGATTGTGTGCATGCTACACTCATCCAAAGGCAGAGAGCCTGCATAGAATATAAAAGAGGAAAAGAGGCTTGGTCTTCTTCCCCTTTTTTGTGCTCTTGTTGTTTTTGCTGACTTCTGCTGCCATGATCTGTTGCCCCTGTACCATGCCACCCTGCCTTGGAGCCAGCTGATTATGGACTGAAATCTTCACAAACTGTGAGCTAAATAAACCTTCCCTTCCTTAATTTTGGGCATTGGGTATTTTTGTCTTAGCAATGAGAGAAAAGTAACCAAGATACATGTATTTAACATATTATGTTTTTAAATTCCCATTTCTCTCCCAGCTCCTCCCCTACTTTTATCTCTGTGTCCCTTTCTACATTTTCATTATTATTGCTATTAGTATTAGTTCATCTTTGTGACATATTATGTTTACATGTATTGTGGTATATTGTACATGTCCATGACACATCATTTTTTAAAATTGTTTACTGGTACATTTCAGGTATATGCAATGATCATATTCATCATAGGGAATTTGTACCTGTATAAGATATATCTTGATTCTTTCCCATTCCCCTACCCTCCATTCAACCCTTCTTCCCCTCCCTAGTTACTTTGTTTCCATTTTTTCATTATTTTCTTTGCCCTTTCTCCCTTTACCTCCCACCCTCCCTAGTCCCCCTTCCCATTTGAACATTTTCTTACTATTTCACAATATATACTATATATTTTGGTCCTTATTTACACTTTCAGCTTCTCACACCAGAAAAACTATGTGGTATTTACTCATGTGTATCCAATTTTTTTCACTTAAGCATATGTATTTTTATTTTATTTTAAAGAGAAAAGAACAAAAACAAAATAACAAAAACAGAGACAAAAATAAAACAACACAAAAACTGTAAAAATCTATACAGAATTTCAAAACAAGATGATAGGAAATCTACAATGGTTGTTGTATATAGATATAGACATGCAAGATCAAACAATTACACATTAACTGTTCCTTTCAATAAACCAAAAGAAATTAGTAGTACAGTTCTCTTAGCTATTATGTGTGTGTGCACATATGTATATTTCCTTTCCTTCTGTCTTTCCTTCTTTCTCTCACCCT
Organism: Chinchilla lanigera; assembly: GCF_000276665.1. Taxonomy (NCBI): domain Eukaryota; kingdom Metazoa; phylum Chordata; class Mammalia; order Rodentia; family Chinchillidae; genus Chinchilla; species Chinchilla lanigera. The sequence goes on along the minus strand of NW_004955557.1, from coordinate 391,708 downwards.
AGTTGGTCTTTCCTATTAAGCAGTTTCTTTCCCTTTCACAGTATCTACTGTACCTTTCAGTTTTATTTACTTTTTCCAGTTCTTACACTAGAGAGACAATATAGTGTTTGCACATGTGGGTCTGATATATTTGACTTATGAGTATGGTCTCTAGTTGCATCCATTTAGCTATAAGAGCTTCGAGTTTATCTGTCTTTATAGCTGAGTAATATTCCATTGTGTAAAAATACCACATTTTTCTTATCCACTCCTCAGTTGATGGGCATTTGGATTGTTTCCAAAATTTTTCTGTGACAAATGGTGCTCCTATAAACATGGGTGCACATATATTGCTGTGGTATGATGTTTTTCATTCTTCTGGGAAAATACCCAAAAGGGGAATGGCTGCATTAAATGGAACCTCTAATACTAATTTTTTGAGGAATCTCCAGGCTGATTTCCAAAGTGGTTGCACCGGTCTACATTGCCACCAGCAGTGAAGAGTTCCTTTTTCCCCACAACCTCTCCAGCACTTGTTGTTGGTTGATTTCTTGATGTTAGCCATTCTTACTGGGGTGAGATGGAATCTCAGTGTTGTTTTAATTTGCATCTCTCGAATGACCAATGATGTTGAACATTTTTTCATGTATTTATTTCACATTTGTGTTTATTCACCTGAGAAGTGTGTATACATCTCAGATGCCCATTTTTGGATTGGGTCTCTGAATTTGGGGAATCTGAGTTTTTTCAATTCTTTATATATTGTAAATATAAATGGTTTGTCTTAGGGACAGTTAGCTAAAATGTATGCCCACTCTGTGGGTTGTTTTTCACTCTATTGGTGATTTCTTTTGAGATACAAAGCTTTTTAATAGGATGAGATCCCAGCTGTTGATTCTTTCAAGTGTTTCCCGTGCAGTTTGGGTTTTGTTCATGAAAGCTGTGCCTACCCCTTTGTCTTTAAGATTTCCACCTACTTTCTCTTCCAGTAGATTTAGTGTTTCTGCTTTAATATTTAAATCTTTGATCCATTTTGACTTTAGTTTGGTGCATGCTGATAGACATGGGTCTAGTTTTAGTCTTTGGCATGTAAAGAGCCAGTTTTTCCAGTACTATTTATTAAAGAGGCTATCTTTCTTCCAGTGAGCATTTTTAGCCCATCTGTCAAAGGGGCCAAAAGTGGCTGAGTGTGTTTGTAGTTATGTCTGCATCTTCTAATCTGTTCCACTGGTCCTCGGATCTATTGTTTTGCCAATACCATAGTGATTTTATCACAGTAGCTTTGCAGTATCATTTCAAGTCAAGGATTATGATACCTCCTGACTTATCTTTGTTGCTCAGGATTACCTTTGCTATTCTAGGCCTCTTCTGGTTCCAGATGAATTTTAGAAGTATTTTCTCCTCTGTGAGGTGTTCTAATGATATTTTGATCAGGACTGCATTAAATCTGTATAACAATTTTGGAAGTATGGCCTTTTTCACTATGTTGATTCTTCCTATCCATGAGCAAGGAATATCTTTCCATTTTCTGATATCCTCTTCAATCTGATTTTTCAGAGTACTGTAATTTTCAGTATATAAATCTTTTACTTTCTCTGTTAGATTTACTCCTAAGTATTTCATTTTTGTGGATGCTATTGTGAAGGGTGTGGTTTCCCTAATTTCTCTCTTAGAGAGTTTGTTGTTTGTGCACAAGAATGGTTATTAACTCTAGGAGTCCTTTAGTAGAGTTTTAGGGATCTTCTATGTGGAGTGTCATGTCATCTGCACATAATGATAATCTCACTTCCTTCCAGATCTTTATTCCTTTTATTTCTCTCCCTTGTCCAATTGCTCTGGCTAATGTTTCCAGAGCTATGTTGAAAAGGCGTGGTTATAGTGAGCATCCTTGTCTTCTTCCTGATTTTAGAGTGAAAGCTTTCAGTTTTTGTCCATTTAGTATGATGTTGGCCATTGGGTTGTCATAGATGGCTTTTATCAGATTGAGATAAAGACCATCTATTCCAATTTTCTTTAGGTTTTTATCGTGAATTAGTGCTGGAATTTATCAAAAGCTTTTTCTGCATGCATTGAGATGATCGTGTGGTTTTTGTCTCTGGCTCTGTTGATATTAAGCCTATGTTTTTAAGGTTCATCCAGTTACCTAGAAATGTATAAAGATTGTCCTGCTTTATGGCCAAGTAGTACTGCAATATATAAAAGAACCACATCTGCCTTATCCATTCATGAGTTGATGGATATTTGGTATTTTTCAAGATTTAGTTATTAGAAACTGTGCTGCTATAAACGTGGGTGTGCATATTTTACTGATATATGATGCATTTAATTACTTTGACAAGACCCCCAAAAGGAGAATACCTGGATCAATGGCACCTCTCCTGCTTGTTATCTGAGGAATGTCCACACTGATTTCTACAGTTGTTGCTCCAGTCTGCATTCCTACCAACAGTGGAAAGTGGCTCCTTTCTCACAGTCCTGCCAGCATTCATTATTGGTTGATTTCATGATAATAGTCATTCTTTCTGGAGAGAGATGGAATCTCAACATTGTTTTACTTTGCATTTCTTGAATGATGACTGATGCTGAATGTATTTTCATATATTTATTTGCTGTTTCTTCTTCTTTGTGTGAAAAGTGTCTATTTATTTCAGATGCCCATTTTTGAAATGGGTTTTTTAATTTGGGGGTCCTGTTTTTTTTGAGTTTTATATATATTCTAGATTTTACTCCTTTGCCTGAGGAACAACTGGCAAAATTTTTTTTCTCACATTGTTGCTTATCTCTTCGCTGTGTTTTTTTTTTTTTTTCTGTACAAATTCTTTTTAACTAGGTGAGATTCCAGTTGTTAATTGTTTGTGATAGTTCCTGTGCAATTGGGATATTGTTTGTGAAACCTTTGCCTACACCAATTTCTTCAAGAGTTCAACCTATTCGATCTTCCAGCAGATTTAGTGTTTCTTTTTTAATATTTAGATCTTTGATCCATTTTTATTTCAGTTTAGTTCAGGGTGAAAGATATGGGTCTAGTTTTAATCCTGGAGGCAAGCATAGTCTGATACCAAAACCAGAATAGGATTCAATTAAAAAGGAGAACTACAAGCCAATATCCCTGTGAACTCAGACGCAGAAGTCCTCATTAAGATACTGGCAAACAGAATGCAGGTAATCATCGAGATTATACACCATGACCAATTGGGATTCATCCAAGTTATGTAGAGATGCTTTACCATACACAAATCAATAAATGTAAATCACCATATTAACAGAACCAAAGTTAGAATCATGATCATCTCAATAGATGAATGGGTGTGGGACTTTGTCAAATGCTTTTTTTTTGCATCTATTGTTTCTTGCATCTGAAGGTTCAGATGGCTGAACGTGGTAAAATAGATTCTGGGGTAACAGTTTTCTAGGTGGCATTTCTTGAACAGGGAACCCAGGGGCTCATTTTCTCAAAAGAAAGTTTTTGACTCTTGTACTTCTGAGATTGTGATGGAAGGAGGTTACTGATTTCTGAGATGCCTTCAAACCATCTTTACTCTTATCCTGATACAAAGTACTTGGCTTCTATTTAATGCCAATATTTTTAGCAACCAGGCTATACTGGGTCCTTAATTTAAAAGCACTTTCCTTCTAGCTGTAAGCAAATTTTAAAAATTATTCAGCTTTGCTTTTGTTCCTCATTCCCATAGTAAGCCTGGCCGAAAGCAGCAAAGAGGACCTATGCCACAGCCTAAACACTGGGCTGCTTTGAAATTTCCTCTACCAGATTAATTAGCCTACCTCTTAATTTCAGTCTCCTGTAAGTTCTCAGGCCATGGGAAAATGGAGGCAAATTGGGACAAAATACCTAACATCCACAACTTAAAGAAGGAGATGTTTATTTTGGCTCACAGTTTCAGTAGACTCAACCTACAATGGGGTCAGTTCCAAGGCAGAAATGGCAATGGCAGTATGTCATGGTGGAGTACAGCTGATCACTGAAGGATACCCAGGATGCAGAGAAAGAGAGAAGGGAGGTGCCAAAGCAAGAATAGCACCTTTCAAATCATCACACCTCCAGTGACTCACCACTTCTACCCAGATGCCATCCCCAAATATGAGAATTTTTGGGGACATTTTATATAAAAAATATAACAAAAGCATCCAGAACTTCAGTAGAAGAAGCAACTGGAAAGTCATAAGAATATCAAGAGAACTATGTTTGGAACTGAAATTTGAACATGTGATACAATTATTGAAATATCATGGTAAAAAAATTGAATGGATAAGGAGTTACTTCTTCTACATGAGCAAAGAAAGTAATTTTCTTGAGATGGAATCTATTTCTGATGAAGATGCTGTGAATATTGTTGAAATGACAACAAAGGATTCAGCTATTAAATAATCTTATAATACAGGAGGAAGAGTTGAGCAAATAGAGACAAATTTTGGAAGAAGTTCCACTGTGAGTGAAATGTTATTAAACAACATTGCATGCTAACAGAAATATTTCATGAAAGGAAGAGTTGATTGCTGTGGCAAGCTTTATTATTGTCTTGTTTTAAGAAGTTTCCAGAGCCATCTCAAACCTCAGCAACTACCCCTGAGAAGTAGTGTTATAAATATCAAGGCAAGATCTTCCATCAGCAAAATGATTTTGACTCAGTGAAGAATCAGGTAATCATTAGTACATTTTAGCAATGATGAGTTATAAGAGTATGTAAATTGTACTTCAAATATAATTTCATTGCACACTTAATAGACTATAATATAATGTAAATGTAACTTTTAAAATTTTCATTGGTACACTTTAGATATACATAATGATAGCATTCATCATAAGGAATTTGTACCTCTACAGATTATATCTTGCTTTTTTTACTTTTATAAGCACCGAGAAAGCAAAACAGATTGTGTGACTTGTTTTATTGCAATACTAACTTTATGTTCGTGGTCTAGAACAATACTTATGATATACCTAAGGTACACCTGTACTCTAATGCCAAGTATTTCTCTGTCTCACAGTTCCAAAGTTTATATCCTAATTACCCAAATCTTCCCCTAGAGGTCTACTATTCTTAGTCAATTTCTCATCACTTGAAACCCACAATTTAAAGAGGAGAGGTATATTTTGGCTCACATTTTAAGTTCATGATCTTAAGGGAGGCTTCAGTGGAGGAAGGGAGGCAGGATGGAAGTATCTGGCAAAGGAACATTCCTCACATTATATCATCCAGGAAGCAGAAGAGAAGACCCAACAAAGGGAAGCTGCTCATGCCATGGCAGCCAGGATTCATAGAAAGAAGCAAGGACCCAGGATGGATGATATACCCATTCCCTCCAACCAGCTCCCAACTTCCAACAACAAGTCAGTTGTATGTCCCCCATGATTGAATCACCTTCCCAAAGCCTCAAATGTGAGCACATGAGGCCTTGGGGGAATATTCTTGATCTAAACCAAAACATTCTTCCTCCTGACCCCAAACAGTTTCTTTGGCATTTCTTTATGCAAAATACACTTACTCCATCTTTAATATTCTCCAGTCTCAACAGTTCCAACATTGACAAAAAATTCAAATCCAAAGTCTCCTCTGAGGCTTAATTTATATTCTTATCTGTATAATACAAATTATACAGTTAAAAACTCCCAATGTACAATGACATAGGGTGAATATTTTCATTCCCAAAGGGATGAATAGGATAGAAAAGAATCAGTATGAAGCAACACTGAAACCAGCAGGTCAAACATTAAAGCTGTGGCTCCCAAGGCAGGTTCTGTTGAGACAGGGCAGGTTAATGTTGAGACATTAATTCAAAAAAGCTGGAATAGTCCCACCTCTGTAATACTGCTGGTTGAAGCTCTCATGGTCTTTCTCTGGGGTGGGCTCTGCTTACTACCTCCAGCTTTTCTTAGTCATTTCACATTTCTGACTTCTCCAAATCATGAGGTCTCTACTAAATTTTTGGCTTCACTCTCCATTTAATACACTGCCCTCTCAGTGGCACATTGCCTGGCCTACCAAGCCACCCTCCAAAATCTGAATAGAAGCTTCCCAGTCTCCAAAACCCCTGCATTCTGCATATCCTTAAGACCAGCACTATATGGATGATGCCAAGGTTTGCCACTATTTCAAGTGGTCACTGGATCCCTGAGGATAATGGCTAAAGAGTAATCCCAGATGGCTCAACTTTGGAAAACGCTACTACTTGGTCTTGAATGATTTGGACTCCTTGAAACCTTCTTCTCAAAGCAAAGTCTTTCAGTTTTACACCCTTGATCCAGTAAAGGAAAGGTGGAGTCTTGCTGGCTCTTGAGAGCCCCTGGAGGCATCTTTAGGACAAAGTATTTGACCTCTTTTAGTTAATATTCTTAGCAACCAAGCTGTCCTTTGATTCACCTTCATAAACACTTCCTTTTTGGGGAAACACAAAACTTTTAAATGAGCCCTTTGATCCTGTTTTTCAGCATAAATCTTTGTAAAAGTAGCTAGCAGCACCCATACTACAGCTTGAGTTTTGGGCCACCTTGAAATTTCCTCTACCAGAATAATTAGCTTACTGCTTAATCTCAGTATCCTGCAATGTCTAAGAAAATGGGAAAAATACAGACAAATTTTTTTGTCAGAGTATAAAACACATGATCTTCAGTCCAACTGTCCTTACACTCAGATAAAATCTCCTTACCCTAAAGTTTATTCACCATAGTTTAGCCAGAATTCTGATCTTCTGAGCTCTGACTACAATTTCCCATCAAGTTTAGCTTACTGTGTTGTAGGGCTACTCTAACTGGCATCTTCAAACCGTTCAAACTCTTCCAACAAGCCAGTTCCAAAGCTTCTGAGCCACGTGGTTAAGTGTATTCATAGCAGCAATCTCACTTTCAGTACCAAAATTTGTCTTAGAGCAGAAGAGACCTAGAACAGCTAAAGCAATTCTGGGAAACAAAGGAAAAGCAGGGGACATCACAATGCCTGACTTGAAATTATAATACAAAGTTATTGTGATCAAAACAGCATGGTACTGGCAAAAAAGAAAGACCTGAAGATCAGTGAAACAGATTACAAGATGAAGAACCAACTCCAGACATAGTCACATTATCTTTGACAAAGGTGCCAAACACGTTCACTGGAATAAAGACAGCCTCTTTAATAAATGATGCTGTGAAAACTGGTTCTGCACGTGCTGAAGATTAAAATTGGGTTTATATCTTTCACTGTGCACTAAATTAAATTTGAAATGGGTCAGAGATCTAAATATTAAAACAGAAACATTAAATCTTTTGGAAGATAGAATAGGTAAAACTCTTGAACACATTGGTGTAGGTAAAGACTTTATGAATAAAACCCCGATTGCATAGGATCAATCACAAAGAATCAACAACTGGCATCTCATCTTATTAAAAAGCTTTTGCACAGCAAGAGAAACTATCAACAGAGTGAAGAGACAACCCACAATGTGGAAAAAATATTTTCCAGCTGTTGTTCCTAAGACAAAAGATTACTATTGAGAACATATAAAGAAGTAAAAAATAAATAAATCAGACCTCCAAAATTTAAAGACTCAACCCAAAAATGAGCATCTGAGATGAATACACACTTCTCAGATGAAGAAATACAAATGGAAAATAAATAAATGCAAAAATGTTCAGTATCCCTGATTATTCAAGATATACAAATCAAAACAACACTGAGCTTCCCTCTTATCCCAGAAAGAATGGCTATTGTCAAGAAATCATCCAACATCAAATACTGGAGGGGATGTGGGGAAAAAGAAACCCTTCTCCACTGTTGGTTGGAGTGTAGACCGGTGTAACCACTGAGGAATTCAGTGTAGAGATTCTTCAGAAAACTAAGATTGGAGATCCCATTTGACCCAGCTATTTCCCTTTGGTGTATCTTCCCAAAAGAATTAAAAACATCATACCACAGCAATGTATTGCACCCATGTTTATAGCAGCACAATTTGTGATAGCTAGATCTTGGAAACTACCCAAGTGCTCATTAACAGAGGAATGGATAAAAAAGATGTGGTCTTTTTATACAATGGAGTACTAAGTCATAGAGAAGGATAAACTGGAGATTTTTGTAGGTAAATGGCTACAACTTGAGACCATACTCACAAGAGAAATAAACAAGATGCATTTGTATAAATATATTGTCTCCCTAGTGTGAGAAGCTGAAAGAGTAAATAAAATCCAAATGTACAATAAATATGGTAAAGTGGGAAGAAACTTCAAAAGGAAAGAGAAACTGGTGTGGGAGAATGGAGAAAAGGAAGGAAAAACAATTAAACAAATAAAAAACAAACTATATATATATATTTAAGACAGTTATACTACTAATTTCTCTTAGTTCATTGGAAAGAAAGATTTGTGCTAATATTGTTTGGACAATTAAATGCTGTCATCTTGTACTCTGAATACAAAAGTTAATAATACATAATGTATTAAGCATTGTTACCATCCTATTATTTTGTTTTGAAATCTTGTGTTTTTTTTCTATTTTATATTAAAAATCTGTCTTAGTTACTTTCTCATGACTAGGACAAAATACACAATGCCTGCAACTTAAAGAGGAGTTTTATTTTGGCACACATTTTCAGTCCATGGTCAGCTGGTTCCAAGGCTGGAAGGGCATGATGTAACAGCCTTGGGTTAAAAAGCTGCTCATGATATGGTAGCTAAGAAACAGAGTGCAATAACTAAAAAAGGAAAGCTACTAACACCATGGCAGCATTGAAGCAGAGAGAGAAGTGAGAAGCTGGAAAGTGAAATATTCCCTCCCAGGTCAGGCTCCAGTGACCTGCCCTCTCTGCACATACCCCACCTTCCAACAGAGTCTGCCATACTAGCCTTCATAATTCAATCACTTTCAAAAAGGCCTGCCTAAGAGTACATGAGGTCCTTGGTAGACATACTTGATGTAAACCATTGCACCTATGATTGCTATAGCTAGTCTTAATTGACATTTCAGAGATGCAGGCAGAGAGGAACTAGCAAGCATATAATTACTCGATTACTTATAAATTCAAAAGTTTCAAATGCTTCCTATTCTCAGATTCTAGAATAGATACTAAATATACATCCTTTCATAATGCAATATTCTTATATGGTCTAAGTGACAAGATTATAAATTGTACAAGCATATTTAAAATGCAAATAAGTGCATCATTCTAAAATATCACAAATAATCCCTCTTCATTTTTAAGTATATAAAACCCTTTACTTTCAAAAATAATCTCACTCAAGAAGAGTATATGTTCTTCAGAGTGAATATAGACATAAATAGCACAAAACTATCACTGTAAAATATTGACAGTATTCTCCCCTCACATTTAATGATGCAACTTCATACCCCATCAAGCTCACTAGAAATAATACACATTTTTTTGGTTTTTGTTGTTTGTGTTTTGAGACAAGGTCACAGTATGTTGGCAAGGCTGACCTCCAATTCTTGGAATTGAGCAATTCTCTTCCTCAGCCACCCAAGTAGCTGATACTGCATTCATTGGCCACTACAGCCAGCTTATACATTTCATACTTTAAAAGAGCATCATTAAAACCAAGTAAAAGATATAACATCAAGAAAAAATGTCAAGTATCACCTGCCCTTTAATATTTAAAACTATTAGCTGCTTTCTTTCCTTTCTTTTTTGTTTCTTTTTTTTCCTGTTTTTTTCTTTTCTCCTTTCTTCCTCAGTACTTAGGATTGAACTCTGGGTATTAACCCAGAACTACATTCCTAGCCTTATTTATTTATTTATTTATTATTTTAAGACAGTATCTCTTTAAATTACAAAGCTGATCATGTTGGGCCCAAACTTACATTCATCCTGCCTTAGACTCCCAGAGTGCTAAGATTATAGGCATGGATTATCATGTCTGGCTGTATTACCCATTTGTAACTTCAACAGCTTCTTCCAAAATGAAGTAACTCCTAAGATAATTACTACAAAAAGTTGTTCGTTTTCTTCTCCTTCCCACTCTATTACCTTCTCAGTCTACTCAAATCTCATTATTTAAATTCCTGATTGAATTCCAGGTATTTTCTGCAGCTGTACACTGCTGTTATATTATTTCAACTCCAAGTCACTCATGTTTCTGACAGTTCTCATTGTTTCTGATATGATAACAAAGAATCTCTCTTTTGGCGTCTACCTATGAGTCAGTAATAAAATATTTCTAATAATGTATTTCCACACAAGCCTTTTCCTACTGTTAACTTACCCTCTAATTACTGTACAGAAAGAGAAGTTCCTATATATACAAAATTTTCTAAATGGTTTTTATTTAATGTATTCAATTCCATGGAGGGTGAACTTAAACTCTAGAATTTGGATCGAGGGTATGGTTAGCTATTGAAAACTAGAGTTTCTACTACTGGAAGTAACAAACTACATCCAAAGTCCTTCATGAGTCCTAGCTTTCTACAGCTTTGAGAGCAACTATCAGTAATGGTTTTTAGTAATGTTTTCTGTTTTGGATATTTATAGCTTTGCATCATGGTATTGCTGACTTCATAAAAAAATGTGAGAGATTTTCCACCACTTTAATTTTTTGAATAATTGCAGAAAAGGTATTAGTTCTTCTATAAATTTTTTGAAGGACTTACTAATGAAACCATCACATCTTGGACTTTTCTTTCATAAGAGGCTTTTTATTATTGTTTAAACCTTAGGGTTTTTGGTCTGTTTGGTTTTCTATTGCTTTATGATTCAGAGTTGACAATGTTGTGGCGGGTGTGGTGGCACCTGCCTGTAATCCCAGCACTCAGGAGAATAGGCAGGAGGATTGCTACTAGTTTAAGGCTAGCCTGGGCTACATAAGTGAGTTCAAGGACAACCAGCACTACATGGCAAGATCCTGTCTCAAAAAGCCAAAAGAAATTTGACAATGCTTGAAGTGATAGAAAAACTAATCACTCTGATTTGATTGTTATACAGACTATACATGTATCAGCTGTTATATCCCATACATTTATATAATTATTGTTTATTAACTATAATAAAAGGCATAAAAAAGAGCAGCTATCAGAACTTATAAGACTAAACAATGAGAGAAGCAGAGAGAAAACATGACATTAGTCCTACTCTCATGATCGCTTGGGAACAAAATTTTTAATTAAAGGTGATACTTGAAGTCGCTGACACTCTAGCTCTATTTCTTATACGTGTGCATTTCCCAAGCAAATGTAGTGTTAGAGCTGCATTGTTTTAGACCATAGACAGTTTTAGACCAATTAGACCATAACAGTTATTTGGGCAAAAGGAAACATAAAATCAAACAGATACAAAACATGTCAGCTGATCCACAGAGCTTCCTAGATTCTACATAGTCTCATTTTTTTATTTTATATTTTGTCTTTTTGAGACAGGATTTCACTGTGCACTTCAGGGTGGCATCTGACTCACAGTGATCCTCCTGCCTCAGCCTACCAAGTGCTAGGATTATAGGCATGAGCCACCACACCTGGCTTAGTTTCATTTTAAATATTACAATAAAAATCCCTTTTTTGAAATAGTGTCTCAGTATGTAGTTTAGGCTTTCCTGGACTCACTATGTAGCCCAGGCTGGCCTTGAACTCCCAGAGATCTTCCTGCCTCAGCCTCCCAACTGCTAGGATTACAGATGGGCACCACTATGCCTAGCCCAATTAAAAATGTAACAGAGACTAGCCCTTCTGAGATATTCTAAGCGAAGGCATTTCTCTTACAATGACATTCCTCCTATGAGTGGCACTTAAGAAATATTCATGTATTTTATAAAAATTTAGAAATTTGTTATTTTGGTACCACTTTTCAGAATTTTCCTATGCATATACCCTATACACACCACCCGTTATGTTGCATCTAACATGCATCCATCTATTTTCCACTGTGACTGAGATATTTTTCATTTTTCATACAGTACAACCCTGCCTTCTGCATTTCCTCTGTTTTCTGAATTAAGGCATGTGAACAGTGATCTACTTGGGTCTTTCCCTATTTACTTTCTTGACATGGTACTGGAGAATTAGTATTTATAAAATTGATGGTTGATGCTTGATTGTAGCAGCACTTACAGAAGTGGTGCTTCTAAAAACAAGCATTTTTAAGGGTGATGCTTCATGCTTGTAGAAGTGATTCCTGGGACTTTGACATGTTTTCAGGCAAGTTATTGGAATGTTGTGCCATGCCAACTGACTGCCTACTAACAGAGTTAGTTAAGTGGGACAAACAAATACTGTTATATGATAGCCAGAAACCATGAATAATCTTCACATATCCAGTTGGAAAAAAATTGTACTATGGAAAATGAACAGGACCACTCATGTCAGCACTTCCTTCCATAGTTACATTTCTAGATACATCAGCCTTATGGATTTTCTTAGCAAGCAAGTATTCTAGATACTTTTGAATTATCTAACCTTTCTAATTTTTATAAGAAAGCAAATTTATATAAATTTCTCAATTCTGTTTTTCAAAATGGAGTTGGAATGGCATTGAGGGTGTTGCAGTGTGTCTATGGAAGGAAGAAACTAATGATTCAGGTTAATTAGCTCAAGATCTCTTTTCGTTCTGACAGCCTGTTATCTTCTATTTAGGTTTGCATTACTTCCTTTTGAAAGGTGTATCAAAGCTTTTCATTAATTCATACTTTCAGGAGTTTAGGCAGAAAGGTAACCCAGACAGTTGGGTAAAATTTGAGACTTTTGCCTATGACTATGTCATGTAAATCTAGCAGGGGAACATCAAACAGTAAGTCAGAAGGACAATGCCAAAGACAAGCAACATACATTTCCAAAGAAATTCAACAAGAGGAGCTCAGTTGAGATTTGGGTATCAAAGTAGGTAGTCAAAAAAGATTCAGAGATCTAGGGATGTTGGAAATAATAAGTAGGTCTGAGCAGAAGTGGTGCATATTATTTTAATAGAAGAATATTTTCTAGCCCTGGCATGACCCCCAGGGGAGGCAAGAGCAGAGAGGAACTGTATGCCCAGGTCCCCTGATACCAGCCTAGGCCCCAAACAATACACACACGGGACAGGAGGTGAACAGCAAAACTAACAACTCTTAGCCAGCTCTGCTTCTAGGTTCTCCACAGCACAGAGCAGCAAAGGTGACAGCCAACAGACTGATCTGATTGAAGACAAGAACAACACCGCGGAACAGAGTATCATTCTACAACTGAAGTTTACCCTACCACATATACCAGGTAAGAGACAGCCTTGGACAGGCTTAGAGCATATACTGAGCTGGGAGGCGCAGGCTCAGTCCAGGAGGATCACAGGCCTGTATACTGTGGTGGGACACCAGGTTTGATGGGTATAATTTTCAGAGGGGGTGCACCTGAAGGAGATGGCATTTAGTTCTGTGGTATGATTGAACTCTTGCACGACTATCTACATCCAGCAAAAATGAGTGGTCTGACTTACTATAGGTCAATATCTGGGTGGCCTAAGTGCCTTCACTACAGTCATTGACCTCTTTGCTCTGGTTAAGGGCAGTTCATGAGTGATACTAAGTGTCAGTATTCAGGTGATATTTGATACCATTGTTGAGCCTGATTTTACTATTATACCCCAGGTGACACAGTTGTTGCTATCAATTGACATTTTTTTCTGTATGTTAATACTGGATTGGTTGAGGGTCATAACAGTGCAGCTCACTGCTAAAGAACTGGGCATTGGGCCAAAGAAGCTGCAACACCAGCACAAAAAATTCCTAATAAACAAAAATATAGAAATATGAAAACACAAGCCAAAAAAATGGCTATAGAAATTCCCAACTAACCCAAAACTGGTTCACAGGAAATTGAAGGTAAAGAAATCAAGCCACACTGTGGAAAGTTCTGAAAGGTTATCAGTGGAGGCAAAACAGTTCAATAAGGTGTTTGGCAAATTTATAAAAGATATAACTAATCAGATAACGACCCTAGTGGAACAAATGATCAGCAAGTCTAGAGAAGACACTAATAAAAATCTAGTGGAGCTAAAGAAAGAGTTGGAAAACATGAATACCCACCATACAAAGAATGGGAGTCTATAAAAAATTTCAACAGAAATGTAGGAAGTTAAAAATATGATTGAAACTGGGCAGCAGAAGCAACCATTGTGAAGACAGTGTCAGATCTAGAGTACAGGGCTGTGGTCAATGATCAATTAAAGAGATGTTTTAAAAACAACAAGAGGACATGAAATTGGATCCAATAGCTTCTAGGTGACTCAAAACTAATATAAGAATAATTAGAATAAATGAAAACATCAGAAAAAAAGGACAAAGGACAGAAAAAGTTTACAGAAGTATTAGCAGAAATTATCCTTCTTTATGGTTGAGTAATGCTCCATTATGTTTGTATGGCACATATTTTTTATCCATTCATATGTTGATGGAAATAACAAAGAGGCCACTTCCATGATTTAGCTATTGTGAGATGTGCTGCTCTAAACCTAAGTGTGCATGTATCTCTGTAATATGATGACTTTAGCTCCTTCAGAAAGATACCCAGAAAAGGTATAGTTGGGTCAAATGGAAATTGTATTTTTCATTTTTGAGGAATTTCCATACTGATGTCCACAGTGGTTGTACATGTTTATATCCTACCAAAAATGTAAAAGAGTTCCTTTTATCTCACAACCTTGCCAGTAACTGTTATTTGAGTTCTTAAAAGTAGACATACTTACTGTAGTATGATACAGTGTCAGATTGATTTGATTTGCATTTCCTTAATGGTTTTAAGAGGCTTTTTTGGTGAAGGTTTTTAGGGTCTTCTGTGTAACAGATGGTGTCAACTGCAAATGAGGATAACTTGACTTCTTCCTTTCCTGTGCATATCCCTTTTCTTTCTCTTGCCTGATTGCTTTGGTAAACTTTCAAGTACTCTACTCAACAAGAGTGGTGAGAGTAGGCTCATTGTCTTATTTCTGATTTTAGAGGAAATGTTTTTAGTTTTTCCCTACTTAGTGTGATCTTGACAGTGATTTTATCATGAATGGCTTTTACCCATTTAAAGTAAGGTCTTTCAAAACCTATTTTCTTCAGGTTTTTATCATGAATGGATGTACTGAAATGATCATATGACTTCTATCCTTACTTGTATTTATGTGTTGTATTAATTTAGTTTTTGCATATGTTGAACCATCCTTGCATCCTTGGAATGAAACCAATTTGGTCATGATGTATGGACATTTTAATGATTTGCTGTATGCTGTTGGTAAGTATCTTGTTGAGGACTTTTACATATGCAGTATGCATTTTCTGTTGAGTCCCTGCCTAGTTTTGGTATCCAGGTAGTGTTAGCTTCTAGGAATGTGCTTGGCAGTGCTACTTCCCTTTTAATTTCATGGAAGAGTTTGAGGATTTACATCTTCACTGCAGTTCTGGTAGAATTCTGCCATAAATCCATGAGATATTGGGTTTCTCTTAGTTGGAAGGATTTTTATTGCTGCTTCTATTTCATTACATGTTACTGGTCAGTTCAGTTTTTAAATCTTGGTTCATTTTTGGTTATTACTATTTGTCTAGGAATTTATCTGTTTCTTCTAGGTTCTCCAATTTGTTGGAATATAAGTTTTTAAAGGAATGTTTTACAATCATCTAGACTTTGGTAGTGTCTGTTGTGATTTTGACTTTATCATATCCAATTGCATTGTTATGGGTCTTTTCTCTGTTTCTTTTAGTAAATTTGGTTATGTGTTTGTCTATTTTGTTTATCTTTTGTTTTAAAAAAAGAACTCTTGGATTCATTGATTTCTTGTATTTTTACATATTAATTTCATTAATTTCTCCTCAGAACATTATAATTTCTTTCTCTATACAAAGTTTAGATTTGGATTCCTTATTGTTCTAGGACCTTCAGGTACATCATTAGATTATATACTTTGGATCATTCTATTTTTCTAATGTTGGCATTTTCAGCTATATACTTCCCTTTTTGCTTTTCTTTGTGTCCTGTAGGTTTGACATATTGTGCTGCCATTGTCAGTTGATTCTAGGAAATTGTCAATTTAATCCTTGATTTTTCTGTGGCTTAAGGATTATTGAAGAGTATTTTTTCTCTTTTCTTTCAACAACAAAAAAATAAACTTGGGCAATTCCTTCTCACCTGCAAATTAGCCACTTCTATCCCTGAATAAATCACTTCTTTTCACCTGTAAATTGTGCTTCCTCCAACCTCATGCAAGCAGAAATATTAGTAGGCAGCATGTTTCAACTTCAAACACATGTAAATGATCTACATTTTGGCGTAGCTCACCACATGGGTAAAATCAGTTAAAAAGAGTATCAGTTAATTTCTCTGTATTTGCATAATTTTTGTGGTTTGTTTTTCTATTGAATTGTAGTCTCATTCTGCTATGATTTGTTATTATGCATGATAATTTCAATTCTTTTGTATTTTCATGCATGCTTTATAGCTTGAAATGTGATCAGTTTTGGAGAAATTTCTGTGTGCTGTTGACAAAAACGTGTATTCTGTTGTTTTTGTATTAAACATGTCACCAGACAGGTCCTAGGAATTTCCTGAACACATTCTACCTATAGGATTAAATTGCATGTTTTGCTGATTCCCACTGTGGAAAAATAATGCTCAGGACACATCACAAAGAGACAGAAATTTGAAGTATACCTTCAAAGAAATAGAAAAGAGTGCCTTAAAAGAGTTGGGTATATTTATTTGGGTTAGGAGTATCTTCAAGATGGGTGATCTAGGGTGTGTATTCCTACTATCATTTTACCCATGTGGTGAGCTATGCCAAAATGTAGATCATTTACATGTGTTTGAAGTTGAAACATGCTGCCTACTAATATTTCTGCTTGCACGAGGTTGGAGGAAGCACAATTTACAGGTGAAAAGAAGTGATTTATTCAGGGGTAGAAGTGGCTAATTTGCAAGTGAGAAGGAATTACCCAAGTTTATTTTTTTTGTTGTTGAAAGATGAGAGAAAAAAATAACATGGGCTGAAGTAACTTTTGTATCCTGAAGCTGCAGTTTTTCTTAAAAGTACAATCTTAAAATTCTTATTTTCCTTATCTCTGTTCTACTTATCTTTATTTCTTCTATCTTAAACACATTGTTAAATTTCTTTGTTCAATGGCATGGTTCAACTCTGATGTTTCTATTTTGATTTTTTGTTTCTGTTTTTGTCCATTTAACCTATATGTGAGAGTAGGGTATTTTGTGGGGGTACTGGGAATCAAACTCATGACCTTTCACTTGCCAGGCAGGCAGTGTGCCACTGAGCTCTATCCCCAGCCCTTAAGAGTGGGGTATTGAAGTCTCCTACTATGATAGCACTCATGTTATCTAACCTTTTCTATCCAGCAGTATTTATGAAATTGAGTGTACTGGCATTCAGGGCATATATATTTACAATTATCTCCTCATTCTGATTTGTTCCCTTTATCAGAATGTAACCTTCTTTGTCTCTTTTGATCAATTTGGCTTAAATTTCACTTTCTCTGAAAATAAGATGGCTACTCATAGTTGGTCTTGGACTCCAGTTGCATGAAGTATCATTTTCCATCCTTTCATTTGCACTTTATGTGCTTTTTAATGGATGAGGTGTGTCTCTTGTAGGTAAATAGAGTTGGATATTTTTACACAGGATCTTATTCAATATTTCAGGCTTGCCTTTAACTTACTATGTAGCCTATGCCCTCAGACGCATAGCAATTCTCCTGCCTCAGCCTTCCGAGTGCTAGAATCATAGGCACACACCATCACACCTGGCAATTTGAATTTTTTGTTAAAATTTGCCAATCTGTGCCTTTTTATTAGGGAGTTACGACCATTCACATTGATAGCCATTACTGAAGGATATTTATAGAATCTTATTATAAGCAGCTAAGTTACATAGAAGTTAAAAGACAGAGAGGGACTAGCCCTCAAGGAAGTCAGCACAGAAAGATAAAGACCTCAGAATGGTAGCTGGAGGTGCATCTAAAGAAGGGGAGGCTTCAAGATGAAAATGCAGTCACTAGGCCTACATATCTCCCTAGGAGATAAACAGTAACTTGAAATTATGCTGTAATTAATAGCAGCTGGCTCAGTAAGTTCAGATAGTCATCAGTTACTCAGGGGGATAACCAGAGCATCTGGACCCTTCATTTTCCCAGAGTGCCTTTGTTCTTTCCATGTACCCTTGCTACATGACTTATTGCCCTGTTGGATCAGTATCAGATAAGCAGCTATACTAATCATATAAGTTGATTGTAGTTGGATCCATATTGTACCCACATTGTCACTTTGCTGATTAAATTACCCCTGACAAAGGGCCTCAGTGACCACTCATTCAGGACCTCTCCTGGAAATCGAGGAGCTATTCTCTCCTTAATTCTAAAAATGTCCTAACTTCTTCTTTTGGATCATGGCTTCATTCCTTGATCCTGTAGGGCTATAAACTTGGCATGTTTGATATTTAACAGGTCAGGGGTAGTATTTCTCCTGTATCAATGTCATTGCATTATTTTTCCCTTGCTGATTCTTTTATTTTTCTTAATTACTTACCCTTTACTTTGAGATCTTTGGTGTTGTTGACCTGACTGTGTCTATTTAGGATTCCTTTCAGTACTGCCTGCAAGGTTGGTTTGGTGATCATGAATTTTGTAAGGAGCTTTTTATCAAGGAAAGTCTTTACTTCTCTATCAAATTTGAAAGGTAAATTTTCAGGCTATATTACTTTATGCTGAAATTTATTTTCTTGTGGGTTTCAAAAACTTCAAGCTATTTTGGCCTATGAGGCTTGCATTGAGAAGCCTAATATTATTCTAATAGGCTAGCTTATATGTTAGTTTTTTTCACTTTCTAACCACTTTCTGTATTTTTATTTGTGCTAGATTTCTGGGATTTTGACTATGACATGTCAGTGAGAAATTCCGTTCTATTCATGGCTATTTGGTGTAATATACATTACATTTATCTGGAAATTAAACTTTCCTCTTGGCTTGGAACATTTTCTGATATTATTTCAGCAAATAATATGTACCTTTTGTATCATCTTTTAATTTATTTTAGATTTCCTTGAGAATTATTGGCATAAAGGTAAAGCTAAACTATTTTGTAAAACATATACTGAGGAGCAATATAAAGAGTGAACTAAAAGAACTCTTTTTAATTCAAAGTAACTACAAAACAGAGGATGTGTAAAGTGAGGCATGAAGGTATAAAATTTCTTTGAAAAGAGCAAATAAAGCTTGGGAAGATATGGTGTTGCAAAATGTATTTCTAGAACAAAGGAGAAAATACAGAATTTGATAATGACTTCGATGAGTAGAATAACTATACCAAGGAAAGAAGTTGAAGTGAGAGAGTGCAATAGCAGCTATAGCTAAAGAAGATGAGGAAATCACATACATGTTCCTTGACCAAATAAGGTGGGGTTGTGAAGGACAAGTACATGAAAGGCTTCCATTATTAAAGAGATGCTGTGATCATGTAAGATACATAAGCATAAAAATTTTCAGTGGCCAGAGAAGAAATGGCTAGCAAGGCAAAGTAAAAATCCTTTGTGTCCATTAAGTTAGATTTCAGTCATGATCAAGGCAGGTGGAGAAATCATACATTTGTCATACTGTTTGGTTGTCACATTAGCTATGACTATGAAAAATAAGGAAATGGAAACCTTATATGTGAGAAGAATAAGTATGGTTGACAGGCAGGGATTTAGGTGACTTCTTAAAACAAAAACAGCAATGATTATGGAGGAGAGTCTGCTTTTATGATTAAAATAGTAACGACTTGAGAAGGCATGATAGTAGAAAAACAGTTCTGTGCTAAGACTATTATATTTTGAGAAAGCAAACAGTTGCAAGATTAATATAAGAAGCGTTAAGTGATATGGTGTTTAAAGCTCAATTTTATAACCACAGCAGAATGACTTCGAAAGACATTACTTCTTTCATTATCAAAGCAGATGTACCTGGGAAAACATGTTGGTGCAGGATTCATTTCTCAGCCAGGGGTAGAAAAATTTTTTCTTAACCAGTTCACTAAGCCTATGGAAGTTGAGAAGTATGAATATATATTTTAACAGGGTATCTACTGGTGAAAAAGACATTGAAATGGAAGAATTTTTTGTATTACCAAGCAGTTTTGGTTAATGGGGGAATTTGAACTCAAAAACATTTCACACCTACAGCTGTATACAGCTTGTGAAAACATGGAAGTAGAATGTGTCTTTCTTGTCATGAACACTCATGGCTGAGGAAAACATGGTAATAGATGATTTCTTTCATTGCCAAAGCAGCAAGAATAGGAGAAGGTATGAATACATATAACTCCATTTACTGCCTGAGTAGCTATTCATTGGGAACCTATGGAAATGGAAAAATTGTGTCATGATCAAAATTGTGAAATCTTGGTGTCTTAGTTACTTTTTTCTCACTTATGAGAAAGAATGGCTGACACTCACAGTTAAAGGAGGAAAAGTTTATTTTGGTTCACAGTTTGTAGAGATTTTTGCTCACAGTTGGCTGGCTTCAAGGCAGGGTGGTATGGCAGAGGGGCATCACAGAGGAGAAACAGTGCATGGCAGGCAGAATGCAACAAAGTAGTGAAGAAGCAAGGCAGCAAGTGATAATCAGGAACTCTTTTTCCTGTTTCTTATATTCTATCCAGGGTACCCACCTTTATGGTTGGCAGCATTCACACCCAAGGTGGGACAGCCTTAATCCTAGCATCACACCATGAATCAATAACAGTAGTACGTCCTTGATCCCACCATCACACACCTTAAATACAGGCATCTCTGAAAAGCCCCACCTATGACCACATGAGGCTTTGGGGGCCATCTAGATATAAGCCATAACAATTGGTAAAGATATGAACATACAAGTGCAGGAGGGATTCAGGATCTTAAAGAGTCATGACTACAGAAGAACATTGTACATCATATTACAGTTAAAATGTTCAGAGTAGAAAACAAGAAAGACTATTGAAAGCTGGGAGAGAAAAATACCAAGGCACTTATGAGGACTAAACTTTCAGAATAACTAGAGATTTCTCAGCAGAAACTAAAGATTGGGAAGACATGGAATATGTATTTCAAGCCATTAAAGAAAATAACTGCTAATCTATATTACAACATCCAATAAAAGTATCTTTCAGAATGACAGAGAAATTAAGACCTTTCAAGATAAGCATAAACTAAAAAACTGATGACCACTAAGCCAGCATTGCAGAAGATACACAAAGGAATCCTACCCAAAAAGAAGAATAATAGATAAGCAACTGAAAATTAGGAAAGAATAAAACATTAGAAAAAAATGATAGTAACAACTACATAATTTACCAAAAAAGTATAATATGGCTAGATATAGAAGTCAGTGACATAGGCCTTAACTAGCATGTGTGAGGCGTTGAGTTTGATCCCCAGCACAAAAATTCTCTAAGTAGAATATGCAGACTAGCAGCTTGGATTTTTAAAAATGACTCAATTGTTCTCTGCCTGCAAGAAACACACCACAAAAGGAAACACATATACAGACTAAAAAGTGAAATCATGGAAAATAATATTCCATGGAAATGGCACTCAAAAGCAAGCAGTAGTAGCTATGTTTATATCTGACAAAGAAGACTTGAAGGCAAAATTGGAAAAGACAAAGAAGGCCATTGCATGTGGGTAAAGAGAACAATTGACCAAAAAATGTAACAATTGTAAATATATAGACAACATCAGTGCGTCCAGTTTTATAAAACAAGCACTCCTGGAAAAAATGTAACAGGCCCCCCTAGTACAATAATAGTGACCCCCTTAAATAGTGAATTATTACTAAACTATAGGACATAAAGACAAAAAAGCTGGGCTGGGGATATAGCTCAGCGGCATAAGCGTCTGCCTGGCAAATGCAAGGTCCTGAGTTCTATTCCCCGTACCAAAAAAAAAGACAAAAAAGCAAAGAAACATCAGAGTTAAACTATATCATAGAGCAAATAGACTGAATGGATTTCTACAGAACATTCAATCCTACAACTGCATGATATATACATTCCTTTGAGCAGCTTATGGAACTGAGCTATCACAAAAGTATATCATGTTTTAGGCCATAAAGCAAGTGTGAACATGCAAAATTCTTGATATCATTTCTTATAACTGATTAAAATCATAATAGAGTGATACTACAAACACCTGCAAGGGAAACAAGAGAATTTGTACATGTGGATTGAAAAATATATGTTTGAACAATCAGTGGATGATTTTAAAAAATAAAGGGCAAAAGAAAAAATTCTAGAATCATATGAAAATAGAAACACAATATAGAAGAGTGTGGGGGCACAGCAATCGCAATTCTAAGAGTGAAGTGCCCAGATGAAGAAAAATAAGAGATCAGATGCAAGTATAACATCTCAAAGTCATAGAAAAACAAGAACCAACCACAAGCAATCCCAGGGAAAGGAAAGAAATAAAAATAACTAAAATTTAAAGGAATTAAAAAGGCACTAAAAGCATAGTAAAAGGATTAATGAAACATAGTTCTTTGAAAAGTTGAGCAAGAGTGATAAACCATAAAGAAAAATAATGAAAAAAATGAAAGCGAAATGCAAAATCAGTACATCTTAAGATTATAGAGGGACTACTACAAAGGATGTTACTCAAATCCAGAGGATCATTATGGACTATTTTGAAAATATACTGTAATAAACTTAAGAATCTGGAAGAAACTAGTAGTTTTCTAGATATATAAAACATATCAAAATTTAAACAAGAGGATCTAATAAAACTAAGACATCAATAACAAGCTATG
Source organism: Chinchilla lanigera (assembly GCF_000276665.1). Lineage (NCBI taxonomy): Eukaryota > Metazoa > Chordata > Mammalia > Rodentia > Chinchillidae > Chinchilla > Chinchilla lanigera. The sequence continues at coordinate 369,027 of NW_004955557.1, read as the reverse complement.
AGAATGAAGAATTAATAAAATTAGAATTAATAGAAAATTAGATTTAATAGATTTAATAAAAATAGAATTAATGAAATCAACTAAAGAAGAAAAGCTCAAGACCAGAGAGCCACTGCCGAATTTTTTAACAGACCTTTAAAGAAGAGTTATTATCAATGCTCTTCATATTCTCTAAAATAGAAAGGTAAAAACCGAAATATAGTCATACTATTGAAAGCAAACATTTCTTGTATGAAGCTAATATCTCCCAGATAATGAAAACAAAAACAAAAACAAAAACTACAGATCAAAATTATTTTTATGGTTTAAATACAAAATGTCTCCCAAAGACTTTGAGGGATTAATACTCAATGAAGTAATGTTTGGAACTGGGGCTTAGAGAAATAATTTCCTCATAAAGAATTTAACCACATCAATGGGTAAATCTATTAATGAGCTCATACTTGAATGGGATTATTAACAGACATGACCTAAATAGATGAAATAGATCATTGGAGTCAACCTTTAAAGGGTATATCTATCTCCAATGCTATCTGCTTCTGTCTGCAATGAGGCATTCAGGTAACAGCCATCATGCCAACTATCATGATGTTTCTTCCTTGGAGGAGCAGACCATGAAATGAAACTTCTGAAACCATGCCAAAATAAACTTTTCTCTAAGTCTCAGGTATACACCACAGTGATAGAAAGAGGACTGACACAATCAATTATGAACATAGATGCAAAAACATTCAATAAAATTATTGGGCAATGAATTAATGAAAACATTAAAAATATCTTAACCATTATCAAGGTGTTTCATTCCATGGACCAAAGAATGTTTCAAAAATGAAAATCAATAAATAATATGCACCAGATAAATGGAACCAAGGGTAATCATCACATCATCATTTCAACAAATACAGAAAAAAGGCTTTAACAAAATTCCATATACTTCATAATAAAACTCCTGAAGAAAGTAGGTTTACGAGGATCTTATTTCAACATAATAAAGGGTATATGTGACAAAACATAGTCAATATAATACAGCAAGTGGAAAAAACTTAAAGTAATTCCTCCGACGTCAGGAATGAGACAACGATATCCAATGCCACCAGTTTTACTCAATATAATAGCTGAAATTTTAGCCATAGCAATTAGGCAAAAGAAAGAAATAAAGGAGGAAAATATGAAAGGAAAAAGTCAAATTATACCTATTTGCAGGTGAAATGATACTGAATATAGAAGACCCTAGAATCTTTACCAAAAGACACTTAGATATGATAAACAAATACAGCAAAGTTGGTAGAATACAAAATTAACATGCCAAAGATCAATAGCATCAATAATCGATCTATTGATAAATGAATCAGGAAAACAATTCCATTCACAATAGCTTCAAAAGTCAGTTAAATACCTAACCTAAATCTAACCAAGGAAGTGAAAGATCTCAACAAGTAAAATTATAAGTCATTGAAGAAGATGGTAGAAGATAGACCTCCATGTTCATGGATTAGCAGAATGAACATTTTAAAATGGCCATGTTGTTAAAAACTATGCATAGATTCAATGTTAATTCCTACCAAATACCAATGACATTGTTTAAAGAATTAGAGAAAATAAGCTGGCCTTGGTGGCACATGCCTATATACCCAGCACTCAGGAGGCTGAGGCAAGAGGGTGGTTGTGGTTTCAATGCCAGCTTGGGCTACAAAGAGTTCAAGACTGGCCTGAACTGCATAGTGAGACTCTGTCTCAAAAAGACAAAAAAAAAAAAATTAGAGAAAACAGTACTAAAGTTTATATGGAAACACAAAAGACCAGAATGCCCAAAGCAATCTTAAACAAAAAGAGCAATTAATGCTTACGGTATCAAAATACCTCAATTCAAACTATACTACAGTGCTATAGTAACAAAAGCACTAAGGTCCTGCCATAAAAACAGATATGCAGACTAGTGGAATAGATGACAGAGAAATACATCAATCCAGCTGCAGTCATTTGGTTCCTGACAAATTAGTCAAAGACGTGTACTGGATAAAAAGCAGCATCTTAAACATTGCTGGGAATGCTGGATATACATCTGCAATGGATGGAAACTAGATCCCTACTTCTCACCTGTACAAATATCAATTCAAAATTGACCAAAGATCTAAAACTTTAAACTTTCTAGAAGAAAAAATAGGGGAACATTTCCTGAATAGGGGTCCAATAGCTCAAGAAATGATAGGAAGAATTGATAAATGGAATTGCATTATATTTTTAAAACTTACATGCATCAAAGCAATCAGCAGAATAAACAGACTGGCTACAGAATGAAAGAAAAATCTTTGTCAGTCACTCTTCCAATAGATTAATATCCAGAATTAGAAAGAACTCAAATAGCATAACATGAAAAAAACTCCCTCCAAATCAATACATGGGCAAATAAACTTAACAGACACTTCTAAAAAGAAGTAGAAATTACCAATAAGCATATACAAAAGTATTAAGTGTTTTTAGCTACATCGGAAATCCAAATAGAAACTACATTGCAATTACATCTCATGCCAATCTGAAACATAAGGAATATAAAGACCAGGAAATGCTAGTGAGATTGCAAAAGAACTGGAGAAGCCTCTTACACTGCTGGTGGAAATGTAAATTAATACAGCTCTTATGCAAATCAGTATGAGGGCTTCTTAAAGAACTAAAAATTGGGCTACCATTCTATCCAGCTATTCTCAGTATATCAATCCCAAACAACTAAAGATAACATAATTACATTGGTACATGCATCCCAATATTTACAGCACCACAATTTATAATAGCTAAATACTGGAAGCAAACTATATGTCCATCAACAGATAAATGTATAAAGAAAATGTGTTATCTATAATAATGGAATACTACTCAGATATAAAAAAGGATAAATTTGAGACTTTTGTAGGAAAATGGCTACAACTGAAAAACATAATATTAAGTGAAATAGACACACAGGCATAAATACCACATAATTTTCTCATTTGAGTAATGAAAGTACAAAAAAGAGTGAAATAAAAGACCAATAAAAGGAATTATGGTGATAGATTTTTTGAAATGGGAAGGAGCCAAACACCAAGGGTTAGCCAAGAGAATAAGGGGAAGGGAAAATAAAAAGATCTAAAATGCATGATGGGGGAATTCTATCAAGATGTCAGAGTGGTGAGCAGCAGAGAAAGAGCCTTTCTGAGATTTGATGACACTGCAATGTACCAAAATGAGGAAGAAAAAGATGGAGGTGTGTCCATGGGAATCAGAAAAGATCTGAAACAAGAATTGAAGCTCACGGGGACAGCATGGAGAAACTTCAAGGAAGGCAGGGAGTCTGAACTTGGACTCACTATATGGGAGGAACAGCTTGAATTTGCAGAAGAAGGGTGACTACTGGAGACCACCGAGGCCTCCACAGAGAAATGCACTAGTGGAACTGAGCAGTGAATGCAGTGGACTGCTGTGGCTGGTGAATTATTCAGAGTGGGAATTCCCCAGGATAGGATGATTGGCCAGAAGCCATCTTGGAGAGGGGTCAACTGAACTCAGAACTCACAAAAACTGCCAACTCTATATAGCAGCTCCCAGTGTAAGGGTAAGGGAGTTGAATTCAACTTGGCTGGAAGTCATGGAGCCAAGTTTGAGCTGGCAGGGAGCCAAGTTTAAGTTGGAGGTGGCATACAGACTCCTACAGGCTGCACTGGTCTGGTTCCAGCCTCACAGCCAGAAACCAGCCTGAAATTCAGTGGAACTAAAGGTACATATTCACAGGGATTATCTAATATGTCTTCTTAAATCTACAGCTGGCTTGCTAGGATTAATCAACTGAGATCTGGACTGTGCCCAGATTATCTACCAGTGACAACAGAAACATGCCTTGAAGTGGACATTCTTTTTTTCTCTCATTCTTGTTTTTTTGTTTTGTTTTTTCTTGATTGTTCCTTCTTGTTTTTATATGAGTGTGAACATGGTTTCTAGGGTTCTTTGTTGTTGTTCCATTCTGTCCTTGTTTTCATTTCATCCTGTTCTCTTTCCATGCTGTGTTCTTCACCAATTTCTCAGTTTGTGTGATTTTCCTTTGCCTCCAGCCTTGTTTCTAATATCTTCCACTTCTTCTTTTTCTCTACCTAACCCTTTTAAAATTTTCTCCCCTGAGGGTAAAATAATTATACAGAGGGGTAATTTCCTGGGTACAATGATCAGGTTCATTTTGAATATTGTTATATAACCACAACTCTAGTTCATATAGTTAAAGATTGTAAATTAATAATTACTTCAGTTTGTGGTTTTCTAGGCTGTGTTTGATGCTATTGTTATTTTTGATTGTACCACTTTAGTCAAAGTGATATAATTGTTCTAACCAGTTGCTCTTCCTGATATATCAATACTGAGATTACTGAAGTCATAAAAGTACTGTAGGCTATTAACTGACAACCAGGGGCTGCCAAATTAGGCAGCAACTTCTCATCCCCAATAAATTGAAGAGGTAAGATCTTGCAACAGACTCAAAGCCCAAAAGCCAGTTACACCTGGAAGACACTTCTGAGAAGTAGTCATTTCCTAAGGGTTATAAATACTAGCAATAAAGTTACTCACTATAGGCAATTTAAAAGCATCAACTGAAGAGTTAAACTAAGACACACACACACACACACACACAGAGAGAGAGAGAGAGAGAGAGAGAGAGAGAGAGAGAGAGAGAGAGAGAGAGAATGAGAGAATGAGAAGATATTTAAACAAGATGCAACATCAGACTTCCAGATCTAAAAGTCACCCACCTGGACTCTCTGAAGTGGTATCAGTGAAAGTGAGAAAGCAAATGAATGAGAATCTAGAAAAAAATAAAATCACAAATAATTTCTCAGATAACTACAGAGATGGTGACAATAGGGGGCTGGGGATTTAGCTCAGTGACACAATGCCTGCCCGGCAAGCACAAGGTCTTGAGTTCAATTCCCAGTACTGGAAATGAAAACAAAACAAAACCAAAAAAACAAAGAAAAAAAGAGATGGTGACCGTAATCAAAGGCATGCTTAGTGACTCTAGAGCAGACACAGAAAAAAAAATAGAGGAGCATAGGAAAATTATAGAAAATGTGAATTTGCAACATAAAAAGAAATGGGATCCATGAAACAAATTCAAACAGATATCCAGGAGATTAAAAAATCCAGTGAAACTATGTTCAGCAGAATAGGCCAATATGAGGACAGAATCTCACATGTAGAAGGCAGGATTGCAGTTGGCTATCATGAAATGAAAGATTTCTTAGATACAGCAGAGGACCACAAGAAATCAATCCAACAGTTGCTAGGTGATGCAAAGAAAGGTAATGTAAGATTGATCAGTCAATGAAAAAGCAAGCAATAGCACAAATGACATAAAAACCTGTTCACAGAAGTCATGGGAGAAAAGTTCTCAAGCAGGGAAAAGAAATTGACATAAAAGTAAATGAGGCGTATAGAACTTCAATTATACAGTATCAAAAAATTAATAGCAAGGCATATAATACTCAAGATTTAAAAACTTGAACAGAACAGATTACTAAAAGGTGTTAGAGAAAAGAGACAAATCACCTATATAGGAAATCCCATCAGAATCACTCCAGACTGCACAACACAAACCCTCAAGTCAAGAAGAGCTGGCAATGAAGTATTGCAAGCCCTAAAAGAAATCAACCTTCAAACCAGATAAATGTACCCCTCAAAACTATCTTCAAAAATTTATGGAGAAATAAAGTACTTCCAAGGCAAAGAACAACTGAGGAAATTAATAAACATGAAACCAGCACTTCAAAATATTCTGAAGGACACTCTAGAAAAAGATAACAAGGATTACAACTCCATGAACCCCAATAGAATGAATCCACCAGACAAGGCTAGCAATTAAACTGAGGATAAAAAGAGAAGCCAACAACAGAAAAATAACATGACAAGGATAAGTTACTGCATATCAGTTATAACCCTCAAACCCCAAATGATTTCAATTTATCAATCAAAAGAAACAGAATAGCACAGTAGATTAAGAAGCAAGATCCAACAATATGCTGCATATAAGAAACACATTTAATTCAAAACTAAATTGGTAGACTGAAGTCAAAGGATGGAAAACAATATTCCATGTGACAGGAACCCAGATAAAAGCAAGGGTAGCTACTCTATTTGCAGACAAAGTGGATTTTAAGTCAAGATTAGTCAGTAGAGACAAAGAAGTTCACTACATCTTTGCAAATGGAACAATACAAGAGAAAGAGATTACAATCATAAATATATAGGTACCAAATACCAGTGAACTCAACTATATAAAATATTAATGGACATGAAAAATTAAATGAGAACAAATACAATTTTATTGGAAGGCCTCAGTATACCACTGTCACAAATAGATCAACTAGCCAAAAAAAATTAGCCATGAAATACTAGAATTGAATCAAACTTTTGAACAAGTGGACTTAATAAATGTCTACAAGGTGTTCCACTCATCTTCAGAACATACATTGTTCTCAGTTGCACATGGGACATTCTCCAAAATAGAGCACATATTAGCTCATAGAACATACTTATGTAAATGCAAGGAATTGAAATCCATGCATCTTATCAGACTATAGTGCAATGAAATTGGAAATCAATTTCAGAACAAACCAGAAGAACTTCATGAACACATGGAAATTATATAACATCCTCCTGAACAACCAGTGGGTCACAAGTGAAATTAAAGAAGAAATTAGACAGTTCTACAATCAAACAAAAATGCCAATACAATATACCAAAATTGTGGGACACAATGAAAGCCATCCTATGAGGGAAATTTACACTAGTGAATGCCCATATCGGGGAAACAGAATGAGCTCAAATAAACTTAATGTTGAACCTCAAGCTTCTACAAAAAGAACAAGCAAGCACAAAGCTTCTATGAGGGAGGAATTTATAAAGTGCAGAGCAGAATTTAATACAATGGAGACTAGCAAAATAGTACAAAGAGTCAATGAATCAAAAAGTTGTTTTTTTAAAAGGTTAAATGAAATTGAAAAAACCTTAACCAACCTCCTCATAAAACAAAAAGACTCAAATCCATGCAATTAAGAACAAAAAGGGTGAAATAAAAATAGATTCAGAAGCGAGATCCAACAATATGCTGCATACAAAAAACATCTAATTCAATGAACACATTTTTAATTCAATCAAATCTGACTCCAAGTCCTCATTTTGTTCAGAAATTTTCTCAATCTTTGGGAAATTAATTTTAAGTGACTTTTGTGGATCCTTCCTCCCATAAGTGACAAACAGTATGAGAGGCTTATTTGCTCCTTGAATTATGGAAGTTATCAGTGATGGCTTCATCATCAAGGCTTCCCTATTTTCTTCAAATGGCTATGTGTCAACCTTGGGTGAGGAAATTTTCTACTAGAAAATGAAATGCATCCTAGGTATTCTCAGAATTTTTTTTTCTAACTCCCGTGAATCAGAAGAACACAAAAGAAAAGATCTTGGCTACATTTTTGAACTGGGGTAGAATAAACTATATGAAGTTGGTAAACTCCAGAAATTAATGACAATAAATGATATATATGTAAATTTATATGTATATAAATTTGTGAGCTTTTTAGTAGACATTGGATGGATATGTTTATGATAGTCTTTCCCAGCTTCTGTTTTCCCAGCTTTTTTTTTTACCACCACTGTGCTCTAATCTACAAATCTATGTTTAAAACCCACAGAGATGGCTTTCATTCAGTATGATGGTCATTTCAGTTTCAACTTGTATAGGTTACAGTCCCCAAAGTTCAATCAAATACCAACCAACACAAGGCAGAGGCAGCATAAAGAATCAGAAAGAATACCTCCAAAATATGTTCAAATGATGTACCTGGCCAGGGGTTGATATCCAGAATACATAAGTGGCTCCAAAAATTCAATAACAGGGCTGGGGATTTAGCTCAGCGGCAAAAGCGCCTGCCTGGCAAGCGCAAGGTCGTGAGTTCGGTTCCCAGTACCGGAGAAAAATCAAAAATTCAATAACAAAAAATCCAAATAATCCAATTAAAAATAGGCAATAACTCTAGACAGATATTTTATATAGCCAGCATATGCAACAAAAATGCTTAGTTTTATAATCCTGGAAGTACAAACCAAAACTACAATGACATATCAACCAGGAAGAATGCTCATTATAAAAAGGATGAAAGATAACTGCTGGCAAGAATGTGGAGAAAGGAGAACAATTGAACCCTATTTGTGGGAATGTAAGTTCATATAACCATCATGTCAATTAATGTAGAAGTTCCTCAAGAATTTAAAAATAGTTTGAAGGGTAATCACCAAGTGATAGTGCAGTGAGTGCTAGGAACTCAGATTCTCCAGAACAAAAAATCTAGAGTCTAGAAAAAAATAGCTTGGAGAAGAAGCAAGTTGCATGGAGGTTACCCAGGAAGCATTAGAGAACTGATAGAGGGAAAGAAAATAGAATTAAGTGATATGGAGGAAAAATATCACACCACACAGTGCCATCAACACTGGCTGGCAACTTTCTTGCTCATGGAGAACCAGGCTACTGCGTGGGAGTGATAGCATGACCTGCAGTTGGAAACAGCGAGGAAAACAAAGGACACTGTTACCAGACTGGACTTCTATGGTCAACAGTTGGTGAGTAAACTTGTTAAAGCAACTGGAGCCAAAATTGTGCAGGATGCCACTGTAGGGAAGGGCTGAGTATTTGAACCTTGGTTCCAAAGAAGCCACTTGGCTGCTTCACATGCCAAGTTCTCAGAGTGCATGAGGGAAAGACAGTTACAGCAGATAGCCAAAAGTTGGAGAACAGAGTGGGAGAGTCCTGCTGAGAAGCAGAGGCTTGTAAACACAAATCCAACACCTGTTTTCAGAGGCTAGATTCAGCCTGAGTTACACAGGATTGGTAGCTCATGTTGGTGCCATGTTCTCACAGTAAGCGGATCTCTCCTACCACTCTGGGTGTAGACTACATTAGATTTGCAAGGGGAAGAGAGACATGTCCAGGCTCAACTCTGATCCTTAACACTAGGCTGAGGAAGAGAGCCGTGTGTCCAAAAGAAAAGATTTTATTATTCTTTATTTGATTGTATTATTTTCACTTTTAATTTTGATTTCATTTTTAAATATTTTTATTCTTTACTGTCTTCTTTCTGTACATTTCATGCCACAATATTATTCCACTAGTTTACCCTGTTTTCTTTCACGAGTGTGCCTGTGTATGTTTCCTTCTCTTCCTCCTGCATTTTTCTCCCATTATAGTTCATAGAGGTTGAGAGAATCTCTCTTATCCATTTGTATCCTTTCTAAATTTATACTTATCTCTTTACCTGACTTCTTTCTCCTGTGACTTATTCATTCTCAAATTTTTATTTATTCTCCCCATATTCATTTGTCTCACTCTTTTTGTCTGATATTTATATCAAGAATAGAATATTTTCTCATCCTCATTTATCACTATCAATTTTGTACCCAGTTTTTCCTGTTCTGAATATATAACATAACATTACCATTGTTAAGATCCATTGCACCCTTCTCTGTCTTCTTTCCCATACCGCAGAGAAAAAAACTTTTTAAAAAACCTTTTTTTTTTTTCTTTTTTCTCTTGTCTTCTCCCATCTGGTATTATGTAGACCTTAACCTTCTGGGCTTTAGATCACTGATTCTTTAAAATTATTTTTGAATGCTGTTTTTCACCATTACAGACACTACTATTGCATTAAGTGCAAATTAACTGTGAGTGAAGGTTTTAGCTGTTACGATGCTTACACTATAATCACAGATATCTTCTCTAGGCTAAAGGGAGGCCAAAAACAGGGTATCATGGTAGGTAATTTTTCAACCAGCCCTCATAGATACAACTATAATGGGTTAGCTGTTACTAATGTAGATGATTTGATTGCATAGAAACCAATCCTGGCTTAGTGGACAATTTTGTGCCAGTGAACCTGTCTGCTGGATCCACTATGACAGTCAAGGAAAGGGATAATAAGAGATCTTAACCCAGGAACTCAGACTGAATCAAACTCTGCAAGAATTCTTGCAACCTGGCAGAAAGAAGTCCTGAGTCTGAGTTAGCTTCAGTACTGCAGTGGAGGAATCAAAAGAGTTATTGTGGTGAGAGCACTCAGACTCTCTGGTAAAGAAGCTACTTGGGAATCACATATACAATGATTGAAAGAGTTAATCTATGTTTCCATCAGATATCTTACAGGTTTAAGTTTTTGTGTGTTTCTTGATTTGTTTAGTAATGTGGGGTTATGTTATGTACTTTTATGGTTTCCTGTGTTAGGTTGCTAATTTTGTGTATTTGTTCTTTCATTGCCTCTGATTTAATAGGTGTCTAAGTTCTTTCCCTTGTCTTGGCTCCCTGACTAGTTTCTTCATGTCAACCTCCAAGACAATATTATTAACGTATCTCTTTATTCTTTTTTCAAACATGTAAACTCCTTCCAAGGTTTTAAATTCCCTGTACTTTGCTCCCTCACAGTCACACCTATCTTCTGTAGTATTATCCTTGGATTCTCCCTGTCCTAAGCATTTGGATTTTCCATATATTATCTAGCTAATTGTCCTCCCTATCAGCAAGTTCTGACAACCACAAAGCTTTCCTTAGTCATAAAATAAACTCCCTTTTTCTTATATGTCACACTTTCTCCTACAACATATCCTCTGAAAACTCTCAATCCTAACCCTTCAACTCAACTAAAATGACTTTGATAAAATCAGAAACCACATCAAATTATTCTTATTATCTACAACTGTTCCCCCTTGAAACCTCCCCCTTTAAGTCTAACACTCCTTATCCAACAAAATCCCATTCTACCCACCCCACCTCACTTACCTGATTGCAGAACAAACTCAGATAATAAACTGACCTAGTTTGCATAGAGAAGAGACAAAATGGGTATGTATAGATATATACATATAGTAAGGATTATCATATAGAAGTGTAAGTTTGAATCTGTGGATGCTGTTATAACCAGAAGTAATTTTTTTAGAAAAAAATATAGAGTCAAAATTGTCAAAGAGAATAACAGAAAAGTACATAGTGGCATTAGACATTCAAAGCTGAAAATTATTCACAGGGAGGCAACATCCTACTAAAACTCTCCATAAAAGTCACAAACTCTGCTCACATCTCCACTACCTCACATCAAGTAATTCCCCAAATTGAAGGGAAGTATATATATATATATATATATATAGAGAGAGAGAGAGAGAGAGAGAGAGAGACAGACAGACAGACAGACAGACAGAGGAGGGAGAGACAGGAGAAAAGACTGCTGAACCCCTCCAAATCTCCCAAGGCAGAGCAAGTGGTAACAAAGTGAGAAGAAAACAACTACCAGGTAGCACAATTCTATGAAAGGTCATAGAACATAGATAGAAAATAGATGAGTTCAAAAAGGAAACGAACCAAAATTTCACAGCAATGTCAATCAATATGCTCATGATCAATTTTAGAGAAAAAAGGTAAAAGATTGGATGAGCTAACCAAAACAGTTCAAAATCTGGATGACAGATTAAACCATGATTTGGAATCTTCAAAAAGGTGTGAGCCAGAAATACCTGAAGCAAAAAACTCTAAAATTCATACATTGCAGAAATGACTAATATGAAGACAAAATGTGTCTGTCATTGAGGACAAAATAGTGAATTAAGATAGAGCTCAGACAACCAAAAATAAAATAAGAGAACAAGAAAAGACTATGCAGCAGCTACCAGATGACAAGGAGAAGACCAATATAAGGCTAATTAGAATTAGAAAAAATTCAATTGATACCACACATGGATTCACTAATATGCTTAAAGAAATCATAGAGGAAAATCTAAAATATAAGAAAAGAGTTTAAAATGCACATAAGTGAGGCTTATAGAATACCAAACAATTCTGATGAAAAAAGAAACTGACCAAGACATATCCTTAATAAATTACCAGATAGCCAGCTGAAAAAAGAATTTAAAAAGCAGCCAGATAAAAACAAACAGTTGCATAAAAAAGCAAATTAGCATCACAGCAGATATGTCAACAGAAAACTGAAAGCTAGAATAGTTTGGAGTGAAGTATTTCAAACCCTAAAAGAAAATAACTTCTAATCCAGGTTAACTCACCCAGAATATCAATGCTTCAACGTAGATGGAGAAATAAGGTGCTTCAATGAAAAAAATCCCCAGAAGATATATGAATGCTAAACCAGCTGTACAGAAAATACTTAAAATATTTAAGAGTATTCTCAACAGAAATAAAGAATTGGAGACAGCTGAAAAAATAAGAACTCAGTGAGGACCATGAACAAACAGCATAGGATGATCATCCTGATTTTGGGTAATTGTAGGACACAAGATGAAAGGATTGGAAGAGAAAGCCTAGGAGTATTAAAGTGAACTAGTAAGAGAAGAGACAATGTCACATGGAAGTATCATAAAATCAAGCAAGATAATTGACCAAAGAGAGGGAAGAGTATTAGAATAAAACAGATAGAAAGGTTTGAGATCTAAATCATGAAAGAGAAAGGAAAAAAGAAAAGAGGAAAACAAAGAGGAAAAAAACAACCAGAAACAAAAATAATCACATACACCAAAAGAATAACAAATATGCAGAAAGAAAAATAAAGCAAGACAAAACAGAACAGAGGAGAGAAAGAAAAACTTATCCAGCCAAATAGAAAGGGAAAAACCATTTAGACAGAGAAATATAAAGGTAGTGAAATTCCTCTAGTGTCTACAGTTCTGTGGTAGGTCCAAGAAGAATCCCAGATATGTGTACTCTAGCCAAGATTGCCCGTGAACTTGTGCTGGGCTTGGGTCTGATCTTTGTCTCTGGATTTGGAGGATGGGATTAGTTTTCTAAGCCCATCCATTTAGAAAGGAAAAAGAAAAAAAAAAAAAAAGAAAAGAAAAACATGAGAGAAAGGAAAAAAGAATAAAAGTGTGGCCCTACCCACCTACTTCTATTCCATGTGTCCTTGTTGGCAAGAACAATGTTGGTTTACCTAACTTACCACCTGGTGGCTCATAATGTTTCTTGTTGCTTCAGATTTTTCTATGTGGCTAGTCTTGCTCATCCATCATGTGCACTCTAGCCAGGGCCCTACTGTGTCACTGGCATTTCCACTGGTCTCCAGGACCTGCTGATGGAGTGTGGTCAGAGTCTGGCCTTCCTGCCAGTCATAGATTTCCAAGACCCTTCCCACTAATTGCTGGGGTACTGCTCATGGAGAGGGGGAGGAGCCAGTCCATCACACTCTTGCCATTGGTCATGTAGATCCCACCAATACAGGGAGGGAGGAGCCAGTCACCTGGACTTTTCCCACTGGTCACCTGGGTCCCACCACAGGAAAGGGTTATCTATACCAAATGTCAGTTACTCAAGAAATAAAAGTAAAAATCAACAAGTGGGATTATATCAGACTGAAAAGCTTCTGTACAGCAAAAGAATCAATCTAGAATGGGAAAAACATTGCCAGATATTTCTCAGAGGACTAATATCTAGAGTATAGAAAGAACTTAAAAAAATTAAACCTCCTAAGATTAAAGAGCCAGTCCAGAAATAGGTAAGAGAAATGAACAGACACTCTACAGAGTAGCAAGCACAAGTGGTCAACAAATATATGAAAAGATCATCAACATCTCTGGAGATTAAATAAATGCAAATAAAAACAACACTAAGATTCCCTTTTACTCCAGAAATAAGGGCTGACATGACCGTGATGAAAAAGGAGCCCTCCTTCATTGTTGATAGTCCTATAAGCTAATATGATCATAATGGAATAATATGAAGATTTCTCAAAGAAGTAAAAATAGAAATTATAATGATTCAGCAATCTCCTGGCTAGGTATCATCCCCAAAGAGCTTAAGACATCATGCTGCAGCAATATGTGCATATCAGTGTTTATAGCAGCACAACTCACAATGGCTAATTCCTAGAAACAGCCTATATACCCATTAACAGATGACTGGATAAAGAAAATGTGGTATCTATGTATAGCAGAGTACAATTCACCTATAAAGAATGACAGATTTTGATATTTCAGGAAAATAGATGCTTCGGGAAAATATGTTGAGTGAAATAAACCAGACTCAAGCTTAAATACCAGAGAGTATCTCTCATTTGTGTGAGGCAAAGTACAAACAGAGAATAATAGATGATGGGTAGAAAGAGACAGGAAGATAGATCTCTTGTAATAGGAAGTGGTTGAGGGAAAAAGCATGATGGGTGAAAAGGAGGGGAAGGGGAAATAAATATAGGTATGACATGTACAGGAGCATAATCATCTCAATTACTGTAAATATTATTTGCCTCTAGATGAAGTAAGATTAATACCAAGAAGGATGAAAAATGAGACAGGGAATTGAGGAGGGAGGAAGGGGATTAAAAATGAAACAAGCTGTGGTATGTACATTTAACAACTCCCCAGGATGATTGCAAACTGTGTGAACTGTGAACATGGACTAATAAAATAAAAAAACTTAAAATAAACTTAAAAATAGAACTGCCATGTGAACCAGCAATCCCACTTTTTGTTATATATCCTAAGGAAATTAAATTAGTTTGTCAGGCATCTGCATACCCATGTTCTTTGTGGAACAAAGAAATGGAAATTACCTAACTACCCATCAACTGATAAATGGTGAAAGCAAATGTTCATATACATTTAGCCTTAAAAAAATGAAATATTCCCAGATCATGGTTCCTTTACTCAATGTGAGAGCCTGATGCAGAGAAGTTCTAGTGCTGAGTGTGGGGACAGGTGACTTTTAAAAAAATTTTATTTTATGAAGTCTACTCACTGTGCAAGGACACATTCACTACTCCAGAAGAGAAAACCACTTTTACCAACACAGCCACAATGTCCAGGGTTTGATCCAAGCTGGTGAGATAGGCAAAACAATAGGAAAAATTCTGCAGGAGGTAAAGAAAAGCATCTTTGGAGACTGAGAGTGATGGCCCTGGTACTGGAATCAGATTATGAAGACTCAGCAGATGACAGAAATGAGTTCAAGTTCTTTTTTTGTTTGTTTGTTTGTTTTCCGGTACCAGGAATTGAACTCACCACCTTGCGCTTGCCAGCCCAGCCCTGAGTTCAAGTTCTTGAAGGAAAGACAGAACCTTGTGTTTGAAGAGATGGTGTAGGCATCATCTATAATGTAAGGAAACTTTTGGAAGTAAAATTCATAGCACTTGAAGTGAAAAATTCAAAGAAGTTCAGTAGCAGAAAGGACAGGCCGAAAGTAAATTTATCCTCACCAAAAACAGTAGATGGACAAGACCAAAGATTTCAAAATAGGAGAAGGTACTAAAAGATTGACCTTTAAAATAAAACTAGATGAGCTGAGTAGAAAATTAGACAGAGCTAAAACTCACAATAAGGACCAAGGTAAGAAATCAACTCAAAATGACAAAGTCAATAAAAGTATGTGAGCAGCTTCACAGAGTAATGACAGATGGAGAAATCATGATGTCCAAGTAGAAGCTCCAGAAAATGAGGACAGAGGGAATGGAAAGTATGAGCCAGCAGAAGAAATGGGGTGAGAAGAAATTTCGAGGACTTGAAGAAAAAAGAGAATGCTGTAAAAGAAGAAAGACTACCCAGCGATGAAGGAACAGTCCTGACCCTGACCGCAAGCTTATTGCCAGCAACACTAGAAGTTGGTGAGCAATAGGATCAGATCTTTTTTTTTTTTTTGGTACCGGGGATTGAACTCAGCACCTTGCGCTTGCCAGGCAGGTACTTATGCCACTTAGCTATATCCCCGGCTTTATCTCAAATTTCTATGCAAGGTTGAATTAGCATTTAAATGTTATAGTGCAATAAAAACTTTTTCAAACCTGCAGAGCCTCAGAAAAATTGCCAGCCAAAAGACTTTTATAAAAGATTTGCTGAAAGATGTTCTCACACAGAATGCAAACTCACACCAAGGAGGAAGAGAAAATGGGAAATAACCTTCTAAAAGTCTCAGAGCGTGGAGGTGGAGACCCAACAAGCCATAGCTTGAACTTTCTGTTCATGAAAGTGGTGAAGGTAGCTAGGCCTGAGGGGAGGAGATCAGTGTCTTCAGAATTAAAGGGAAAAGAAAGTCTCAGGATGGAGGAACAGGAGGTCTCATAGCTAGAGGAGGAGGGGGAAGAAAACTCTGGAATGGAGGAGGAAGGTGATGAGGAAGAAGAAACTTGGGCTGAGGAAGAAGGAGAAAACCTGGGTGGAAGAGGAGGGGAAAGAAAACACAGGGACAGAAGCAGAGGGAGAAGGAATCTCTGAGATGAAGGAGGAGCAAGAGAAAGAAGAAAACTCAGGAAAAGACGAAGGAGGAGCAGCAGCAGGAGAGAAGGAAACCTAATCACAGAGGGAGAAGAGGCATCAGCATTGCATAAGGAACTTACCTGTAGTTATTCAGTAAAGGAGAAAGAAAACTTGTTGCAGCCCCAGGAGGTACACAACATGGAGAAGGAAGAGGAGGAAACAGCTGCTTCCAGAGATCAAGGAATTGAGATATTCAGTCCAATTTTGCATTAGAACTCTCTCTCAAAATCACTAAAAAGAAGTTCTGATGAGCATGAAAAATGTTCTTGGGCTCATGGGCAGATCTGAATGCTCCATCAGGAGTCATCACATTTTTCGGGAAAGCAGAAAAAGAGAAGCAAGTCTCTGCAAATAGAAGAGCTGGTATCTGAAGAAGCAGGCTTAATCCAGGAAATAGAAGAAAACTTCAGAAAAGTGATTAACATTTTCACAGAGAAATGAGATTGAAAATATAAACAAATACTATCCAAATACCTCAGAAATTAAACATTCAGTAAATGACCTGCATAACAGAGGAGGTAAACTCAAGGAAAGAATGAGCAACCCAGATGACTAGATGGAAGAAGTATCTAAGGATACATGCAAATGTCCAAGCAGTTAATAAATAACAAAACACTATGAGTCAGAGAGGATGAATTCAGAAGCTCCAACATCCATGTGATAGGAGTCCCAGAAAAAGATACAAAAGAGAATGGGGCAGATGATATAATTAAAGCAATATAATTAAAGCAATAATTAAAGCAATTAATCAGAGCTAGGGAAAGACTCAAGGACTCAAGTTTTGAGGTTGTCACTGTGCATTGAGTCCCCAACAAGGCTGATGAGAGAATACTCACTCTTAGGCACATTTTGGTGATATTCAGGGGCTCCAGTGAAAGAGACAAAATCTTGAAGGCTTCCAGAGAGAAAGAAAAAAATTACCTACAGAGGAATGAGAATCCAGCTGATGGCAGAATTCTCACTGAGCAGGCTGGATGCTACAAGTCAGTGATGTGACATCATAACAGTCCTGCATGACAATGGCTTCCACCCATGTGTCCAGTGTCCAGCCAAACTGACATTTGATTTGAGGATAAGACAAGGACATTTTTAAGTTGATGAATTCAGATTTGTTCCCTATGCACCCTCCTTAAAAGGATTACTAGAGAATGCACTTTAGCTACCTAGGTTGGCTGCAACAAGTAATAACAATGTGCCTTTCTCAGCAACACAGTCCAAGGAGTCAACAAGTAAGACATGACATCTCTACTCAGAAGGGTGGTGAGCCAACAGCTCTGTGGCTGTGAGAAAGGGAACATTATTATCTGGATAATATTAAAAGTTATATTTTTAAAAAATGTGTTGACAACCAGCATAGCTTTATAGGAGGTTTGTTATTTTTGTTTGTTTGCTTGACTAGAAAATTAACTTAGGGCTTTTGCACTGAGCTACATCTCCAGCTCTTTTTTAAGGTCTCACTAAGTTGCCCAGACTGTGCTCAAACTTGTGACCCTCCTATCTGAGGCTTTTGAGTAGCTAGAATCCTAGCTCAAGAGGAGTGAGTCTCATCATGTGTCATGATGGGAATCTTTACAATAAAAATATTTCATTTAAAAAAATGAAATGTCCTTTGCAACAGACATGAAATAGACATGAGAGACTAAAAGTGATTAAATGTGTCATTTTAATGACACTGCATTCGAAGAAAAGCTCAAAAACTTTTATTGCTCAGGTCCTAGAGTTGCTGTGGTACTGAGAATTCTGTGTCATGTCCAAGATTCATATTAATGTTTCATTTATTTTTTGCTTAAGTAAGTTGATTTCTGGGTTTTGTAACATTCTTATGAAGGAAAATTCTTAACAGTACCAGTAGTAGTTCTACTTGTGGTAGGAAATCTACCACATGCAGAAAGTATTATTTCTCTTTGACATGTTCCACTTTTTGTTCAAACCTAAATATGGTTAAAAGTGAATATCTAGAGAATAATAGTAGTAACCAGATGAAAAATCTAGGTGTTTTTTTTGTTTTGTTTTGTTTTTGTTTTTTTCCCAGTTCCGGGAATCAAACTCATGACCTCGCACTTGCCAGGCAGGCGCTGTGCCACTGAGCTAAATCCCCAGCCCCCCCAGACGAAAATCTAAAATTCCACCTATAAAACAATTGTAGGACTTTCTAACAGATACTTGACAATACCCTGGAAGAAATATGGGTAAGAATATTGGAAGTTAACTACTAAAGGATTCAAGAGCTTAATCTTTGATCAGGCTGCCACTCACTAGAGGCATTTCATTCAGTGTACTACTAGAAGCCAAAGGCTGAGATTCTTATCATTTCCTGAGTTCACTTAAAATCAGATCAAGGTCTGGCTATTCTAGCGGTCACTGAGGGCTCAAGATCAACTATAAAGCAGGGCATGATAGCACATGACTGAAATCCCAACACTGGGAGGCTGCAGCAATAAGATTACAAGATCAAGCTCAGCCTTGGTAATTTAGTGACATGGTAAAATTGTATCTCAACTGAAAAACAAACAATATCTGGAGATGTTGCTTAATCCAGTCTCCCTGTTCAGTTTTCAGGATTGAAAAAATCAGTTAAAAGATTGGTGTATAAAGAAGTAAAGCAGGTAGAACCAGGTGACCATGCCCCATATGAAACACCAAAATTCTGAGAAAAAAATGTCAAAATTATAAGAACTCTGAAAAGTAGTGAAAGTTTTACAGCAACCAAATAAATGCTGAATCAAGAAAAGGCAATTTAAGAAATGACAAGAGAACTTTGCAACATTTTTATTTACTCTTACTTTGCTTTGAGAAGAAAGCCATGTTCCAGAATGGCGGTGACATAAAGAATTTGCTCCTCAGAATTGGATTCAAAGTGGCAGGCAATCCAGGCATCTCTCATGCTCAACTACAGTCTAAAAATAAGCAATCTACTAGATCAGTGTAGGATCTGTCCTTGCTTCTAAAGAGAGAAGAACAAACCTATAGATAAAAAATAGGTCATTTTTCAAAAACACTTGTAAGGAAAATGAACTATCTGCTGTCACCTGGAAAAAGTGGAGATTCACAGCCAAACACAATGGGTGTTGATAGAAACATCAGGGCAAGGGGGATTCTGACTAAATCAAGTTAATGAAATTATTATTGAAGGCAAAAGGGTAGTAAGATTTTGAGCATAGGGAGTAAGGAATTTGACAACATATCAATGATGAAGGATTTTGCATACAATGACAAAGCCTGATTCTTGCTAAAATTGGCCTAAGCAAGCAAAGCTACTAAACAAAGGACAGAATCCAAAGTTTTTGTCTCAACAACAAGAAAAAAGTAACCAAGACAAAATTTGGTACTGAGAGTGGGATCATTGCTGTGACTGTAAATGACCATGTGGTTTAAGAGCCTTTGGAAAAGGCTTATGGGAAATGTTTGAAAGGTTCAGAGATATTGCCTGAAAAAATACAGCTGAAACACCTTTGACTCTTTTGTATGGAAGACTCTAGTCAGAGCTCAAAAGACCAGAAGGCTGATAGAAATCATGCCAGTAAACACTGGATTTGGGAGGTTTCTGCTGGGAAGGACTACACTGGGTGCTGGACTCCCGACGATGTATGTTATGGCTTGGCAGAAAGTTTGTCTCCATTTTGCTTGTGTCCTGAGACTTTGCCTGAGACTGAGATTAAGGGCAGTGGACTAATTAATCTGGCAAAGGAAATTTCAAGGCAGTCAAATGTTGGGGTGATGGCATGACTATTGTTGGGGGCTTTTAGCCAAATTTATATTGAGAATCAAGAGTGAAGAGTTCATTTAAATCAAATGTTGTGGTTTAAAATGTTGTGAATTTGGAAGGAAGGAAGCTCCAGTAAAGCTGTGGACTGCAAAAATAAGGCTGAGAAGATCTCCTTTGCTGAGAAGGAACAAGAGAATCTAAAAGATGGCCTAAGGGCATCACAAGAAACAGCAAGTTTCCACCCTTTGCAAAGGTGAAAGATTTTGCTTTGAGAAGAAAGCCACAGAAGACCATGTTCCAGAATGGCGGTGACATAAAGAATTTGCTCCTCAGAATTGGATTCAAAGTGCCAGGCGATCCAGGCACTTGACCCCTATGGCCAAGAGAGAGGAAAGCTTGGCTACTGCTCCAGCTGGCAGCAGACCTTTACATCATCCACTTGGCACTGATTTTACATTTTAAAGAGTTCTGAGGTTGTGAAGGCTTCCACCTAGATTTCGAAAGGTCTGGGAGGCCAAACAGTATGCCCCTGAGAGGGCAGTATATAAAACTGTAAATATGAAACAAGAGGTGTAATGTAGACCTCAGAAATTTGGAAAAGCCAGGAACATGGATTGTCTAAGGAAAGCTGCAAGGAGGGAACAAAATGGGTCCAAGAGAGAAGCCATGGGAGCTATAACCAATGGAAGTGCCATAGGGATGAAATCATGCAAGCCCTTTGGAGCTCACAATGTGCCACTGATTGCTTCAGATGCTGAATATAAAACTACAGGACTTAATGTTTCTCCTGCTGGATTTTGGACTTGCTTTAGTCCCAATGCTTTGTATCCCCCAATTTATACCTTTTGGAATGGTAATGTTTTTCTTGTGCCACTGAATGTTGGAAGTGTTTAACTTTTCATTTGTACAGGGGCTCACAGCTAAGAGTTTGCCTTATATCTCAGAGGAGACTTGGGACTTGGACTCTTCAACAATGCTGAACCTGTTAGGACTTTGACAACTCTTAGAGATGGACTAAAATGCCTTTTGCATAAAGGGATATACATGAGTCTTTGGGATGAGTATATTATTGTATATGATGAAATGTTATTGTTTGGTTCTGGATGTCCCCTCAAAGCCTCATGCAGTCATGGGGCAGGCTTCTAGAGTTTATGATTGATTCATGGGTGTGAATGCTACACCCACCCTGGGGCAAATAGTTTGCATATGTAAGGGAGAAAAAGAGACTGCTTGCTACTGCTCCTCCCTTTTGCTGTCTTTTGCTGTCTTCCACTGCCATGAATGGTTGCCCTCTGCCATGTGCCACCCTGTCTTGGAGCCAGCTGAATATGAACTGAAACCTCCACAGACTGTGAGCTAAATAAACCTTTCCTTCCTTAATTTTGGGCGTCAAATATTTTGCCTCAACAACGAGAAAAAATTAACCAAGACACTGCTGTCACCTGAGGAAAGTGGAGATTCACAGCCAAACAGGATGGGGGTTCGTAGAAACATCAGGGCAAGGGGGATTCTGGCTAACCCAGTTTAATGAAATTATTATTGAAGGCAAGCAAGCGTAGTAAGATTTTGAGCATAGGGGGTAAGGAATTTAACAACACATCAATGATGAAGGATTTTGCATACACTGACAAAGCCTGGTTCTTGCTAAAATTGGGGTAAGCAAGCAAAGCTACTAAACAAAGGACAGAGTCCAAAGTTGGGGGCTAGTCAATAAGGGGAGTATCCTGACTCATTTGTTCAAAGGAAAGACTTTTTTGTCAAACTGAGATAAACAGATTGAAAACCTTGCCAATAGCAAATAGGCAGAAATAAGTCATTCTTTACCAGTAGTTACTTTAATTAAAACTAAATAGACACCACATTACACCTGTTAAGATGGCTATTGTGGTTACTTTTTTGTGCAAACTTAATTGGGCCATTGGGTGTCTGGGTCTTTGGTCAAATATTGTGCTAGGTGGTTATGTGAAGGGGTTGTTAGATGAGATTAACATTTAACTCAGACTGAATATAGAAGATGACCCTCTACAGTGTGAATAGGCAACTCTAATAAATATAGCCCATATACAACAAATGAAAAACAAAAACAAAAAAACAGAAAACAAATGGTAGTGAGGATGTGGAAAACTTAGAATCCTTCTGGTTAGAATGATTTAGCTTCTATAGAAAACAGTATGGTGATTCTTTAAACTTTTTTTAAATGAGCTAACAATTAAATAATAAAAACAATTATGAAAATGGGGAAAGAATCTAAAGACAGGGAGGAGGATGAACGGGGAGGGGAAGAGGGATAAAAAAGAATCAACATGTGTTATGTACATATACCTAATCCTTAAGATGAATGCAAACTTCATGTATTGCAAATATACAATGAAGTAAAATTTAAAGATTACCTAGCAACTCCAATTCTGGCTGTTCACCCAGAAAAGTTGAAATCAAGACCTCAAAGATACATTTTTACAGATTTGCTCATAACAACTTTATTCAAAATACCAAAAGATAGAAATAATTCAAGTATCCACCAAC
The DNA here is from genome assembly GCF_000276665.1 of Chinchilla lanigera. NCBI lineage: Eukaryota > Metazoa > Chordata > Mammalia > Rodentia > Chinchillidae > Chinchilla > Chinchilla lanigera. Next base: position 346,499 of record NW_004955557.1, on the reverse strand, counting down.
AAATGAATGGATAAACACGTGTGGTATACACACACAATAATATTATTCAGTATTTTAAAGAAGAAAAGTCTGACACATGCTACAACATGGATGGACATTGAAGACATTATGGTAAGTGAAATAAATCCATCACAAAAAAACAAATACTGTATTACTTTATAAGATGTGTTTCTGAAGTAGTCAAATTCAGAGAAATGTAAGGTGTTGGTTACCAGAGGCTTGGTGAGGGAGAACAGTAGAATTTTTTCCTTTTTTAAAAACAAGATATAGAGATTCAGTTTGCACTTTTGCAAGAGGAAAACTTCAGAAGATCTGATTCACAAAAATGTGTTACAATTAATATGACAACTATATATTTAAATGTTTAAGATGGTATTGACTTATTTGCCACTGGTTTTACTTATTTATTTATTTAATTTACTTACTTTTATTAGTGCATGTTTGCAGTTCATAAAGATTACATTCACTCTAGGGAATTGGTACATGTATATAGCATATTACAGTTCTTTTTTCCCCGTTCACTCCAACCTAATTTAATTTTGGTAGCTTCAGATTTACTTATTTATAAGAGTTTATAAATTTAATCATCACATGTACATATTAAAAAACAGACTAATATGCCAAAAAATATGTAAGGTAATTGTACTAAGTTAAGGTACACTTTTAAATACATTGCCATGTTGGATTATAGTATTTCTCTCTTCCTATTATCTGTCCTTTATCTCTCTCTCTCTCTCTCTCTCTCTCACTCTCTCTCTCTCTGTGTATGTGCCTGCATTACTTCACTTAACATTATGGTCTGAAGGTGCATCCATTTTCCTACAAATGTCTCAAGTTTATCCTTCTTTATGGTAAGAGTCATACCCCATTGTCTATAAATACCATATTCTTTATCCATTCATCTGTTGATGGACATATAGGTTGTTTCCAATATTTAGCTATTACTAATTGCACTGCTATAAACATGGGTATGCATAAGCATTGTAGTATGATGTTTATAACTTTTGGGAAGATACCTAGAAGAGGAATAGCTAGGTCCCATACATAGGGAATTTTTTGAGGAATCTCCGTACTGATTTCCATACTGGTTTTATCAGTTTATACTCCCACCAAAATGAAGGAGAGGTTCCTTTTTCCCCACAGCCTCATTAGCATTTGCTATTAGTTGTTTTCTGGGTGGTACTCATCTTTCCTGGAGTGAGACAAAATCTCAGTGTTGTTTTAATTTGCATTTCTGAAGTCTGGCACTAGTTTAAAAAAGGACAAGGACTGGATAAATTGATTTAACAATCAAATGTACCTATGTGAGCTTTATAAGATACTCAGTTTTTAATGTACATATACATTGTGAAATGATTAACAAAATCAAGATAATTAATATATCCATCACCTCACAATTACCTTTTTTTTTTTTTAATTTTTCTCCGGTACTGGGAATCAAACTCACGACCTTGCGCTTGCCAAGCAGACGCTGTGCTGCTGAGCTAAATCCCCAGCCCCACAATTACCATTTTTATGGGAGAAATTAAGAGACCCTCTTCAGGTACAAAAGCAAAAATCGATTAGAAGTGAAACGATAGAAAATATAAGCATTTATAAGATTGGATTACAATGGTCACCCACAGAGGCAGGTGGAGAAGAGTGCAAAAGATTTACCTGTATGCTGGGATCTGAAGAAACTAGTTTAAGGCCTAGAGCTCACTGTAGTGTCCCATGTGAGTCTGTATCAGGAACCTGAAGGGTCTGCACTGGAAGGCTGAAGAGTCTGTGCTGGAAGCCAGAAGAGGATGTTTGAGGTGAAAGTGAGGACTGGAGCTCCTCTGAAGAAGCAGGAGCAGTCTTTCCTTGTTTGTTTCCCTTTTATACTATTCTGGTGACACTAGGGTCCTAAATTGGCTATACTGAGTGTTATGCCTTCTCCCATTCTCCACTGTCTTATAACCCTCTGCCATCTTGTACTTGCTCCTCCCACCCTCTTCCATCTTCTAGTCAGCCGCCATCTTCCCAGCCTCAACTCATGTATCCTCTCTGAGAACAGGCAGGCCCCCAGGGCCTAGTTTGCATTCATGTCCCTTTTACCTTTTTTGACCTGTCCCAAATCTCCCATAAGCTAGGTTCCTTTTTAGCTGATCCTCATACCTATATTAAAGAGTTACAATTTATTACTAGTTCCTACAATCTACATTACAGAGATCTCTATATTATCCTCAATTCCACTCTCTCTCCTCAACAAAAAGACTAACTATAGAAAGCATTCCAAGACGAGGCTGACAACAGACACCAAGTTAATCCTGACTATCCCTCTGGGGCTGATGACAGACACCCACTGGAATTATCAGGGAGAAAGTGGCTCACAGCATATTAATACCATGATTGATTGCAAAATAGTGGGTCTTCCTAAAATTTCTCATAAATCTGTTAATTTCAACAAGCTCACTGAACAAACGCAATGAGCTGATGAAAACCCCTGCTGAGTTTCTTACCCATCTCACAGATAACCTGTCAAAATGTACTAATGTAGACCCACAGTCGATGGAGGGAATAGCCCTTGTCAATTCTCATTTTATCTCTCAGTCGGCCCTGGATATTAGGGCAAAGTTTACAAAGTCTGAGCCAAACCCTCAGTCCCCACAGGGAAAACTAGCCCTTGCTTTTCACATCTTCAACAATAGGGAACACAAATATAAGTTAGACAATCAAGCTAACAAAATGGCAATCACTAAATATAAACATGAGCTTCTAGCAGCACCACTTGGGCTTCCAAAAGTAGACAAACCTAAACAAGTGGATGTCAAGCAAGGTGGTGCTGGTGGCAATACCCAAGCCCCTCCTGGACTGTGTTTCAAGTGTGGCAACCAAGGACCCTGGGCACAAGTGAGCCACAACCCCCAGTTAACCACCAGGGCCTTGTCCCATGTGTAATCTTAAGTGCCACTGGAAATGTGCCTGCTTTCTCCACCAGAGAGTGAGTAAGTCATCCAATTCCTTGCCCTCACTGGAGAACCTGTCACTGATACTGGACTATAGGTTTTAGTCCAGTCACCTATGTACTGGAGCAGAGTGCTGGGTTTGAGGTCAAGGGTCTCAAGATCAGTAGTAAGAGCTTGGCTAAAGAAATGAGGACTATATCTAATCCTTTGGGGCTCCTCTGCTCTCCCTCTCATGCCCTGGCTATATTATACACAGCTGCTCTCCTCAATTTTCTCTCAGGACATGGGTACAGGGTCACTCTGGCCAAAGCTCAGATAACTTCATCAAAGGTCAAATATTTCGGATGCACTCTCACTCTTACTCTAACCAGATGCTCGATCACTGCTGACCACAAAGCCCTCCTTCATACCCTCCAAGTTCTAACTACAAAACAACAGGTTGTCTCCTTCCTTGGTTTAGCAAACTTCTTTCATGTCTGGATTCCTAATTTTTCCTCCCTAGCTCAACTCCTCTATAAAGCATCCAAGGGCTCCTTGTCAGAACCTCTCAACCCACTACTCCTATACAATCCTCTTTCCACAAGCTACAAGAGGCTCTTTTAAGAGCCCTGGGTCTCACTCTCCCCAACCCAACTCAACTTTTTACTCTATACACTTCCTCTCAGGCTCACAATGCTATGGGAGTCTTAGTACATCAAAAGGCACCCTCATTTCATGCAGTAGCATATCTCTCAAAACAGACAACCAAGTATGTGGATGGGCTTCCTGTCTCCAAGCCCTTGCTGCAGCAGCCACATTAACACAGGAGGGAAAAAGTTCACTCTAGGACAATCAGTCACAGTACATTCACCTCACCACCTTAACGAGCTCATCTCTCACTAGACACTCCCCACCCTAATGACTCCTTCTAACTTACAAGTTTATCTAATACTCATATGAGACCATTCCATTAATATCTCCACTAGTAGTCCCCTCAACCCAGCCACTTTACTCCCCATCTCTGATGAGACCCCTCCCAACATAATTGTGTTGGGGTCTTATAGATGACCCCAACTCCTTTTCCCCACATCAACAGCACCCCTCTTCCTGTGACCTCTGAGACATGGTTCACAGATGGCAGCTCAAAAGACACAGATACTCAAAGGAAGCAGAATATACCACAGTTGATGGGTCAACAGTGGTAGAGACAGGCCCACTGCCACCTGGGACATCTTCACAAAATGCAGAGCTTATATCCCTTACAGAAGCCCTCACACTGGAAAAGACAAAATCATATACATTTACACAGACTCAAAATACACATACAGTATTCTTCACTCTCATGCTGCCATCTGATAAGAAAGGGGATTCATCAATGCTCAGAGTATTCCCATGGCCAATACACCCCTCATCCTCAAACTTCTAAAGGTAACACAGCTCCCAAAACAGGTAGCAGTCATTTACTGCAGAGTACTCCAAACTCTATTTGATCCCATTACTCAGGATAATGCTTTTGCTGATACACAGGCCAAATTAGCTGCTCAACAGCCATATCCTGCCCACCTTCTTCTCATCCCCAAAGTCATGCCCTCACCCCAATATTGACCAGAACAATTACATTTACCTATCACTGACTCTGGGTTGTCCATCCAAAAGACTTTCAAACACCGAACAAGATTGCTTTCCTAGTCCTCTACAGCGTGACACTCCTTGGGCTCCCAACTCTCCACTGTCTGTCTAAACTATCAACAGCCAACACACTTCCTACCTGACTCCACAGAAACAAAAACTTCCACATCATCCCATATACTGCTATCCAATCGGGTTTCTAATCTCTGACCTCCTACTGGTCATGACAGTGTCTACTTTTAAAATGCCTGTCAATATTCCCTGAGCTCCAACTCTACAACAACTCTCAAACATGATTCACTTATTAGGCTTTACACTCCTCCTAGGTCCCACCCTCTCAAATCCAACTTCCAGAACAACCCCAAACCTCAGTTCCACATTTTCCCTCACTTTATCAGATGGGGGAATAATTGTCTCCTTCAATTTTACTCCCCCTAATTCCACACTCATATTCCAGATTCCCTACTGCCACCTCAGGCCTTATACTTAAACATGTGATGATAAGGGACACAATGGTTGCAAGTTGCCCAAAGGTATTTGCTGTCACCAGCTCAGCCTGGTCATGACCCCTCAACCCTCCATGATGTGCCAGTACACCTGTGTCAATCCCTGTTGCTTTTATGTTGATAAAAGGGGATAATCGGCATATACACAGAAACCAGAGGAGCCTGGAAACTATCTGATCTATTCATCTTGGTCCAGATCCAGTTCAAGGGCACGGTGGGTGGGGGAGCAGAAACTGGGAAGATAACAAACAGGTAATGTTGATAATCTCAGATGCATCACACCCCCAATACCTCCTGGGAAAAACTTGAGGCCTTTATTTTTACCCCTCTGATCCACCACGTGAAAATTTCCTCACTCTGAGAGCTACACGAAAACCCCCACCTCCCATCTTTGACACATCCATCATGTCTACCTCACAATCTCAGGTCTCTATACCAAAATACCATCTTCCTCCTATCCCTCAACTTCTCTCACATGCATATGACATACTTTTACACTCCTCAAACCTCATGGAATGTTGGCTGTGTGTCCCATACCAACAAGATCTGTGTATGGCTGCTCCCACACACTGGAATGCCTCCCACCTATCCTACTCACTTAACACAGCCATAGTGGGCCGTCTCTCTATTTACAATCCTCACAACTGGCCAACTAACCTTACCTGTCGGACCTCACAGTCTCAAAACTGTCCTCACCAGATGGGGGATCTTCCCCACTGCACCCAAAATGCCACCTTGGATCAAAGCAAGGCCATCTGCCCACTCAAGGGGTGATTTATAGGCTGCCAGAGAGGGGCTTACACATACCTCCCCCAATGGACAGGGTCTTATACCATAATTCTCCTCATCCTGGCCCTAACATTAAACCACAAAATGCCATAAAATTCTCTTTTATCACAACCCCAAAATACACATCTTACCCAAAAGACAAGAGCTGTCCATGTCCCTGTCCTTATTGTCATAAGCATTCTCTCTGCCCTAGGAGCTGGCCTTGGGGTGGGTATAGGTACAGCCACATACTTCTACCACCAGCTCTCTGTTGAACTTTACCAGGAAATAGCAAAAATAACAGTTTCTGTTCACTCCATCCACAATCAAATAGTCTGGCGACAGTCACTTTCCAAAACCGTCGAGCTTAGATATTCTCACAGCTAAGAGGGGAAGGATTTGTGCAATGCTGAGAGAGGAATGTTGCTACTTTGTAAATGAATCTGGTATCATCATGGAAAAGGGAAAAACATCACAACTACCTCTACAAAAACAAGCCAGAAGGTGGGATATGGCTACACTTCCTTGCAATG
>NW_004955557.1:324278-325382 GCF_000276665.1 Chinchilla lanigera | reverse complement strand
AATTCACCAGCATGAATTTCCCTATTATGACTTCTTTCATTGTTTCCCACAGGTTCCACTACGTTATATTTGCATTTCCATTTAAATGTACATATTATTTAATTTCTTCTTTAATATCATTTATGACCCATTTGTTCTTGAACAAGGTGTTAGTTAATTTCCATGTGTTTATGGAATTTTTGCAGTTTCTTCTGCCATAAATTTCCAATTTCATTGCACTATGGTCCTATAAAATGAGTGGGATAATATTCTATGGGCTAGTATACTGCCTATTTTAAAGAATGCCCCATGTGTAGCTGAAAAGAATGTGTATTCTGATGTTATTGTGTGGAACACTCTATTAACTTCTTATTTGTTCAGTTTTGGCTTATTGCTGATATTTCTCTGTTGATTTGTCCGGTTTATATAATTGTTTGATTTTCTTTGTTGATTTTGTCTGATTTATATAATTGTGATAGTGGTGTATTAAGTTCCCCTGTTACAATTTTGTTATTGCATTTTTTTCATATTTATTGATATTTGTCTTAAATAATTTGTTGCTTCCATATTTGGTGCATACGTATTTATGATTGTTCTCTTCATTCTGAAGTGTTCCACAAACAAGTATGTACTGACCTTCTTTATCTCTTTTGATCATTCTTAGTTTGATGTTCACATTGTCTGCAAAGAAAATAGTTATCCCTGCTTTTGCTGGGTTCCTATTGCATAGAATATTGTTTTCCATCATTTTACATTCAGTCAGTGATTTTCTTTTTTATTTAAATGTATTTCTTATGTACTGCGTATTGATTGATCTTGTTTTTCAACCATTCTGCCAGTTTGTTTCTTTTGAATTTCTTCAGTTGTTCTTTGTCATGGAAGTATCTTATTTACCTATTAATTGTAAAAGATAGTTTTGTGGTATACATCAGCCTGGGTTGGATTTTTTTCTTTCAGAACTTCAAGGACTTTACTCCAAGTTCCTCTTGGTTTGAGGGTTTGTGTTGAGCAGCTGGCAGTGATTTTGATGAGCTTTTCTGTATAGGTGATTTGTTTCTTTTTTCTAACAGCTTTTATTATTCTGTCCTTTTGCTGAATTTCTGGGATTTGATTATGATGTGTCTG
>NW_004955557.1:322050-323923 GCF_000276665.1 Chinchilla lanigera | reverse complement strand
AATTTTTTAGACATATGTTTGAATCCATTTTATGCCTTCTATGTATTTCCTATATTGATCATTGGCAGTTTCCATCATTTTCCTATGTTCCTTTTTAGAAAATTCGGTTTCTTTTCTAGATTTGCTGAGAAATTCCTTTATTATTGTTGTCATTTCTTTTTTTACCTGAGAGATGGTTTATGATATGATTTCTTCTGTAGCCTCATGGATTTGATTTCTTTACTTCAACTGCTATCATTTCAGAAATGTTTAGTGTGTGTCTTCCATTTTTCCTTCATCTTGCTGTCTTCTGGACTTCTTCTGATTGGGCTGGAGATCTGAAGTTACATTTTTCTTCTCTGTCCTATCATTTTCTATTTCTAAAATTTTTATTTTGTTTTCTGTGTTGAACCTTGTAAGTTTTTGTAGTAGGTAACTTTAACAATAGTATCAAGGCCTCACTAAGTAACATCTGTTCTTCAGGGTTGTCTTTTGTGTGTAGGAGGCTGTTGGTTTGTGTCTGTAACAGAATCCTACCACTCCAATTAATTAAGAATGAGATATTGGTAACTGTTTGGCTCAGTACCCAGTCTTTTGATTTTGAGGTGTGATTATAGTATTACCTCAGAGCTTCCCAGTATTGTCACAGAAATGAAAACAATTGAATACAATAGATATGACATCATAGCCAAAGTAGTATACTTAGTGTTAACAATAACATCAAGCCCAGCTTAGAAACTGATAAACTTTGGTAACTATTAGCTTGGTACCTTAAACCACAGGAGCAAAATCTGCACTTACATAACAGAAGCAGTTGTAAATTGAGAGTTGTTATGCAAAGTGTTTCCTCTTTATACAGTAAATTTATACTGGGGTGGGGAAATTTAAGAAGCACAGTGATAAAAGAGAGAAACTGAAAAGAAACAGACATAAAGCTGGAGGACAAAGGATGATCATACAAGCTTTAGGAAACTAATGAAAGTGCAGGAGATAATAAGTAAAGGAGTAAGCAAGGGATTTTCAAAGTTAACCAGAAAAATTAGAGAAACTATTTACTCATATGAAAATATAATTCAGTTTAGAGAGGTAAATTGTGGAAAGGGGGAAAGAAGATGAATAAATTGGGACAAAAATATATTTAAAAGACAAAAAACAAAGAATACAACAAAAAGGTAAAGAAAATAAACCAGCAAAGGAAGTAGAAAATAAAGGCTCTTTGTCCACAGTGTCAGTTGGAGGAGAGTAAGTCCATGCTCTGGGACCAACCAATTATCCGGAGAGGTAGTTCCAATGGGAAGGGTGAAGGCAGTGCCAGTGGGAAAGTATAGACCATTACCCTGCACATTCTCCATTGCTTTGCATTGGCAGTTCCAGTGAGAGGAGAGGTGGCCCTTGCCCTGTGCTCCCTTCATTGCCCAGAGCAGTAGTTCCAGCAGGACAGGTGAAGATGGTGCAGGTAGGAAGAGTACAGGCCTGCACCCTGTACAACCTCCATTGCTTTGGGTTGACAGTGGGAGGGGAGTGGGTCTGTAACCTGCAACCCTTCCATTCTCCAGAGCATCAGTTCTGCTGGGAGTGGTGAATGTGCTTAGGAGAATAGTGGAGGCAGTATAAGTGAGAGGAATATAAGTCCACTCCTGGTGCTTTCTCCATTGTCCTGAGACAGTGGTAACAGTGAGAGAAGTGTAAATTCATGCTGCTTCCTTCTTCAATTGCACCAGGACTGTGGTGCTTGTAAGAGGAGATGTCTGGATGAAGAGACTCCTCAGAGGAAATCCTGAACATCAGCAATTAAGGCTATCTAATATTAGAAAGATAAAAATATCAACACAGGAAACAAAATAAAGTAGAAAATAGAAAATAACAATATGAAACAGCAAATAAAATCCCAAAC
>NW_004955557.1:320394-321680 GCF_000276665.1 Chinchilla lanigera | reverse complement strand
ATCCAACAGCTACAAGATGAAGCAAAGAAGAACAACTTAAGATTGATTGGAGTCAGTGAGAAAGCTAGAGACAGCGCCAAAACCATTAATAAACTCTTCACAGAAATAATGGTAGATAATTTCCCAAACATGAATCAAGAATTTGACACAAATAATTGAAGCATGAAGAACTCCAAATAGCCATAACCAAAATAAACCCACACCAAGCCATATAATAATCAATATTCTAGAAATTCAACATAAGAAAAAAATTTTGAAAGCAGCTAGAGAGCCAGGAATACAGCTCAGTTACTCAAGTGCCTGCCTGGCAAGCTCAAGGTCCTGAGTTCGACTCCTGGTACCAAAAAAATAATGAAAGCAGCTAGAAAAAAGAAACATACCACCTGTAGAGGAAAGCCAATGAAAATCACAGCAGACATCTCAACATAAGCCCTCAAGTCAAGGAAAGCCTGGAGTGAAGTACCTTAAGCCCTAAAGGAAATTAAGCTTGAACCCAGATTGATGTATCCAGCAAAATTATCCTTCAAAATTGATGAAGAAATAAGATAATTTCATGACAAGGAACAACTGAAGAAATTTATGACCAATTAAACCAGCTCTACAGAATGCTTTGAAAGACATATTTGAAAGAGATAATGAAGACCACATGCACAGGAGCACCAATAGAAAGAAACCACCAGGCTGGAAAAGCAGGCAAACAGAGCAGAAAGACAGGAAAAAAAGAACAGGGAAACAAGATGAAAAAGAAAAGCCAAAATATAATCAGTTATAACCATCATTGTAAATGGACTCAACTTACCAATCAAAGAAACAGACTGGCAGAATGGATCAAGAAGCAAGAACCAACAATATGCTGCAGTCAAGAAACACATTTAATCCTAAAAGAAATTTATAGACTAAAAGTCAAAGGATGGAAAACCAATTCTCCATGACACAGGAGCCCAGAAAAAGTAGAGCTAGCTATTATATTTGCAGGCAGTGCAAACTTTAAGGCAAAACTGATCAAAAGAGACAAAAGTCACTCCATATTAGTTAAGAGAAAATGCAAAGAAGTCATAACAATCATAAATGTTTATGCACAAAACACAGGTTCACCCAACTACATAAAAGTAATCTTAACTGACATGAACAACCAAATAAGCACTAACACAGTTATAGTGGGAGATTTTAATACCACACTCTCACAAATGGATAGATCAACTAGACAAAATAATCAATAAAGAAATATTAGAATTGAACCAAGCTTGTGAACAAATGAACGTGGTAGATGTCTACAGAGTGTTCCA
>NW_004955557.1:306922-318394 GCF_000276665.1 Chinchilla lanigera | reverse complement strand
AGGCTGGAAAAGCAGGCAAACAGAGCAGAAAGACAGGAAAAAAAGAACAGGGAAACAAGATGAAAAAGAAAAGCCAAAATATAATCAGTTATAACCATCATTGTAAATGGACTCAACTTACCAATCAAAGAAACAGACTGGCAGAATGGATCAAGAAGCAAGAACCAACAATATGCTGCAGTCAAGAAACACATTTAATCCTAAAAGAAATTTATAGACTAAAAGTCAAAGGATGGAAAACCAATTCTCCATGACACAGGAGCCCAGAAAAAGTAGAGCTAGCTATTATATTTGCAGGCAGTGCAAACTTTAAGGCAAAACTGATCAAAAGAGACAAAAGTCACTCCATATTAGTTAAGAGAAAATGCAAAGAAGTCATAACAATCATAAATGTTTATGCACAAAACACAGGTTCACCCAACTACATAAAAGTAATCTTAACTGACATGAACAACCAAATAAGCACTAACACAGTTATAGTGGGAGATTTTAATACCACACTCTCACAAATGGATAGATCAACTAGACAAAATAATCAATAAAGAAATATTAGAATTGAACCAAGCTTGTGAACAAATGAACGTGGTAGATGTCTACAGAGTGTTCCATCGCCAAACAACAGAATGCACATTCTTCTTAGCTGCACATGGGTGATACTCCAAAATAGGTCACATATTAGCTTACAAAACATGTTTAAGTAAATGTAGAGGAATTGAAAAAATCCCATGCATACTATTTGACCATAGTGCAATGAAACTGGAAATCAATGACATAAGAAACCACAAAAAGGGGCTGGGGATTTAGCTTAGTGGCAAAAGTGCCTGCCTGGCAAGTACAAGGTCGTGAGTTCGGTTCCCGGTACCGGAGAAAAACCAAAACCAAAAAACAAACAAACAAAAAAAAGAAACCACAAAAACAACATTAACACATGCAAATTAAATAACACCCTTCTGAATAACGAGTGGGTCACACAGGAAATTAAACACTATATACAGTTAAATGATAATACTGATAATACCCATATAACATACTGAAACTTATGGGATGCAATGACAATAGTCCTATGAGGAAAATTTATAGAGATGAATTTATACATCAGGAAAACAGAATGTGCTCAAATAAACAACCTAATGTTGAACCTCAAACTTTTAGAAAAACAACAAATCAAACCCAAAGCACCTATGAGAGTACAAATTATAGTCAAGAGCAGAAATCAATGCAATGGAGATTAAGAAAACAATCCAAAGGATTAGTGAATTGAAAATCTGGTTCTTTGAAAGAATAAATAACATTGATAAACCATTAACCAACCCCATTAAAAAGAGGAAGGAAAAAATACAAATCAAACAATTGGGAATGAAAAGGGAGAAATCACAATGACTCTCACAGAAATCCAGGAAATCATCAACACCTACTATGACAACCTATATTCTAATAAGATGGAAAACACAGAACAAATGGACAGGTTCCTAGACACAATCTAATTACCAAAAGTAATTCAAGACCTGAAATTATACTACAAAAGTACAGTGATAAAATCAGTTTGGTATTGGCATAAAAATAGGCCTGAGGATCAGTGAAATAGAACAGAAGATGAAGATGCATCCCCAAACACACTAAACCACCTTATCTTTGACAAAGGAGCCAAACATATACACTGGGTGAAATATAGTCTCTTGAATAAATGATGCTAGAAAAACTGGCTTTCCATATGCCAAAGCCTAAAACTAGACCCATATCTATCACCATGCACTAAACTAAAATCAAAATGGATCAGGTATCTAAATATTAAAATAGAAACATTAAATTTACTGGAAGACAAAGTAGGCAGAAGTCTCAAAAACATATATGTAGAGACTTCATGAACAAAACCCAGACTGCAAGGGATATAGTAAAGAATCAACAAATGGGATTTCACCTTACTAAAAAAATTTTCCCAACAAAAGAAACCACCAACAAAGTGAGAAGACAACCCACAGAGTGGAAAAATATTATAGCCAGTCTTCCCATGGACAAAGGACTTATATTCAGAACATATAAATAATTGAAAAAATCAGACTCCCCCCAGTTCAAAGACCCAATCCAATAGTGTGCACCAGAGATAAATAGATACTTCTCAGATGAAAAATACAAATGCAAACAAATACCTAAAAAAAATTCCAACATCATTGGTTATATGAGAGATGCAAATTAAAACAACACTAAGATTCCATCTCACCCCAGAAAGAATGGCCATCATCAGGAAATCAACTGATAATAAATGCTGGAAGTGCTATGGGGAAAAAGGAACATTTCTCCACTGTTGGTGGGAGTGTAGACTGGTGAAACCACTGTGGGAACAGTGTAGAGATTCCTCATAAAACGGGTTGAAGATCCCATTGAACCCAGCTATTCCCCTTCTGGGTATCTTCCCAGAAGAATTAAAATCATCATACCACAATGATATATGTGCATCCATGATTATAGCTGCACAATTTGTAATTGTTAAATCTTGGAAACAACCAAGATGTCCATCAAATGAAGAATAGAAAAAAAAGCTATGGTTTTTTAATATATAGAATACTAGTCAGCTATAAGAAACAAAATGGAGTCCTTTATAGGTAGATGGATGCAACTCAAGAACATATTTATAAGTGAAATAAATCAGGCACATATAAGTAGACATTGTATTGTCTCAATAGTGTAAAAAAGTGAACAAGTAAATAAGATCCAATCTGTATAATAGATATGTGAATTGAGAAGAAACTGTTCATAATAAAAGACAAAATGTGTTGGGGAAAGGGGAAATGAAAAAGGGAAAAATATAAGTATATACAAGATAGTTAAGATTGCTACACAGTTTGTCTTAGTTTACTAAAAAGAAAGTTTTGTGATAATATTGTATAGATAAGATATCTTGCCTATATCTTCTACTCTGAAAGTCTCCTAGGAAGACAATAACACACAGTGTAACAACTATTGTAGCTGTCCTAATAGCCTGTTTTGAAACTCGTTTTAATTGTTGTGTTTATCTTTTTTTAAAGGAAGGAACAGCTGAGATGGGGGAAAGCTTGGTAATTGGACTACTGATTTCTACTGGTTTGTTGAAAGGAACAGTTTAATGCTCGTTTGATTGATCTTGCATGCATATGTCTGATGATCTGAACAACTACTTTGAAGATAACAATATGTATTATAACAACTATTGTTAATTTCCTGTCACCTTGTTTTGAAATTCTGTATTTTTCATTCTTTTTGTTGAATTGTTTTTGCCTTTATGTTTGTTTTTTCTCTTCTTTTTAAAATAAAAATAAAATAAAATAAAATAAAAATACCAAATTTCCTCTCATATTCACCAAGAGCCCCAAATTGCTAGATAAAACTGCCAAGCCTTCAGTGGAAGGTGCTGGATTAGAAGCTGATGTTGGCTTCCAGGTCTGGAGTCCTGGGGCCAGAGTCTTCAGCCAGTACTTTCTGTATGTCTCTTAGTGTCCTGTGTCTCTCTGTCTCTTCTCTCTCTCTCCCCCCCTTGTGTCCTCAGCATCTCTGTTCCCATTGCTGTACTGCTTTGTTATAGAGACAGAAAGCTGTTTCCAGATCAGTACACCATTGGCTCCTCCTGGTGCTTGCTCAGCCTTCTGTGTTCCTCTTCCACAGGCAAGTATCTGTTCTCTCAGGTCATTTCTTGCTGGGTGGAGTGGGATGCTGTGTTGTCCTCTGCTTCTGCTGTTTCTCTCCAAGGTTGTTCAGTCCCTTTTCTTACTCCTTTCCAATGAATGCAGTGCTAATTTCCTACTCATTGCTTTACAAGGTCTTTCACTACTGCCACCTGCCTCAGTTGTAGTCTGTATTTTTATTGTTGAGGTGTAGGATGGTGCTGTGGGGTACCTTTCTACTCCTGCCCCTGGGGTGTGGATGGTCGCAGACTGCACAGTGCTGTGGTGCAAGACTGTTTAATTACAAATGCCTCTCTAACCACCAGTCATGGGAGAGAGGTTAGCTGTTTCATTTACTATGCACCCCTGTAGTCTTTAATCTTGTTCCTGGATATTCCAGTTCGTGCTCTGGTGCACAAAAAGAAATGGAAGAAAAGAAGAGAGAGAGAGAGAGAGACAGAGACAGAGACAGGGACAGAGACAGAGACAGAGACAGAGACAGAGACAGAGAGAGACAGAGAGACAGAGAGACAGAGAGAGACAGAGAGAGAGAGAGAGAGAGAGAGAAGAAAAACTTGTCCATATTCAGGAAGGGAGCAGTTCACTCACTGCTGTGCATTGGCAGAATTTACTCTTTGGCTACAGTGTCCTCTGTTGGGAGGAAGGTGGAAGAGGCAGGGGACCTTATATGCCAAGTCTACTCTGTATGGCTTAATTTAGCCACACTATTTTAGTATATCCATTTAGTTTTCTTTTAAGTTTTCAAGTATGGCACACAATTGTCCTGATCCAGTGACCCACTAGCACCCAGGTGGGCTGGCTGGCCATTATATTAAGTACTTCATGTTTTGCTTGATCTGTGAATCTCTTATTTCAGATTTATTTTGGTTTCAGGGTTTATGTCCCTCCCCACTTTCTTCCTGTTACCTGTATTTTTAGTTAAATTTCTCTGAGTAGCTCCGAATGAGGCTCCCCCATTATTCAGCAATGTTGTCTCTCCAAACCTTTTTCCTTTATAAGTAACCTGTGTCAAGTATTTTGTTATCAGAATGCAAAGCTAATACTGAAGATTGGTAGTGAGAAATGGCATAATTATTATGATCATGCTTGAACATGTGGAAAGTCCTTTGTAATTTAAAGGAAGTTTGGGAACGTTTGAAGAAGGAGGCCAGAAAAATTCTAAAATCCTCTGAGCAGAGTGTTATGGGTGATTCTGATCAGGGCTCAGAAGTCTATAGTGTTGATAGAAATGTGCATAGCAAAGGCAAAGCTGATGAGGCTGCAGATACAAATGAAGATTTTACTGGGAATTAGAGAATAGGTCACTCATACTACCTTGTAGAAAAGAACTTGAGTGTATTGTGTTCATATCCTTAGAATGTGTGGGAGGATGAAACTTAAAGGTAATGAATTAATTCACTTGGTACAGTTGATTTCCAGATAGCAAAGCATTCAAACTGCACCATGGGTAGTATTGACTACTTTCACTCAGTTTTACAGTGACAAAAAGTTACTACAATGGAAAGGTTTAGAAAATCCAGTCTAAACTAGGGAAAGAACAAAGAAATACCATGTAAAGATGTATCCAAGGGGAATATGGTTGAGTAGTCATTTACTAAAGAGATTAACAAGAGTTGGAATCATCAGAATAATACAAAAGATATTTTGAGAGCATATTAGAAATCTTTGGGATAGTCCCTCCCTTCATAGACTCTTCAAAGGCCTAGAAGGGAAAATTTATCTCAGAGACCTTCCATGACAATATTATTTCATGAACCCCTGATGTTCCCTGTACTCTCTGAGTTAGCGCAGGATTCTGGATTGCTCTCAGTGTGCCATGGTTTCTGCAGCCGTGGTTCAAGCAGGCCAGGTGCAGTTCATGCTGGTGCTTGATGTGATGCTACTTTTGCAGATGTGCAGTATACAATAATTATGAGATCATGGCAGCTTACACTAATGTTTGAAAGCAAAGCTTAGGACGCCAGGTAGTATACTGCAATTTGCAGTGCTTTCAAGGAGTTCCTAATGAGGTGATGTCTTGTACAGCTGTGGGCATGAAGATAAAATGGAGAGCCAAGGAAGTAAGATGTACCAGTGATGTGAAGTACCAGCTATGGAAAAGTAAAGGCAGTACGCAAAACTAGTCTTAGCATTCTTATGGGCTGTGACCAACAAAGCCATAGGGATAGGGCTGCCCAAAGCTATGGGAGACCTGTAATTCCATGGTTTATAAGTGGTTTAAGTCCTCTGATTGTCCACCGAGATCAAAGGTTTGGATTGTGGGGTGCTGCTATTGGGAGGTAGTGCAAACTGGGAGATAGGGCCTAAGGAAAGCCATTGGTCACAGGAGACACGAGGTATTTCTCATATGACCCGTTTGATAATTCTCACAAGAGAGTTGTTATAAAAGGAACAAGCCTGGCCTCATTCATACTGTCTCTCTCTTTGCTCCTGTTTGAGATGTGATCACTGGCTCCTCCTTGTAGTCCTGCTACCATGTACCACCTTCTATCACCTTCACGAGAAGCCGATCTAGTCAGAAAATAAATGTTGCTGAAAATGAGAGAAAAGTAAGGGCTTACATTACCACTTCATGATAATTTAAACTGTCAGACTCATTATGGAAAAACATAGACATTCCTCAGTAAAAGAAAAATAAAATTATAACATGACCCAGAAATTCCCCTACTGGGTCTACACACACAGTAAAGGAAATCTGCATGTGGAAGAAATATCTATACCCTTAGGTTCATTGCAACATTTTTCACAATAACAAAGATATTGAATCAACTTTAGTGTCTCCCAATGGATTAGGATATAAAGAAAATGTTATATACGTTCTCTCACATACACACATGAAATGTAATATGGTGGTTGAACAGGAGTAGTGGTAGTGGGCATCCTTGTCTTGTTCCTGATTTTAGGATGAATGCATTCAGCTTTTCTATATTTAGTATGATGTTGGCAGTTGGTCTGTTATGATGACTTTTATTAGCAGATTGTAAAATTCTCTATTTCAATTTTCTTTAGAATTTTTAGCATGAATGGATGTTGTATTTTGTGAAATGCTTTTTCTGCATCTGCTGAGATGATTGTCTGGTTTTTCTCCTTGCATCTACTAATGTGCTGCTTTACATTTATTGATTTGCATATGTTCAACCATCCCTGCATCCCTGGAATGAATCCTATCTGGTCATGGTGCATAAATTTTTTCATGATTTGCTGCATTCTATTTGCCATTAACTTATTGAGGATTTTTGCCTCTATGTTCATTAAAGAGTTTATGAAAATGCTATATTATTATAATGATATGGTAAAATCTCCAAGATTTCTGTTGAATGAAATGAGTAAATTAAGGACTATATGAAAATGATAGGGGCTGGGGATTTAGCTCAGCAGCAAAGCGCCTGCCTGGCAAGCGCAAGGTCGTGAGTTTGGTTCCCGGTACCAGAGAAAAACCAAAAAAAAAAAAGAAAATCATAGTCCTCTTCAGGTTAACACATAAAACAAAAACATTAACTATGCAAATGTATTAAACATCTGGAAGAAAAACGTCACCACTAAAGGACAAGATAGAGCATTTGGGATCCTGTTCAAATTGTGTTTTAGCTGTACTTGCAGTATTCCAATAATTTTACCAAAAGAATATATTCATTTATTTTTTAATTAAAATTAAAACAATAATAAAAAGTTTGTCCTGTACTTCTCTTTTTTGGCTGCATCCTGTTCTGTTTTTGGTATCAGGATAATGCTTGTTTCCAGAATGACTTTCAGAATACTGCTTCCTTTTCCATTTCATTGAAGATTTTAAGAAGTATTAACATTAAATCTGCTCTGAAGTTCTTGTAGAACTGGCAGTGAATCTGTGATACTTTGGCTGTTCTTAGATTGTAGTTTTCTTATTATTTCTTCAATTTCATTGATTGGTATTGCCTGAATCAGGATTTTTATATTTTCTTGATTCAGCACTGGTTATTCATATGTGTGCAGGAATCTATCCATTTTTTCAAACTTTTATATTTTATTAGAGTGTAAGTCCTAAAAGTAGATATTAATGATCATCTAAATTTTTGCAGAATCTGTTGTGATTTTGCCCTTTCCATTTCTAATGCATATATTAAGATCTTTTCCTTTCCTGTTTTGATAAGGTTGGCTAAGTGTTTGTCTATTTTACTGAAACTTTCAATGAAACATCTCTTTGATTCATTAATTTTTTGTACTTTCCTTAGCCTCAGTTGCATGAATTTTTTCTATTTTTTGCTTTATAATGTCCTTCCTGTGCTAGGTTTTGGTTCCAAGTGTTCTTGTTTTTCTACTCTTGAAGTTCATTACCAGGTTATTTATTTAAGGTCATCTTGTTTCTCAGGTATGGAATTCCACTGCTATGAACTTCCTCCTTGTAACTTCTTTCACTGCATCCAATGCATTCTGGTATGTTGTATGGGCATTATGGCTTGATTATAGAACTGTCTAATTTCTTCATTAATTCTATGCCTGACCCATAGTGTCTCTGCCTGGGCTGGGCTGAATCCTGGACAACTTCAGGAAGCCCAGTGAGTTGCCGCTGCACCTTCCTGACCAGTGTGCAAGGCAAGCGGAATCGCAGGAACAGTCAGAGGCCTTGGTGGCTACTTGCCACACCCATAGTGTGTCTGCTGGGGCTGAGCTGAATGCCAGACATGGTTAGGAACCCTGATAAGCTACTCTGGTGCCTCACCCACTAGTGCCCACTAGTGTGTGAGGCACGTGGTGCCCTGGATAATACCTGGGGCCTTGGTGGTCACTGCCAGAAAAACTCTCATTGCCCTTGGGAGCTCAGCTGAAAGCTGGACAGAGTCAGCAGCCACAGGGAGTCCAGCCTCATCCCTTCCATTCCAGTATGGGAAGCATGCTCCGTCCTGGGCATTATCTGAAGCCTTGGTGCACATGACGTGCATCCGCCTTACTCTTGTGGAAGCTGGGCTGAACCCCAGACAGTCTCAAGAACACAGACAAGCCCCCCCTTCCCACACATGCCTGGGAGCCAAATAAATGCAAGAAAGTTTAGGAGCATCTGGGATCCCATCTTGCCACCACTCACCAGCTCGGGAGCTGCACTGAGCACTGGGGATCTTCAGGCTGTTACTCTGCCACTCACACACAATCAGGACATTGAGACTGAACTACAGGGAGTCTCTGGTTCTTCAAGTATGACAAAATGAAGGAGCAAAATGCAATCCCAGACATCCACATCACCCAAAACAAGTCCAGGAGACATCAACACAGAAGAACCTAGAAGTCATACACCTGAAATTTCTGAAATGATAGCAACAGAAGTAAAGAAACAACTCCATCAGACCATGGAAGTGATCAAATCAGAAATAATGTCTCAGGTGAGAAAATAAATGACAACAATAATGAAAGAAATATTCAAAATATACAAAGATGATATAGACAAGAAAATAGAAGAGCATAGACAACTCAAAGAAACCTTCAGAGAACAATATATAAAAGAACTAGAAAGTAGGAAACAGATGCAAAAACATATCCAGTAACTTAAAAATTCCATTGAAAGCTTGCAAAACCACCTGAACGAAGCTGAAGATAGACTTTCAGACCTTGAAGACAGCATAGCCAGCAATGAACGTGCAAGGAGGGATCTCTTAAAAACAACAAGGAACCAGGAAATAACAATTCAACAACTGCAAGATGAAGCAAAGAGAAACAATGTCAGGTTAATAGGTATTAATGAAACAGCAGGTGTCAACACAAATGACATAAAAAGACTATTTGCAGAAATAATAGCAGAAAATTTCCCAGGCATGGTAAAAGAATCAGACATCCAGATAAGTGAAGCATATACAAATCCCATGAATCATAACCAAAATAAATCTACACCCAGATATATAGTGATCAAGAGACCAGAAACTCAACAAAAGCTCAGAATATTAAAAGCTGTTAGAGAAAAGAAACAGATCACCTATAAAGGAAAGCCTATCAGAATCATGGCAGACTTCTCAACACAAGCCATCAAGGCAGGAAGAGCTAGGAGTGAATTATTTCAGGTACTGCAAGAAAACAACTTCCAGACCAGATTGATGTACCCTGAAAAGGTATCTACTTTAAAAATTTAATGGACAAATAAAATATTTTCATAATAAAGAACAACTGAAGCAATTCATGAGCACCAAACCAATCCTAAAAAGAGTACTAATAGATATACTACAAAGAGATAAAAAGCAGACTACAACTTCAAGAACAACAACAGAAAGGAACCAACAAGCAGAGCAATTAAACAGAGAGAAAATGGAGGATTGAACAGCAAGAAAATAGCTTGACAAAGATAAGCCAGTACATATCTGTTACAACCATCAATGTAAATGGTCTCAATGCACCAACCACAAGAAGCAAACTTGCAGAGTGGATTAGGAAACAAAACCCAACTATATGCTGTATACAAGAAACACATTTAATTCAAAAGGAAATTCAAAGACTGAAAATTAAAGGATGGAAAACAATACTCCATGCAACAGGAACCCAGAAAAATCGGGTGTAGCTATTCTGCTTGCAGACAATGTGAACTTCAAGCCAAGAACAATCAAAAGAGGTAAAGAAGGTCACTACATACTTGTGAAGGGGAAGCTTCAAGAGGAAGAGATAACAATCATAAACATCTATGCACTAAATACAGGAGCACCCACCTATATAAGACAAATTCTAATAGACTTGAAAAATGAAACAAGTAGAAACACAATCATAACAGGGGACTTAACACACCACTGCCACAAAGAAAGAAATCAACTAGACAAAAAATTGGGAAAGAAATAACAGAACTTAGCCAAATGTGTGGACATATGGTCTTAGTAGACCTTTACAAAATGTTCCACCCAACAGCATCAGAAGATACATTCTTCTCAGCTGCACATGTGATGTTCTCTAAAATAGAACATATACTAGTACATAGAACATGTTTAAGGAAATGCAAAGAAATTGAAATTATCCCATGTATACTATCAAATCATAGTGCACTGAAATTAGAAATTAATAACAAAAGAAATCACAGAAACTCCATAAACACATGGAAATTAAATAACATCATCCAGAACAACAAATGGGTCACAGATGAAATCACAGTAGACATTAAAAACTATTTACAAACAAACGAAAATGGAGATACAACCTTCAGGAACTTGTGGGATGCAATGAAAGCAGTCCTCAGAGGGAAATTTATAGTAATGAACTCCCACCTCAGGAAAACAGAATAAGCACAAATAAACAAACTTATTCTGCACTTCAAGTTCCTAGAAAAAGAAGAGCAAGTCAAACCCAGAGCCCAAAGAAGGCAGGAAATTGTTAAACTCAGAGCAGAAATTACTGCAATGGAGACTAAGAGAACAATACAAAGAATAAATGAATCTAAGAGTTTGTTCTTTGAAAGAATAAATAAAATAGATAAACCCCTAGCCAACCTTATCGAAAAAAAAGGAAAGAAATACTGAAATGTATGCAATAAGCAATGAAAGGGGTGAAATCACTACAGATCCTGAAGAAATTCAGATGACCATCAATAACTACACTGAAAATATTTACTCTCATAAGATGGAAATCCAGAAGAAATGGACAGATTTCTACATGCATATGAATTACCAAAGCTGAATGAAGAAGGTATAAAAATCCTGAGTAACTCAATATCAGCCAGTGAAGTTGAGAATGCAATTAACAACTTGGCAATGAAGAAATGCCCGGGTCCTGATGGAATTACAGCTGAATGCTCCAAGCAATTTAGGGAGGATTTAACACCAATTCTTCTCACACTCTTCAATGAAATTGAAAGGGAAGGAATTCTCCCCAACTCATT
>NW_004955557.1:254955-298475 GCF_000276665.1 Chinchilla lanigera | reverse complement strand
ATTTGGAGATTCCTCACAAAACTAGGATTGGAAGTCCCATTTAACCCAGCTATTCCCCTTCTGGGTATTGTCCCAGAAGAATTATAGATATCATACCACAGTGATATGTGTGCACCCATGTTTATAGCAGCACAATTTGTTATAGCTAAATCTTGGAAACATCCCAGATGCCCATGCACTGAGGAATGGATAAAAAAGATGTGGTATTTTTATACAATGAAGTGTTACTCAGCTATTAAAAAAGAGAACCTTAAGGGTTTTGTAGGTAAATGGATGCAACTGGAGACCCCATTCATAAGTGAAGTAAATCAGATCCACATGTACAAACATCATACTGTCTCCTTGGTGTAGGAACCTGAAAGCCTAGGTAAAACTCAAAATGTACAATAGATGATAGGAAAAGGAAAGAAATCACTCAAAGGAAAGAATGACTAGGATGAGGGAAAGAAGAAAAAAGAAAGAAGGAAGGCAAAACATAAATATATATATGAATAGCTGTGATGACTGTATTGCTGTTGTCTAATGGTGTATTGAAATGAACAGTTAATCCTCACAATTTATGTTGAGTTCGACTTTGCATGCTTGTATCTGGTGGTCTGAGCTACTGATTTGAAGATAACAATATGCAATGAAATCACAATGGTGACCTCCGACCATCTTGTCTAGTGAAACTCTGTAATATCTCTAATGTTTCATTGAAGAATTATTTTGTTATTCTCTTTAATGGTTTTAGCAATCTTTCATTCTTACATCTGATAATCTGAGCAATGTAGTTGAGGATAGTGATATGCAATTTAACAACCACTGTTGATTTGTATTAATTTGTCTTGAGACCCTGTATCACTTTGAATGTTCTTGCTTTGATTTGTTTATGTTCGTGATACTGGTATGCTGCTACTGTTCTATTTTTTTGTTTGTTTCTCATGTACTACTCTCTTTAAAAATAAAAACATAAAGAAATATAAGATTTAAAATAAAATACTATATTTGGATTTTATAGAAAAGATCATGCTTTTTGCAATTAAGGATAGTTTGCCTTCACCAATCTTGGATTTAGTTATGGGGATGGACATCATTAAAGTGTTCTAAAAAGTAATTAATCAAAATCATTGGGATAACATCCTTATTGTATGCAAAATAGCATTAAGTTAAAATGTATAATGGTCCAAAAGTAGTGGAAAGATATTTGGGTAAAATAAACACAAACTTGCACACCTAGTACCTGAAGGTAAATTAATAAACTTACTTTAGATTTGTATGGAAAATTAAACAAATCAACAATTACTCAAAATGTTAGCATCATTTCAAAACTTGAAGAAACAGATAAAAGTAAGCAGATATGGTGATATGTCACATCACAGGAGTCAGAAGCCAGTGTGGAAAGAATTTTGTTAGTGTTTGGACCAAAAAATATTTCATAAATGATCATGTGTTCAGAGGTGGTGGATATACATGTTTTAGTTTTGGTTGCAGTGGGGACTGAACCCAAGATTTTGTGCTTGCTAGGCAAGTGTTATTCCACTGAGCTCTAGCCCCAGTCCACATGATGTGACTTTTAGAAGGTGATTAGATCATGCATGTTTGCTCATGGGAATCATGATCAATCCATTGATGAGTTTTCAACTTGAATGGGCTATTAGTACATGGGACCTAATTGAATAATGTGGGTCACTGGAAGTGTAAAATGGAAGTATATATCTTGACTCTCTCTCTCTCTCTCTCTCTAGAATGCTGTATACAGAGCATTATGAATGATTCTCGACAACAATCAAAGACAAGAATGCCAATGGAAATGTGGAGAGGAAATACCAGGATCGTACAGTTTCATTTAGAAACGAGGACTAGATTGTATATTTTACTAGAGACCATTCATGTTTCAGTCTGGTAAAGAATTTGTCTACATTTTGTCCTCTCCCTGAGACTTTGTGGAGTCTGTGTTTAAAAGTGAGGGACTAACTAATCTGGAAAAGAAAATTTCAGGCACAGCATTCAGCTACTTTCAGCAAGAATTGCACGGTGAATTGACCAAAAAAAGCAGAGAAGAA
Organism: Chinchilla lanigera; assembly: GCF_000276665.1. Lineage (NCBI taxonomy): Eukaryota > Metazoa > Chordata > Mammalia > Rodentia > Chinchillidae > Chinchilla > Chinchilla lanigera. The sequence continues at coordinate 296,430 of NW_004955557.1, read as the reverse complement.
AGATACAAAAAGTTTTCAGTTTGATCAATGAAGGAACATGATTAAAGTAGATGCCAAAGAGGGTGTGGCTGGTGAAGAGATTAGCACTATTAAGAAGAAGCCAAGAACTTTGCACCTGGACAATCGGAAAGATACATTGAGTTCATCTCAGGAATTTTCCAGACTCTTCCCATCACAGGCTCAAAGGTGTAAAATTATGAGATTTTGAAAGATATTTATTTGAAAGGAGTGTGGGATGTACTGCTTGCACCTGGCTGCTGAAGTGGTTGAATTCTTAAGACTAATTCATCATGCTCAGCTGTCCTGGTACTTGAAGGTCACTGCAACTGTGGTCTGAATGGGCCTAGCTACTGCTTGAAAAGGAGGCAGACACTGGCATTCATGTGATGCTGGTTTTTCAGGAATGTAGAGTGTAAGTGTTAAAGGTTCATGTAGATATTTACTGAGATTTCAAAGGAAGGCTCGGCATGCCAGGCAATGTGTGACAGTGTTGAAAGCCCTGTGAGCAACCCCTGAGGGTGCAACACATGAAACTGTTAAAGTAAAGCTGAAGCTGTATTGAAATGAACAGCTAATGATTACAATTTTTTATGTTCTGATCGATTGTGTATTCTTGAGTCTGGTGGTCTGAGCAACTGATTTGAAGGTAACAATATGCAATGGAATTACAATGGTGAATTCCTACCATCTTGTCTATTGAAACTCTGTATTATCTCTACTGTTTCATTGAAGAATTATTTTCTTATTCCCTATAATGGTTTGAACAATTTTTCATTCTTACATCTGGAAATCTGAGCAATGTAGTTGAGGATAGCAATACTCAATGTAACAACCAGTGTTGATTTGTATTAATTTGTTTTGAGACCCTGTATCACTTTGAATGTTCTTGCTTTGATTTGTTTATGTTCGTGATACTGGTATGCTGCTACTGTTCTTTTTGTTTGTTTGTTTGTTTGTTTCTCATATACTACTCTCTTTAAAATAAAAAAGTAAGAAAATTAGAGATGCCAGAAACATGGAACATTGGTTGAAGAAATTCATAGGCAAACAGAAGAGCCAGGGTAAGCAACTGGCTATGTGTACTAGACACAGCAAGGTCAAAGGGGCATGGCTGCCCAATCCCTTTGGAGCTCACATCACACTACCATGTGCCCTGGATGTCAGACATGGAGCTACAGAATAAAATGTTTGTTCTCCCGGGTTCTGGACTTGCTTTGGTCCTATCCCTCCTTTATATATACCCATTTCTTGCCTTTGGAATGGAAATTTTTATCTTGTGCCATTCTATCTCAGTAGTATGCAACTTTTAAGAACAGGGTCTCAAAACTAAGAGCTTGTCTTCAGTCTCCAATAGGACTTTGAACATAAAATTTTAAGACATGCTGGAATATATGATACTTTAGCAACTCTTAGAGATTAACTGAATGCATCTTGCTACTGGTAAGGACATGACGTCTATGAGCAAGATTGGAATATTATGGTATAGATAAAAATGACCCTAATAGGCTCATTTGTCCAGGGTTGAGGCTTTTGGAAGGTGGACCACAAGGGTGCTAATTTCATCAGTGCATTAATTCATTCATTAGTTCACAACTGAATGGAAATATGTCACTGGAGATTTAACCCAGAAAAATGTATCTTATCCAAGGTCCCTGGTTCTCTCTCTGTCTCTCTCTGTCTCTGTCTCTGTCTCTCTCTGTCTCTCTCTCTGTCCTTCCTGGCTGTAATGGGAATAGTTTTCTCTTCCACTATGATGTTTTGTCTTACCACAGGACCAGGACCAATGAACCCAAGTGATCGTGGATGGAAACCGTGAGCCAAAATAAATCTTTCCTATTTTAAGTTGATTTTGTCAGGAATGTTGTCAGTGATGGAAAGCTAACTGATGCAAACCCTCATGACTATGTCTGAAATAACTCGAGCTATAAAATAAATATTAATGGTCATTTGGGGATATTGGCCAGCAGAGAAAAGTAAATTTTCATAAACCCATACTGATATGAACAATGATTGTGGGACTAATCAACATGGTGGACTAGAGGTACTCAGCATTTGTGGGCTGTTCCAGGAGATTGAAACGAATTAGGAGTGTGTGGTGCATGATGAGATAGAAAGTGAATGACAAAGTACTGAAGTGGAACTCAAGAGAGTTAGTGACCAGATAAAACAGAAATATTGGCATTCAGAATAATAAAAAAAATAATAGAAATACAAAACACTTGCACAGAATGTGTTGTGGCTCTGTGTGGTAGAGTAAACTCCCTTCAGTAGATTGAGAGAATCACAGGATATTCTACAAATGCAGACTCTGTTGCTGGAAAAATGTGTAGTCTGAGTTAATAGGAGACGTGAATTTTGCATAATGAGCCAGTGCAAGAGAAGACGTTCCTTTCATTTTCCAGTAGAATCACCCTGTGCCGTGATGAAGAGCCATTTATGATACATCTATTTCCTGGGTATGATGTGCAGGAAACTAGAAATTCTGGACTTTTTTTTTTTTTTGTATTTCCAAGATCAAATAGCCACTTCTCTGTAGTGGTTGAGAAGAGTCTACGGCCATACCACCCTGAACGCGCCCGATCTCGTCTGATCTCGGAAGCTAAGCAGGGTCGGGCCTGGTTAGTACTTGGATGGGAGAAGAAATAATGAAAAGAGGGAAAAAGGGAAAGGAAAGGGAATAAAAATGATAAAGAAGAGTAGAAGTGGCAAAAAAAAAAACAATTGAAGAATTTTCAAAATACTTAAAAAATAGATAAGAGTATGGAAAGTCTCCTGCCTTCCCACCCTGTCAGGTTCCATGGGATATCACTTATGCCTCACTCAGAGAAATTTAGAGTGTGTACCTCTGACACTTGAATATCAGGGCATAAAAACAAGATAAATGAGTTAGGATACTCAAACAGTAATACAGGAAAAGAATCTTTGAAAAAAAGATCGCTGAGACATTAAAAGGGTAAATTTAAGATGTATAGGTTTTCAGGATAAAATTGGAAAAGGGCATAGAAAATTAGGAGAAAATGGTTGAGTGGTAAGTGACAAAAATGCAGCCTCTCCAAGACTCAGAATCCAGACATTGGAAAATAATTTGGGGAAGAAGAAAAAGAGAGAAATAGATCCCTGGAAGGATGTGATAGGAAATTTAAATCTCCAGAGACATTGAAGACACAGAACACAATGTGGAGGAGGGAATGAAGAGTCAGCACTTTCGCCTTGGCTTCTGGATTATGGCAAGGGGAGACTAAATCTATAAAGAAAAGAAAAAGCTGAGGGTTCCAAAAGCCCTCATGGTGAAAGGCAGTGGTGAAATAGACCAGCAGGTCCTGTTATCTATAAGGACACCACAGGATTCTACTCCCATATGAGTCTTAGACAGGCACAAGCTGGTGAGTGACTTCATTCTAAGTGCTCACCGCATCCCTAGAGACAGTGCTTGGTCAGATGCAATTCCAGGGATGGGTAGATTGTTTGAACCCAGGACTTAGGGCAGCCATGTGATGGCTTAATTTTAGGACTTCCAGTGTTACATTCCTATGGTAATTGGCAAAGAGACAGCCATGGGAGACATCTGTGATTATGAAGTGAGATAGAAAGAGACCCCAGAGACGCCATGAAGAGTTTGAGGTAGAAGACAGGCCCCACCCACATGACCAGAGGAAAGACTCAGCCTGAGTTGCACTAAATTTGAAAATTGCAGCACTGATGACCTTGCCCTAATCCTACTGCCTGCTGGTGCCTGCATCCAGCACAAATCTCGGGTCTGAATGCCTTCTTTATCTACTCATATGAGCAGGGACATATATTGACTTAGATGCTCCCTTGAAAATTGTAGATATGGAAGAAAACCACATATTCAAAATCACAAAGAAATACCACACACATGAAATACCTAAAAAGGTAAAGAGGAAGTTAAAAACATATCACAGAGGTACTCAGCAGGATACCAGAAAGTATAACTAAACAGATAATGTCAGTAATAACCAAAATTATGCAGGACCACTTAGAGACACTAAGAAAAAGACTAACTGAGCTAACCAAAATTATACAAAACATGAACAAACAGTTTGCCAAAGAATTAAAATCCATGAGAAAGTTTCACTTGGGAAATCAGGAGATGAAAAATTATATTGACCTTAGGGTTAGTAGGAATGACCAATGTAAGCATAGAATTTTAGAGCTAGAAGGCAACATTGCCTTCAAAGTTCAACTATTCATAAACACCTTGAAATTCACAAAAGAACATGAAAAATGAATATTGGGCTAATAACATCCCTTAGTTATTGTGAGCTGATCAGGCCTCCAAATGAGTCAATTGCAAAGGATTAAATAAATGAGACAACTGAAATGATTTTAGGGTGCCAGGAGGGTCCAACTCTCTTACAGAATTTGAGAATCTCTGGGTTGAGACCCAAGCTTCCCTGGGTGGCCCGTATTTATTTGGCTTTCAAATAAAGGAGGGGTATATGTAAGAAAATGCAGGAATCTGAGCAGGACTTGGGAATCTCTTTAAGGACTTCTCCAAGTAATACTTTATGTTAATTTAGGAGAACTATGTTATGTCTAGGAAGGCCTTCATCATAGGAGTGAGATGCCTGCAGTTGCAGTCTCCTCCTAATTAATTGGGATTGGAGACATAAGTCCTCAGCTGTGGTCTTATCTTGTACTTTGAGGTGTTCCAACTTCACAGGGCAATACAGGCCTCAGCAGGGACTAGTGACTCACAAGTATACATGGAAAGCCAAATGGTTGATATAAGTTCTGCTTAGAGCTGCTACCTAGTGGTCTCCATCAAATGGATCCAGTGGCTACTAGATGACACAAGAAAGACTAATCTAAGAGAAATTGGAATAAGTGAAAAGTTAGAAGATATCACAAATGCCATAATAAACATATTTACAGAAAGAATAGGAGAAAACTTCCTAAATACAGGGATATAAGTAGACATATAGATAAGTGAGGCTTATATAACCCAAAAGAGCCATGTCTAAAAGACAACTTATTGGTGCCACATTATGCTAAAATTACTTGAACTCCATCACAATGACAAAATCTTAAAAACTGTTACATAAATTGTTATGGTTTTTGTCTGGATGTGGACTCAAAGCCTTATGCTGTCATGGGGAAGGCTTCTAGAATTTATGACTGATTCATGGGTGTGAGTGCTACACCCGCCCTGGGGTGGGTAGTTTGCATATAATGTAAGTAGGGAAAGAGGCTGCTTGCCATCACTCCTCCCTTTTTGTTCTTGTTGTTTTTGCTGTTTTCCACTGCCAAGAACTGTTGCCCTCTGCCATGTGCCACTGTGCCTTGAAGCCAGCTAAGTATGGACTGAAACCCCCACAAACTATGAGCTAAATACACATTTCCTTCCTTAATTTTGGGTGTTGGGTATTTTGTCTCAGCAGTGAGAGAAAAGTAACCAAGATATAAATGCAATGAAACACATATAAAGGTTAAACCCATTAGAATTACAGCAGATTTCTCAATATAAACTGTAAAGACAATAGGAGGAGTGTAGGGTTTCAAGCCCTAAAAGGTAACTTTCAAGCCTGACCTTTGTATCCTGCAAAACTTAGCTTTGAAACTGATGGAGAAATAAGGTATTTTCATGACAAAGAGCACCACAAAAAATTCACAGTCATGAGAACTCCAGGAAGATGGTGGAGTGGTTGAGCAGCTAAGAAACAGCCTCTCCAAGATTCCAGTGTCCAGACACCGGAATATATGTATGTGAGGAAGATAAGAAAGAGGGACGTGGGTCTCCAGGAGCCAGAAAGGATCTGAAATGACAACTGAAGCTCACGGGGAGAATGAAGAAAGAAAATACAGTAAAGAACAAATAGGTGTCAGGGGGCACTTTCTCCCTGAGCCTGGACTCACTGTGTGGGAAGAACAGATCAAACCTGCAGATCCCTGGTGACTACTAGCAACCCCAGAGGCCTCTATGGAGAAATGCACCAGTGAAACAGAGCAATGGACACAGTGGACTTCTGTAACTGGTGAGTTATTTGGGTATAAATGTCCCCCAAGAGAGAGCAATTGGCAAGGAGCCATTTTGGAGAGGGGCCAACTGAGCTCAGAACTAAAGGCAGCTGCTGGCTCCATCTAGTGGTTCCCAGGGAAGTTCAAACTGGCAGTAGTCCGATGGAATATTGCAAATTGAATGAGTGTGATTCCAGCCTCATGGCCAGAAATGAGACTGAACTTCAGCGCAAATAAAGAAGCAGCCTCACTGGGATTACCCACTACCTCCATGATAAAGCTATTGCTGGCTTTCAGGAATTAATCAACACAGATTTGGAGTCTGTATGCCCACACTGCCTACCAGTGACAGAAGAGATAAATCATGAGGTGGAGTTTCTTTCCTTCTTTCTCTTTCCTTGCTTTTACTTTTTGTTTCATTCTTCTTCATTATTTGTTCTGCTTTCATATAAATATGGAAATGGTTTCTAGCTTTTGTTGTTCTGTTGTATTTTTGTTTTTATGTCTTCTTTCTCTGTTTCCATTCTGTTTTATTCACCAGTTTCCCAAAGTTTGCATGATCTCCATTGTCCTCCGGCCTTGCTTCTAATCTCTTCCTCTTCTATTTCTCAATTTTTTCACCTGATCCCTTTTAAATTTTCTCCTCTGAGGGCACAATAACCACATTGAGGGTATATTTACTATATGTAATTTTCTGGTTCACTTTAGATTTTGTTACATAACCACAAATCTAGTTCATTCAGTTAAAGATGCAAAGTAACAGTTACCTCAGTTTGTCATTTTCCAGTCTGTGTTGGATGATACCATTATTGCTGATTGTACTACGTTAGCTAAAGCGACATAATTGTTCTAAGTAGTTGTTTTTCCTGGTATACCAAGACTGAGATTTCCTAAGGGTCATAAAAATACTCTAGGCCGGTGCATAGCAACCAGGACTAGGCTAACTAGGTAGCAGCTTCTCCATTCCAACAAATTAAAGAGATAAGATCTTGCAACAGGCTCATAACCCAAAAGCCAACTACACCTGGAAGACACCTCTGAGAAATAGTCATTTCCTAAGGACTCTAAATACTAGCAATAAAGCTATTTGCCATAGACAATTGACAAGTATCAACCAAGTAGTTAAAGTAAAATGAAAAAAATACAAAATAAGAAGACAGTAGATGAAGTCCCAGACTTCCACATCAACAAAGGCAAACTCAGGGTGCAATGAAGTGCAACAGTCCAAAAGCCACCCACCTGGACTCTCTGAAGTGGTAACAGTGGAAGTAACAAAGCAAATGAACAAGGTTTTAGAAAAAAATCAAATCATAAATTATTTATCAGATAACTACAGAGATGTGACCATAATACAAGATATGCTAAATGACTCTAGAGTACACGCAGATACAGATAAAAACTGAGAAGTTTAGGAAAACATTGGAAACCATGAATGCCCAAAATAGGAAAGAAATGGAATTCATGAAAGAGATTCAAAGAGATATCCAGGAGACTAAAAATTCCTTTGAAAGTATACACAGCAGAATGAGTCAATGTGAGAAGAAAACATCAGATATACAAGACAAGGTTTGGGTTAGTGGCCATGAAAATAAAGATTTCTTTAAAATAGCAAGGGACCAAGAGAAATCAATGCTGCCAGATGATGCAAAGTAGAATAACATAAGATTGATTGGAATCAATGAAAAAGCAGAAGGTTGTGCAATTGATATACAAAATCTATTCACAGAAGTTATAGCATAAAACTCTTCTGGTAGGGAAAAACAGTTTGACAGTGAGACATATAGAACTCCAGTTAGCAATGACCAAAACCAATCTTCAGTAAGACATATAATAGTCAAGATTTCAGAAATTGAACACAAGAACAGAATATTAAAAGTTTTTACAGAAAAAAAATTCACCTTTAAAGGAAAGCTGAGCAGAATCAGAGTAAACTTCTCAACCCAAACCCTTAAGTGGAGGAGAGTTTGCAATGCAGTATTTCAAGCCCTAAAAGAAAACAACCTCGAACCCAGATTAATATACCCTACAAAACTACCTTTCAGAATTGATGGAGAAATAAGATACTTCCACAACAAAGATCAACTGAGGAAATTTATGAACATCAAGCCAGCACTCCAAAATGTTCTGAAGGACATTCTAGGAAAACATAACAAGGATTAAAACTCCATGAAACCCAACAGAATGATTCATAGGCAAGGCAAAAATTAAACAGAGAGGACAAAAAGGGAACCAACAACAGGAAAATAGCATGTCACATACCAGTTATAACCATCAATGTTAATGGTCTCAATTCACCAATCAAGAGAAACAGACTGATAGAATGGATTGAGAAGCAAGATCCAACAGTATGCTGCAGACAAGCAACACATATAATTCAAAAAGAAATTCACTGACTGAAAGTCAAAGCATGGAAAACAATACTACAAGTGACAGGAACCCAGAAAAAAATAGGGGTAGCTATTCTAATTGAAGAAAAAATGGATTTCAAGCCAAGACTAACTGATAGACTCAAAGAAGGTCACTATATCCTTGAAATATAACAATCCAAGAGGAAGAGAAAATAATCATAGATATATATGGACCAAATACCTTTAAACACAACTATATAAAACAAATATTAGCATATATTTAAAAAGCACTAATACAATTGTAATAGAGGAACTCAATACTGGACTGTCACAAATAGATGAATTAGAGAAAATCAACAACGAAATATTAGAACTGAACCAAACTTTTGAAGAAATGGACTTAGTAGATATCTAGAATGTTCCATCCCATAACATCAGAATACATATTCTCAGCTGTGCATAGGACATTCTCCAGAATAAAGCACATACTAGCTCATAGAACATGCTTAAGAAAATACAAAGGAATTGAAATTGTTCCTTTCATATTATCAGATCATAGTGCTATGAAATTGGAGATCAATTGCAAAAAAAAACCCACAAGAACTTCATATATGGAAATCAAATAACACCCTCCTGAACAACCAATGGGTCACAGATGAAATTAAAAAAGAAATTAGATATTTTCTACAATTAAATGACAATGACAATAAAATGTACCAGAACTTATGGGACATGATGTAAGCTGTTCTACAATGGGAATTTGTGCTGGTGAATTCCCATAACAGGAAAACAGAGCAAGCTCAAATAAAAATCTTAATGTTAAACCACAATCTTCTAGAGAAAGAAAAGCAAGTCGAGTTCAAAGCTCATACAAAAATTAAAGAGTTGGTTCTTTCAAAGATTTAATAAAATCAACAAACCCTTACCCAAACTTATCTAAAAAGGGTACTGAAGTCCATACAATTAAATATGAAAACAGTGAAATTACATCATGTCTGGCAGAAATCCAGAAGATCATCTATAACAACTTTGAAAACCTGTATTCTTATAAGATGGAAAACGCAGAAAAAAATAGGTAGATTGTTAGATACATATGAATTATCAAAGCTGACTCCATAAGATATAAAAATTCTAAATAAACGAATATCAGTCAATGAAATCAAAGATGTAATTAAAATCCTACCTACAATCAAAAGCCTAGTTCCTGAAGATTTCATAGCTGAAGTCTACCAGAAATTTAGAGAATACATAATGCCACTACTTCTCAAAATCTTTAATAAAACTGAAAGGGAAGCAATAATCTACAATTTATTTCTGGAAGCAAACATTACCCAATACCAAAATCAGAGAAAGATCCAACCAAAAAAGAGAACTACAGATCAACCTCCCTAATGAATTCTAATGCAAAAATCCCCAATAAGATACAGGCAAACAGAATGCAGAGTATCATCAAGAAGATTAAAACCATGACCAAGTATGATTCATGTCAGTAATGGTTCAACACATGCAAGTCAATAAATGTAATAGTCCATATTAACAGAACGAAGGGGGGCTGGGGATTTAGCTCAGCAGCAAAGCGCCTGCCTGGCAAGCGCAAGGTCGTGAGTTCGGTTCCTGGTACCGGAGAAAAACAAACAAACAAAAAAACCAGAACGAAGAACAAAATTCACATGATCTCAATGGATACAGAGAAAGTGTTCAACACAGTCCAACAGTCATTGATGATAAAAACACTACCAAAAACTGGAATAGATGGTCTTTATTTCAATCTGATAAAAATCATCTATGAAAAACCAAGCCAATATCATTACAAATGGAGAAAAACTGAACGCTTTCACTCTAAAATCAGGAACAAGCCAAGGATGTCCACTGTCATCAGTTTTATTCAACATAATTCTCAGAACATTAGCCAGAGCAATTAGACAAGAGACAGAAATAAAAGAAGTAACAATAAGAAAAGTAGTTAAATTATTATATGCAAATGACATGATACTCTACATAGAAAACCCCTAAAGGTGTACCAAAAGACTTCTAGATTTAATAACCAAATTCAGTAGCATAGCTGGAAACAGTCAATAATCAAAAATTAATAGCCTTTCTGTACATGAATAATCAACTGATGAGAGAGAATTTAAGGAAATAACACCTTTCCCATTAGCACCCATAAAATGTACTTCCTAAGCGTCAATCTAACAATGGAAGTAAAAGAGCTCGACTTTGAAAACTAGCATACTCTGAAAAATAATATTGAAGAGGATATCATAAAATGGAAATATACTCCTTCTTTTTGTGTAGGAAGAACCAGCATAGCAAACATTACCATAATTCCCAATAATTGCACAGATTTAATGCAATCATGATCAAAATTCCAACAAAATATCTGAAACAATTAGAGAAAAAAATCCTGAAAATTATTTGGAATCAAAGAAGACCTAGAATAGCAAAAACAATTCTGGGAAACAAAGGCAAGGCCAGAAACATCATAATCCCTCACTTAAAATTATATTACAGACCTATTGTGATAAGAAGAGCACAGTACTGGCATACATACATACATACATACATACATAAACCCAAGGATCATTGGAACAGGTTAGAAGATGCAGAAACTACTCCAGATATATTTAGCCACCTTATCTTTGACAGTGGTGCCAAATACCTTCACTGGACCAAAGATAACCTCTTTAATAAATGGTGCTGGAAAAATTGGCTTTCCACATGCTGAAGATTGAAACTAGATTGACATGATTCACCATGCACTAAACCAAAATTGAAATGAATCATTTATCTAAATAGTAAAACAGAATCATTAAATCTGCTGGGAGACAGAATAGGTAGAACTCTTGAAAACACTGGTGTAGTCAGACTTTATTAACAAAACTCAAATTTCTTTCTTTTTTTCTTTTTTTTTTTTCTTTGTACTGGGAATCTAACTCAGGACTTTGCACTTGCCAGGCAGGTGCATATGCTGCTGAGCTATATCCCCAGCATCAAAACTCAAATTTCATAGGAACTATCATAAAGAATCAACAACTAAGAACTCTCATCTTATGGAAAAGCATTTTGCACAGCAAGAAAAACTACCAACAGAGTGAAGAGACAACCCACAGTGTGGGGAAAAAAATATTTGCCAGCTGTTCCTCAGACAAAAGAGTACTACCTAGAATCTGGAATATATAAAGAACTCAAAAAAACCAGATACCCCAAATTTAAAGACCCAGTCCAAAAATGGGCATCTCAAATAAATAAATATTCTTCAGATGAAGAAGTAGAAAAAGCAAATAAATACATGAAAACATGTTCAACATCACTGGGCATTCGAGAAATGCACATTAAAACAGTGCTGAGATTGTATTTCACTCCAGAAAGAATGGCTATTTTCAAGAAACCAACTAATATTCAAATGATGATGCGACTGTGGGAAAAAGGATCAGTTATCCATTATTGGTGGGAGTGTAGACTGGTGCAACTACTGTAGAAATCAGTGTGGAGATTCCTCAAAAAACTAGTACTGAGAGGTTCCATTCAACCTAGCTATTCCCCTTCTTGGTATCTCCCAGAAAGAAGTAAAAGCATTGTACCACAGACATATATGCACACCCATGCTTATTGCAGTGCAGTTTGTAATAGCTAAATCTTGGAAAAAGTCCAAATGCCCATCAACTGATAAATGGATAAAGAAGCTGTGGGTTTTTTTTTACACAGTGGAGTACTACTCTGTGATAAAGAAGGATAAGCTTGGGGGCCCCCTTCTGTCCCTGTCAGACAGAAGCTATCTTTCTTTCCATGAACTTTTTTCTACACTTACCTTCCATTGTTCCTAAAATTCATTCCTCAATTTTAGAGAACCCAAACTGAGACATCTAGCAGGTTGGGAGTTATAATATTTCCCTTATATCATTTAGAGGTACATATATCATCCCAATATCATATGTCCTGTATCATTTGCAGGTCTTCCACTGAGATAATTTGAAGGTGGTAAGATTTTGCTTTTCTTTCATAGATTCTGGATTGTGACTCACTTAGGCAATCAAAATTTTATGCTTTAAAATTTATGTTCTATCTTTGTCAATTTCTTAGTGTTTTGTTAAAATGTTAAATCTAGGGCTGGGGATTTAGCTCAGTGGCACAGTGCGTGCCTGGCAAGCGCAAGGTCATGAGTTCGATTCCCGGTACTGGAAAAAGAGCAAAAAAAAAAAAATTATAAATCTATGTTGAGTACAGGGGAAGGTTATGATTCTTCTTGGTTTTTTGTTTGTTTATTTTTTCCGGTACTGGGAATCAAACTTACGATGTCACACGTGCCAGATACATGCTGTGCCTCTGAGCTAAATCCCCAGCCCCTATGATTCTTCTTTAATGGGACATTTTATTCCTGTTTTGCATATGTTGCATTTGGACTTAGTTGCTGAATTTACTAGAGTTACTTATTTGACCTGACTGTTGTGATTTGTTATCTCAGGGGGCTGGGGATTTAGCTCAGTGGCAAAGCGCGTGCCTGGCAAGCGCAAGGTCGTGAGTTCGGTTCCTGGTACCGGAGAAAAACAAAAAAAAAAAAAAAAAAAAAAAAAAAATGTTATCTCAGACAGCAGTGATAAGGAAAAGTAGTGTTATCACTCCCCCTAATTGACTTTTACATGAAATGCTGTAAAATGCTTTTTTTTTTCAAAATAAAATCTAGTTCTTATCTAGGAAATATACACTCCTATTAATAAATCATAGAATCCCTTCCTCCAGTTCAAAGATGATAGGTCAGTGGCTGTGCTTAAGACATGGGGGAGAGTGTCACTTAGTCAAACTGGCCAGATCCTTCTCTAAACTCAAGATAAAATGTCGAGCCTGTTTTGCCTCAGTTTCCTTTCTGATCTGATCTACTTTTAAGAAGATAATCTTTTATTATCATTCCCTACCACTTTGTACTTTCGTTTTCTGGAGGCATGTAAGGTTAGAGAGAGAGAGAGAGGAACCCTAAACTGCCCCAACCTTTTCCTCCTACTTAACAATTAAGCCCATATACAACATGTGTTTGCTAACACTGAAGACAGGGAAGTTATCTTAGATGATGAATACATACCCCATCTCTGGGTCAGATGAGACACTGGAATTTTGCCCATCTAGGAGAACATATATAAAAGGCCTGTCCCAGCTTAGTGTTCTGGGCAACAGGCTTCCTTAGAATACTGAACTTGAGTCCCTATGGAAAGAACTGACTTCTGTGTGAAACCAGAAGAAGCTATTTCCCCAAACACCACATTTAAGAGACCAAAACATTTAGTTTAAGGAAGAATCCTCAACCTCCTGGCCCTCTTTCTCCATCTCCTATGCTTGCTTCTCATCATTTATATGTGTAGGAAAATACTTGTGCTAATAATTTGTAGACTAATTTTGGCCAGACAGGCAGGTAGATTCCTTTCTGGAGAGATATCTCTGGTTGTGTGGTACAGTAGAAACTAAGAGAACAACAGAGGTTATGGCTAGTGTGACTCTCTGGCTGATACTCAAAGGTGACTCAGTGGAATCTGAGTCCCAACAGCCTGACTTAGTAACCAGTAGAAAATATTCATTTATCTATCATCCCTATCTCCCCTTCTCAGCTAGGTGAAAGATAACCCTTTCAATGATCATCTGGCATTATCTGTCCCAGAGTGACCCAAAATATTGCTGTTAGAGCCCTTTCTTAAATCCTCTGTTAAGAGTCAAGTTACAGGTCTGGACTTTCCTCTCTACTAATAAGTTAGAAATCCCAGTTTTTCTCTGATTTGCTGGGAGTTAATATAAAATTCCTTGATTATAAACCTTCCTTCCCTTAAGGAGGCTAAGCTGAGATAACTTACAATTTTTCCCTTTTATAGAAAAGGCAGCTATTTGGGAAAACAATTTACATATGCTGAGAGTAAACAAGAGATATTTCAGTCAGACTTTATTTTCTTTCATGTACATTTAAAACTTATGGATGTGCCTTTACTGACTTGTAAATCATTATTGCTACATAATGAGTATAAGTTTAATCTGTGATACAGAAAATTCAGATTAGTCTTTGAATGCTGCATAACCTTGTCTTGCTGGTAGGAAATGTTGCCTAAGTGATTAGACGGATAACACAAGTGTCTTGGAGAGTTCTTTGCATGAGGGTCCAGGGCAGAATTCTTCGAGTCAATTGTTGCCTCTATCTGTAAATATAATCTCTTTTGTAGGATAAAATGTTCTACCCTGTGATATGTCTGCCTTGTTCTCTTGCAAAAGACCTTCAAAAGAGCAGTATAATGCTAAGCAATGCTACCTTATTTCAATATAGCTGTTATAACGGAGAAAAATTATAATTTATGCTTATAAAAATACCTGCTGGAGTAAAATTTGAGTTCCCAGAAGATGGAAAATTATGCACCAGTATGACAGTAGATAAGCTGGTTGAATTTGCTCTTCTGATTTCAATCAAGACGACATCCACATGTTCTGGAGTGAAATTGACTCAAGGGATGCCCTGAAGGTGTAAAAATTAAATAAAAATTAAAGAGATGCTGCATTTTTCTTTTTGCATTTCAGAAATGGGAGCCTCAATGTTAAAATCTCTTACTCCTTTAGAATATATCCTTAAGCACTGGAAAATATTTAACCCTTATGTTGAAGGAGCCATTTGTTACTTTTCTGCATCCATGCATGGCCTGCCTACACTATAGAGCCAAGATGGAATGCAGAGTGAAGTATTGATTCAGATGCTATTTCACAACCAGAATTGTACTATATAAAAGAGGAAAATGTCAAAATTGCCTTATGTTCAGACTTTTACTGCACTAAAAAAATCCTTATTTATATTCAGAATATAAATGTAAGCCATAGAAAAACCAGACACCTCTATCCTTTAAGGCATCCACTATCACTGAGCTTGAGGCTACTCTTCCTCAAACTTTGGAACCTGAGTAAATGTTTCTAAGACAACTTTAATCAAAGCTTCATCCACTGTTATTAAGTCTGAGGCATCATCTACTTGCCCTTTGCGTCTTGAGGGTGGGGCTTCTAGGCCAGCCATAACTGAAAACTCCATGGGGTTGTGTCCATCCTTAGCTGATTTTGTTCAATCTCCTCAAGGACAGTATCCCTTACAGGAAGTAAATGGGGAATTTAGAACTACCTATATTCATGTGTCCTTTTCACTGTGAGTTAAAACAGATCAGGCAAGATCTAAGAAAGTTTTCAGATGACTGTTATAAGTACATTAAGGTCTTTAAAGGACTTACTCAGACTTGAACACTAGACTTTAATAGTGTGATGTTAGGCTTAAACATTGAGTTCTAATGAGATACAATAGAAATAGACCTTAATCTGTGAGCTTCTTAAGTGTCTTACAGATACTCAGGGATACATATTCATAGAGTGGGTTTAAATAGATCCTAGCCAGGATCCCTATAGAGGGAAGTTATCCAGGTGACTATATAGAAAACCCAAAATGTCTTGAAGAACTCTTTGTTCTAGGGCTGAGATTCTTTTCTACTATTATCTGTCTCTGTCTATCCCCAGAGGTGACAGATGCTTTTGCAGACTGGGATTTTAGAACTTTTGGCTTAGAGTCATTTACTAGAAAGTAAGCCATAAACAGTATAATCAAAACACTTTCATTTTTTCTCACTCACTTTCCAAAGGTTAAGAAGCAGCCACTCATGTTCTTTGATTATTAGTTTAATTTTCTGATTGGCAATACAGTTGTAGTCCATTATAGTTTTTGTCTCTGGAGGCATATTTGTTAAGGATTAGAGATCCAACCTGGGAAAGATCTTAATCCTAATTGTCTTTCTACACTTAAATTAGTTAGGGTTTAGTTCTTGTGTCATACTTATATTCACTCTTCTGTCCATTCTCCATTTTCTTGCCTCTGAGAAATAACACAGTTTACAACAGTGTTTGGTCCAAGACAATTCACTCCTGTGTGGCTGCTGAATTTCAAGATCAAGTTTCCAGAATGGTTCATGTCCTCTCTCTGGGACACTTACAAAATGAAACTGGCCCTGACTTATGTCTGGGTTATATTTAAAAACTTTTCTAGATTTAATTCTGAAGCTGTGAAAAACTGTACAACTTTTAGTATGTGTTTATGAGCCTTTTAATGCTTAGGTAAAACTAGAGATTAACTCCTCTTATTTCTTTCTTCCCTCAAGAACATCACTGGTCATTTGACAAATGCTAATTAAAATAACACTGAGAATCCATCTCACAAGAGAAAGAATGACTGCCATAAAGAAATCAACGAATAACAAATGCTGGTGGGGCTGTGGAGAAATAGGATCATTTCTCCACTGTTGGTGAGAGTGTAGACTGGTACAATTACTCTAGAAATGAGTGTGAAGATTCCTTACAAACTTGGATTAGAGGTCCCATCCAACACAGCTATTTCATTTCTGGATATCTTCTTGAAAGGGTTAAAAACACCATATCACGGTAATATATGTACACCAATGTTTACAGCAGCAGCACATTTTGTAATAGGTAAATCTTAGAAACAACACAAATGCCTGTCAACAGAGGAATGGATAAAAAAGATGTGGATTTTTAAAATATAATTGTGTACTACTCAGCCATAAAAAAAGATAAACTTGATATTTTTATAGGTAAATGGATGCAACTTGAGACCATACTCATAAGTGAAATAAATCATACCCACATGTGTAAACATCATATTGTCTCACTAGTGTGATAAGCTGAATGAGTAAAAAAGATAAACTGTATAATAAATATTGTGAGTTGGAAAGAAACTGTTCAAAAAAAAAGAGAAACTGATGAATAAAAGTGGGAAAGAATGAAGAGAAAAAGGAAAGCATACACACACACACACACACATACACACAAGATAGTTAAGATAGTATACAGCTAGGTTCTCTTAGTTCATTGAAAAGAAAGGTTTGTGCTAATATTGTTTGGACACTACTGGACACTATTTCATGCCTATATCTTGTGTCCTGAGTAACTACTATGAAGATAACAATACCCAATGTGTGAATTATTGTTAGTCCCCTATTAGCCTGCTTTTAAACTGTTTTATTTTTATTTTGAATTCTTCTCTTTAAAATAAAAAAGGAATTTCCCCATCATTTATCTGTTATAGGTGATTATATAAGCAATTTTAATTTTTTGCTGCAATTAATGTGATACATTTATTATATAAAAAGATTAAGAATAAACTAGAAGAGGTTTGGACTATTTAATATTTCACCATTACTTCCATCTCCAGCCATTGACAACTACCACTGTAATTTCTGTTTCTATGTGTTCAATATTTAAAAATATTTCACTTATTAATGAAATTATGTAGTATTACCATTTCTGTGTCTAGCTTATTTTGTTCAGTATAGTGTCCTCTGGATAGTTCCATGTTGTTGCAAATGACAGGTTTCCCATTTTGGGGGGATTGAATAATATTTACAGTGTGTATTACATTTTAAAATTCATTTATCAATCAATACACATGTAGTGCAATTCATATCTTGGCTGCTATGAATAATGATGCAATGAAAATAGAATACAGATATATCTTTGAGATTATAATTTCATATTTTTTGGGTATATATGCAGAAGCAAACTGTTGGAACCCATGGTAGTTATATTCTTTAATTTTTTAGGAATATCCATATTGTTTTCCAGGCTGACTGTAGCAACTTATAGTCCTAGCAACATAATATACTTGAAGATCATTGTTTGTTTACATTTTCAATTTTTTTCATTATTCAGTCTTTATACATTTTATGTTTTTAGGAATTATCCATTTCTTCTACCTTTTCCAGTTACTGACTTGTAATTGTTCATAGTAGTCTCTTGTTATCCTTTCCATGTCTGTGGTGTCAGTTGAGATGACTCTTTTTTCATTTCTGATTGTAATCAAATTCTCTCTCTTTTATTCAGCAAACTAAAGCCCAGCTATTTTTATTCACCTTTTCTTTAACAGAAACCTCCTAGTTTTATTGATAGTTTCTGTTTCCTTTGATCTCCTCTAATCCTTGTTGTTTACTTCATTTTAAAAACATTGGTCATAGTTTGCCTTTATTTTTTTTGTATTTCTTTTAGGTAAAAAGTAAATTTGCTTATTTTAAAATGTTTTTACTTCACATTGCTGTTTATCATTTTAAATATCTCTGTCTGAACTGCTTTTGCATTATCCCATATCAGGTGTTGATTTACATTACTGTATTTGAAATTTTAATCATTGTATTTTTCAGCTCTAGAATAGCTATTTGCTCTGTTATATGCTATTGAAGCAGAAATCCTGATCTAATTTCAGCCATTTTGTTCAATGAAACTTCAGCCATTCCATTGTCTTCCACTGAATTCAGCTAAATCATACTATTTGTCGTCAAACTGAAACTTCTGCAGAGGTGCTAAAAACAATTTGCTACATACAACTATGCTCACCACAAGATGCCCATTATATCACGGCCGTCAGCTGTGTTATCTAGTTTGTTTCTGACTTCTGCTTGCCATGCACTAAAAAGACATACAATAATCAGTGCCTCAGACATTAAAGATTACTCTTCTGATGGCTTCCAACATTGATAAAATTTTCTATCTTCTTCTGAGCTCCTGGCTACTGTTGACTGAATTTTCTCACAACAGTATCAATCTCGTTAACCTCTTAGCTTTTTTTAATTTAAAGAGAGTATTATATGAGAAACAAACAAACAAACAAAAAGAACAGTAGCAGCATACCAGTATCACGAACATAAACAAATCAAAGCAAGAACATTCAAAGTGATACAAGGTCTCAAGACAAAATAATACAAATCAACAGTGGTTGTTACATTGCATAACGCTATCCTCAACTACATTGCTCAGATTACCACATGTAAGAATGAAAGACTGTTCAAACCATTAAAGAGAATAAGAAAATAATTCTTCAATAAAAGAGAGATAATACAGAGTTTCACTAGACAAGATGGTAGGAGTTCACCATTGTAATTCCATTGCATATTGTTATCTTCAAATCAGTGGCTCAGACCACCAGACAAAAGCATGCAATGTCAATCAGAACAGAAAAAATTGTAAGCATTAACTGTTGCTTTCAATACACCATCAGACATCAGCAATACAGTCATCGCAGCTATTCATATATATATTTATATTTTGCGTTCCTTCTTTTTTCTTCTTTCCTGCATCTCAGTAGTTCCTTCCTTTGAGCAATTTCTTTTCCTTTCCTATCATCTATTGTACACTTTGAGTTTTACCTAGTCTTTCAGATTACTACATCAAGGAGATGATATGCTGTTTACTCATCTGGGTCTGATTTATTACACTTATGAGTATGGACTCTAGTTGCATCCATTTACCAAAAAAGCCTCGACTCTATCTTTTTAAATAGCTGAGTAATACTCCATTGTATAAAAATACCACATCTTTTTTATCCATTCCTCAGTGGATGGGCCATCTGTGTTGTTTCCAAGATGTAGCTATAACAAATTGTGCTGCTATAAACATGGGTGCACATATATCGTTGTGGTATGATGTCTTCAATTCTTCTGGGAAAACACCCAGAAGGGGAATAGCTGGGTTAAATGGGACTTCCAATCCTCGTTTTGTGAGGAATTTCCAAATTGATTTCCATAGTGGTTTCACCAATCTACACTCCCACCAGCAGTGGAGCAGGGTTTCTTTCTCCCCACAGCCTCTCTAGCATTTGTTATTGGTTGATTTCTTGATGATAGCCATTCTTTCTGGGGTGAGATGGAATCTCAGTGTTGTTTCAATTTGCATTTCTCAAATGACTAATGACATTGAACATTTTTTCATGTATTTATTTGCCATAAGTATTTCTTCATTAGAGAAGTGTGTATTCATCTCAGACGCCCATTTTTGGATTGGGTCTTTGAATTTGAGGGGCCCGATTATTTTTAATTCCCCATATGTCCTGGATAGAATTCCTTTGTTTGAGGGTAGTTGGATAAATTTTTTTCCAATTCATGGGTTTTCTTTTTACTTTATTGGTGATTTCTTTAGATGTGCAAGAACTTTTCAATAAAATGAGGTCCCCGTTGTTGATTCTTTGAAGTATTTCCCGTGCAGTTTTGTTTTTGTTCATGAACTCTCTGTCTGCCCCAATGTCTTCAAGATTTTTACCTACTTTCTCTTCCAATACATTTACTATTTCTGTTTTAATATTTAAATCTGATATTCTATCTTCACCTTCATTCAATCTGTAGTATATACTTTCAGTGGAGTTTTTAATCTCCTGGATTTCCGTTTGGACTTTTTTCACTGATTCAGTTTCTTTTCTATTTTGGGCATTCATGATTTCCACAATTTTCCTGAGCTTCTGTATTATTTTTCTTTGCCTGCTTTAACTTCTTTCATTTTGATCATTTTTTTGTACCTTAGAGGTTTTTTTTTATGGCCTTTTCCATTTGTTTTCTCACTCTTGCTGCAGTCATTCCAGAGAATTCCAGTAGTTGGATTCTGATTTTCTCTATCTCTTTGTGCTCTGAACTTGTCCTGGGTGGGCTGGGCATTTGGGATTCCATTTTGCTTCATCTTGTCATTTTCTATTTTTTATTTTATTTTGTTTTCTGTCTTGATACTTATAGATTTCTTATGTTAGATAGTTTTATCCTTGATGTCAAGGCTTTCCTAGGAAATGTCTGTTTCTCAGGATGTCTTTGAGATGTAGGTGATTCTTGGTCTGTATGTCTATCCCAAGAACATACCTTTCCAATATATTAAGTATGTGGAGTTGCTGTCTACTTGACTCAGGGCCCATTCCTTCGACATTGGACTATTGTGATGGTTGTGACCACTTACAATTGCAGTGTTGACATATAGGGAGGAAAACTCATTATGACAGGTATGACATCCTGGTTGAAATAGTACAACAATAGACTCAAGCACATTCTGGTTTCTGACAAACTGTGGTAACTATTGGCCTGATATCTTTAACTGTAGGAGCAAGTTCTACAATTGTGTAATATAATCCAACTTATACCAGGAACTACTATGCAATGATTTTCCACTTAGTTGAGTGATTTTACCATTGTGTGAGGGATTAAGAAGGATGGGGAATGATCGCATGATGAATGAGGTTATACATACTAGGAGAAAGTTTGGAGGGCATAGGATGATCATCCAAGTTTTGAGTAATTGTAGGACACAAGAATGGAACCCCAAATGCCCAGCCCACCCAGGACAAGTTCAGAGCACAAAGAGATAGAGAAAATCAGAATCCAACCACTGGAACTCTCTGGAATGACTGCAGCAAGAGTGAGAAAACAAATGGAAAAGGCCATAAAAAAACAACCTCTAAGGTACAAAAAAATGATCAAAATGAAAGAAGTTAAAACAGACAAAGATAAAAATAATACAGAAGCTCAGGAAAATTGTGAAAACCATGAATGCCCAACATAGAGAAGTAACTGAATCAGTGAAAAAGGTCCAAACAGAAATCCAGGAGATTAAAAACTCCATTGAAAGTATATATAACAGATTGAATGAAGGTGAAGATAGAATATCAGATGTAGAAGACAAAATTGTGAATAGTGACCAGGAAAAGAAAGATATCTTAAAAATAGCAAGAGATGGTGAAAATTCAATCCAATACCTACAAGGTGAAGCAAATAAAAACAACATAAAATTGATCAGAGTCAGTGAGAAAGCTAGAGACAGTGCAAAAGCCATTAAAAACCTCTTCACAGACATAATGGTAAAAAGTTTCTCAAACATGGATTAAGAATTTGACATACAAATAAATGAAGGACATAGAATGCCAAATAGGTATGACCAAAATAAATCATCATCAAGGCATATAATAATTGAAATTTCAGAAATTTAACACAGGGACAAAAAATTAAAAGCAGCAAGAGAAATGAAACAAATTACCTATGAAGAAAGCCCATCATAATCACAGCAGACTTCTCAACACAAACTCTCAAATCAAGGAGAGTGGAGTGTGGCATTTCAAGACCTAAAAGAAAACAATCTTCAACCCAGATTGATGTGCCCCAAATAACTTTCAAAGTTAACAGAGAAATAAGATACTTCCATCACAAAGAACAACTGAAGAAATTTATGACCACTAAACCAGCTCTACAGAATGATCTCAAGGATATAACAGAAGGACATAACAAACAACAAAAATATATGAACATCAATAGAGAGAAGCCACAAGGCAGGGCAATCATTTAAACAGAGGAGACAGACAGGGAACCAACAACAGGAAAATAACATGAAATAGATAAGCCAGTACATATTAGTTATAACCATCACTGTAAATGAATTCAACTCACCAATCAAAAGAGACATACTGGAAGAATAGATCAAGAAACAAGATCCAACAACATGCTGCATTTATGAAACATATTCAACATCAAAAGAAATTCATAGACTAAAAGTCAAAGGATGAAAAAAAATTCTCCATGCCACAGGAACACAGAAAAAAGCAAGGGTAGCTATTCTATTTGAAGACAATGTAAACTTTAATCCAGAAATGATCAAAAGAGACAAAGAAAGTAACTACACACTTGTTAAGGGAAAATTCCAAAAAGAGATAACAATCATAGACAAATATGCACTAAACACCCGTGCACACAACTACATAAAGCAAATATTAACAGACATGAAAAACCAAATAAACAGTAATGCAACTGTAGTGGGGGCATTTAATACTCAACTCTCATAAACAGATAGATCAACTAAACAAAAAAATCAACAAAGAAATATCGGTATTAAACCAAGCCTGTGAACAAATCAACTTGGTACATGTATACAGGGTGTTCCACCCAAAAATATCAGAATACACATTCTTCTCAGCTGCACAAGAGACGTTTTTAGAAATAGACCACTTATTACATCACAAAATATGCATAAATAAATGTAGAGCAATTAAAATTGTCCCATGCATACCATCTGATCATAGTACAATGAAACTGGAAATGAACAACAAAAGAAATCACAAAAACCACATTAATGTGTAGAAATTAAACAATACCTTTCGGAGCACCTAATGTATCACAGAGAAAATTAAAGATAAAATGAAAGAGTATATACAATTAAACCATAATACCAATGTAACATACCAAAACATATGAGATGCAATAAAAGCAGTCCAACAAGGGAAATTTATAGTAATGAACTCTCACATTAGGAAAACAGAATGAGCTCAAGTAAGCAATATAATATTGAACCCAAATTTCTAGAAAAATACAAACAAATCAAATACAAATCTTATACAAGGGATGAAATTATAAAAATAAAAGCAGAAGTCAATGTAAATAAGATTAAGAAAACAGTACAAATAATCAATAAGTCAAAAAGTTGCTTGTTTGAAAGAATAAATAAAATTGAGCCAGGTGTGGTAGTGTATGCCTGTAATCCCAGCACTTGGGAGGCTGAGGCAGGAGGATCGTTGCAAGTTCAAGACTAGTCTGGTCTACAAAGTGAGCTCAAGACCAACCTGAATTGCATAGAGAGACCCTGTCTTAAAAAGACAAAAAAATTGATAAACCATTAGGTAAGTTCATCAAAAAGAACAAATAAAAAACACAAATTAAAGCAATTAGGAAGGAAAAAGGGGAAATCAAAATGGATCCTACAGAAATCCAGAAGATCATCAATACCTACCACGAGAACCTATATTCAAATAAGATGGAAAATACCAAATAAATGGATAGATTCCTAGATATAATCAAATTGCCAAAACTAAATAAAAAAGATATAAAAATTCTAAATTGCCCATGTTGGCAAATGAAATTGAAAATACAATAAATTTCCCTAAGAAACATAGATGCAAAAATCCTCAGTAAGATACTGGCAAACAATGCAGCAAATCATCAAGAACATTATACACCATAACTATGTAGGATTCATCCCAGGGATGCGGGGATAGTTCAACATATGAAAATCAACTAATGAAATACACCACATTAACATAACCAAAGACAAAAATCAGGCGACCATCTTAACAGATGCAGAAAAAGCATTTGACAAAGTCCAATGCCTATTCATGATAAAAACCCTACAGAAAATTGGAATAGGTGATGTTTATCTTAATCTGATAAAAGCCATATGGAGCAAATCAACAGCTGACAACATACTAAATGGTCAAAAACTGAAAGCTTTTACTCTAAAATCAGAAATAAGGCAAGGATGTGCACTATCACCACTCCTATTCAATATAGTTTTGGCAATATTAGCCAGATTATAAAATTAGAGATGAGAAAGACATAAAGGAGTAAGGATAGGAAAGCAAGAAATTAAATTATCATTATTTGTGGATGCCATGTTACTCTCCATAGACGATCCCCAAAACTACACCAAAAGATTTGTACATTTAATAACCAAATTCAGTATTGTAGCTTGGTGCAACGTCAACACTCAAAAAATCAATAATATTCCTGTACAAAAGCAAAAAACTCACAGAGATAAATTAGGGAAACTACACACTTTAAAATAGCATCCAAAAAATGAAATATTAGGGAAAAAATCTAACAAAGGAAGTAAAAGATCTATACATTAAAAATTACAGTATTCTGAAAAAGGAAATCAAAGAAGATATCAAAAAATGGAAAGATATCCCTGTTGATGGATGGGAAAACCAACATAGTGAAAATGGCCATATTCCCAAAGCTGTTATATATATTTAAGGCAATTCCAATCAAAATACCATTAGCATACTTCACAGAACTAGAGAAAATATTCCTAAAATGCATTTTTAATCAGAAGAGACCTAGAATAGCACAAGCATTTCAGAGTAACAAAGGAAAGTCAGGGGACATCACAATCCATGCCCTGGAATCATTTTACAAAGCTACTGTGACAAAATCAGCATGCTATTGGCAAATAAATAGACCCAAGGATCAGTGGAACAGAATAGAAGATGCAAATGCAACTCCAAACACACTCATCCATCTTATCTTTGACAAAGGAGTCAAAGATGTTTGCTGGAAGAACGGTAGTCTTTTTAATAATTGGTGCTGCAAAAACTGGCTCTCTACATGCGAAGACTAAAAGTAGACACATGCCTACCACCATGCACTAAATTAAAGTCAAAATGGATCAAAGACCTAAATATTAAAATAGAAAACTAAATTTATTGGAAGAGAAAGTAGGTAGAAATCTTGAAGATATAAGTATAGGCAGGGACTTCATGAACAAAACCCAGACCACATGAAAAGTACTATAAAGATTCAACAAATGGGATCTCACCTTATTAAAAAGCTTTTGCATAACAAAAGAAATCACCAACAGAGTGAAGACAATCCACAGGGTGGGAAGATACAATAGTCAGTTGTCCCTCAGACAAAGGATTCATATCTAGAACATATAAAAAACTGAAAAAAATTAGGCCCCTCAAATTCAAAGACCCAATCTAAAAATAGGCATCTGAAATGAATACACACTTCTCAGATGAAAAGATATCAAGGCAAATAAATACATGAAAAAAGTTCAACATCATTGTTCATTCAAGAGATGCAAACTAAAAGAACTCTGAGATGCCATCTTACCCCAGAAAGAACGGATATCATTAAAAAATTGACCAATAGCAAATGCTAACTGTGCTTTGGGGAAAAAGTATTGCTGGTGGGAGTATAGACTGGTGCAATCTCTGGAAATCAGTGTGGAGATTCCTTTAAAAACTAGGATTAGAGGTCCCATTTAAACCAGTTATTCTCCTTCTGGATATCTTCCCAGAAGAATTAAAAACATCATATCACAGAGATATATGTACAAACATGTCTATAGTAGGACAATTTGTAATGGCAAAGTCTTGGAAACAACCCAAATGCCAATCAATGGAAGAAAGGATAAAAAAGATGTATTTTTTTAAATAAAATTGAGTACTACTGAGCCATATAGAAGGTTAAACTTGAGACTTTGTATTCAAATGGATGGAGCTTGTGACCATACTCATAAGTGAAATAAATCATACTCACATGAGTAAGCATCATGTTGTTTCCCTAGCGTAAGAAGCTGAGAAAGTAAATAAGATCCACAATGTATAATAGATATTGTGAAATGGGAAGAAACTGTTCAAAAGAAAAGAGAACCTGGGATGTGTCCAAGAGGGAGGGAGGGAGGGGCAAACGAAAAATATACATATATACACACACATACACACACACACACACACACACACACACACACGATAGTTAAGATGGTTACAGGTAGTTTTTCTTAGTCTACTGAAAAGAAATGTTTGTGCTAACATTGTTTGGACAATATTTCTTGCCTATATCTTGAACTCTATGTAACCGTTATGAAGATAACAATACACAATGTATTAATTATTGTTACCCTCCTGTTTGCCTGTTTTGTACTTCTGTTTTATGGCTATTTTTATTTTTTCAATTTAAAATAAAAAGAAGATAGGGGCTGGGGATTTAGCTCAGCGGCAAAGCGTCTGCCTGGCAAGCGCAAGGTCATGAGTTCAGTTCCTGGTACCGGAGAAAAACCAAAAAAAAAAAAAAAAAAAATAAAATAAAATAAAATAAAATAAAAAGAAGATAAATTAAAGAGAAGAATAATTGAATAGAGTTTTAACCAAGCTTATTCATGTGTCACTAGGCACAGTGGTACTGATGTCCCTTGTTCATTAATGATATATGCTCCTATTAATGTAGTTCACATAACCTAGAACTTGGCTTCAGAAAACAATTGATTCCTAGCAGCTGATAAATAAACAAGCCCAAGCCCAGAGATGATTAGACAAAGATATGTTTTTTTTTTCTCCCCAGTGAAAGAAATGTAATTTTTTCTTCTGCTCTCTGAAAGACAAACAATGCTTGTTTCCTAGGAACAGCTGGGAGTACAGGAAAAAATATCATCTCTTCTTGCCAGCCTGAGTTCATTCCAGGGTTCCAGTTTCATTTCCCATCATATTGGTTCTTTAGCCAACTCATCTGTAGAGCTCCCCACCCATGTTCTTGTGCCAAAAAAATACAGACTTGTAGTCCTTCAGACTTCCCAGTATTAGGGCAATGTTCTTTATCCTGAGATAGTATCGCTTAATCACTCTTGCACAAAAATAACTCATTTCTAAAAGTTTTCCTTTAGAAACTACTGTGGAAATCCACACGAATTGCTGTACTATGTCTTACCTTGGTGTTCCTATGTCCTATTACTTTCTCTGCCTTACCCAATCTTCTTTTCTGATTTTTTATATAGTTCCTGCTTTTCAATACTGTACTGTCCTACCACCAATTACCCATAGCCTTAAACTATCTCTTTCCATCTTCTCTTCACCTAGCTCCAGTGAGAGTAGACTATTTTAAAGGTGATTGATTACAAGATTAACAATTACTATTTAGAGGCCCTAGAGAGAATCACTCAACAATCTTTTCTTTTCTAGCTTGGGGAAACTGTCTTTCTGTTAACTCAATCAGAGATCAAATTTTACTCAGGCAAATGAATGTGATAGCACCGACAATGATAGTCTTGTAGGATGAGGGGAAAGAGAAAAGAAAGAAGGGCAAATTATGTATATATGTATATACACCATAGGTAACATAGTTGTACTACTGACTTCTATCACTTTATTGAAAGGAACAGTTAATGTTTAGTTGTTTGATCAATTTTGCATATCTATATTTTTTCCTGAGTAACCACTTTGAAGATATCAATTTATAATACAGCAGCCATTGTTAATTTCCTATCACCTTGTCTGAAATTCAGTATTGTATGTATTATTTTTGTGTTATTTTGTAAATGTATGTGTGTTTGTTAATATGTTTTCATTCTTCTATTGTTGAAATTTTTAAAAAGTCCTGTATAGTTTGTGGCACTTTACAAGTTTTCAAATAGTTTTATATTCATTAACATTGTTTAAACTCAACAACTTTGGGGCTGGGGATTTAGCTCAGCGGCAAAAGCGCCTGCCTGGCAAGCACAAGGTCGTGAGTTCGGTTCCCGGTACCAGAAAAAAACCAAAACCAAAAAAAAAAAAAAAATTAAAAAATAAATAAACTCAACAACTTTGTAATATGTGGTAGAAATACTTCAGTTTATACTTTAGAGAAGTAGATAAGAATGTGAAAACTGAAGAAATATAAGTTTATGTTCCTATTTTTCTAGGGATTGATTCCAGGGTTTTTCTCATGCTAAATGGGCACTGCATCCCTGTATACATCCCCAACTCAAACTACTGAGTTTTGAGAAACAATGACACATGCTGTGAGATTTTTTGGTCAGATTTTTGGAGACAAGGTCTTCTACTATGTTGCTCAGACTGACCTCATACTGCCAATCCTTCCGCCTCAGCCTCCCAGAGTGCTTAGATTACAGATATGCACCACTGGGCCTGGCTGTAGTTCTGAGGTTTTTAGCATGGCAATAAGATATCTGTTAATTATCCATACAGCCTTATTAATGGTGGTGTATAAATTCCTCATATTGGAATTTCAGGTCTCAAGAATAAAATTCTCTTTCCATTACCTTAACCTCTAACATGGATTTATTGACTGTCAACATTTCCAAGGGACTTAAAGATAATTGGATACAATTCCTCACCAAAAGTATAAGCCTTTATATATTATTTTCATCAAATAGTAATTTGGCCTTTTCTCATAAACTTTCAACAACAGGAACTCACTACTTCTCAAGGCATCTAAACTTTAACAGGATCTTTTCATTAACTTGAAATCTGTCCCTTTAACATAGTTACGAATCCAATATACTTAATTCAGGTGGAAGATACTCTGCTTTCCCACAGGAGGCTTTCAGACAGACAAAGACAGGAGCATAGACCTTCATGGAGGTATTATGCTTGTCGCTCATCCCCAGTGCCTTTTGCTTTGCCTTAGGAGACATAGTTCAGGGTATCATCCTGGTCACACACCTGCAACCCCTACAGCCTTTCCACTTCTCTCCTAAAATGTAAAGCTCAGCCATAAAAACCACACTCCTGTGTTACTGTGACAGATTAAATGCAGAGTGGGCCTGTGGCTACTCTTTCCCTTAATTCTGAATTGCTGTCTGTGCTGGCAAATCACAGGTTGACTCACAACTGGTTCTGACAAGTGGAAATCACTTTAGGAGATGTGTATTTAATTAGAAAAATTTTATACCCAATGGGAAGGTCACACTTTACCCATTGTATTAATTACTCTGTTAAAACTAGTGTCACTGTGAGCAAGACAGTACCCAGTACTATTCAAATTTGATGAGTTACAGAATATTTGATCTGGAAGGAGTTTTAGGAAATTGAAAGTCCACGAAGGTGAAGTTTTCTGCTCAAAGTCACAAAGACACTTAGTGGAAAATAGTGGTGTAAGACTGAGGTTCCCTGTAGTCCAGGCCACATCTCCTTAGGGCCTCAGAGCAGCCAGTCTCAGGTGATTCCTATATGGTCCTTGTCTTTAAGGGTAGAACTACTCCATGGAAACACAGATTTCTAAAGTTGTAAATTTTTTTCTCTTGACTGCATATATTTCCCATACCTTGCAAACTACTGTCTGGCTTCCCAAGGAGCCAAAACTTGGGAGAATGTCAGGGACCTAAAGGGAAACATAAATCTGTGGCAGAAGCACTGCCACCAGGCAATAAACTCAAGGCAACACATGGTATTTGATTGGCTCTAAGGAATTTCTTGAGGAAAGTTAAACTACACAACAGAAAATGATTAGTACATTCCAGCCCCTCAACTCTCAAGATAAACACAGAGCTGTACCAAAATATTGTTTCCTTGACATAGTCTCTGGGAGCTATAGGTACCTGTCCTTAGCTCTCAAACTGTGATAGGCGGCAGAAGCCCAAGTGAGCTCATGGTATGAGTCCAAAAAGTAACATGCATTTCAATATTAATCTTCTGTGTGCTGCATGTACTTTTTGGAAAGGAACAATTTGAGTTGGTTTGGAAGATACAAGTATACCAGGTAGGGAAGGTGGTTTTTCTGAGTAATGATGGTAGAAGGAACAGATACTTCTAATTTCATTATTTCTTGTAATCTCAGTAATACTGAAGCAAAGAGACATTTGTTTTTGAGACAGAGACTCACTATGTGGTCCAGGCCACCTTTGAACTCATTATGTAACACAATCTGGCCCTGAAGTTGTGATTCCCTTCCCTCAACCTACTGAGCGCCAAGATTTCAGGCCCATGTTACCATACTGGGTGCAATGGGATAATTTTGAAGGCAATAACCTACAGGGAAGATTGAGTAGAAGAGAAAATAGAAACAACTAACTGTAGTAGCCAGGATGCTGATGGATGAGCAACCAAATTCGCATGGCTAGGCAAACATAATACAGGCCTATTGGAAATGGGAAAGAACTCAAAACAAGCAAGTTTTATCCTGTACTAAATTATGAGCAAAAGTCTCATGAATGGTGACAACAGTTAAATCAAAGAAAGAATGAAGGAAAATCTGCTATTATATATATATATACACACACACACATATATATATATATAATGCTATGATGATGAATAATGCAGACAAAACAGAACAAAACAACACATAAAAGATTTATTAGTGATACTAGATGTGTAATGGGCTCAGACCAATTTAGGGCTTGAAATATACTTCCTGAAATATACTCCTGAGATTTCTGCAGCAGGGAAAGAGTCCCATATCCAGTCATATACTTTTAAACTTTCTGCCCCCCCAAAACATGAGTAATCTATTCATATTTCATAGCCAAAATAAGTCACATTACAATGTTTAATCGCCCAAGAGGATGCGAAAGTGAAATTCTACCATGAGCTTAGAATGAAGAAACACGAACTATAACTCTAATATCTGTGATGAAGAACTCTAAAATTAGGATTACTTATTCAAACATATTCAACAAGTGGGTTTGAGTCCCAGAATCTTTCTTTTCTCACCCTTCCACATAGCTCCATCCTGCTGGACAACTCTACTTCTTCACTGTTGCAGAAATCTTGGCATTTATTTTCTAGAGATGGCAAAATGAAACATACTACTGAGGGTTCTGAGGAACAGAGCTGAGGACAAATACTGAACTGAGACAGTTTCCCCCAATCTTCCTCCACTGGATTCCAGAAACTTGGCAGATAGCACTTCACCTTTCAAGGGGGGAATAGAATGTATTTTGGTGACAATCTTACCATTGTAAAAGGAAAATCATGACCACATTGCCAGTACAGTTATACAACCTTAAAATGAAGCTCACAAAGTATGAAATTTAAGTTTGGAGATTCTAATCAGCTTAATGCTATTGTTGAAGAATTATGAGACAACTGAGAAAGCTAACAAACAGAAAAGTAAATTTACAAAAAAGTAAATTTAGAGAAGTAAAGGACTATGTAGGGAGAGTTACAAACAAGTAAGAACAAGACGATATACAAATGGAACATCCAAGGAACAAGAGCAAAAACAATCCCTCCAACCATAAAATTTTGATAACAAAAAAGGAGAAATATCATAGATACACTTGAAGGTGAATAAAGACAGCTCTTAGAAAACAAAACAAACTGACAGAGAAATAGAGAAAAAAGATAAACAAATTAATGGGCAAGTCTAGAAGATCTACCATCCATATAATAAGAGTGACAAGAAAAGAGAAAAGAAACGGTGAGAAGGAGGGAACTTATCGTGCCATCCAAAAATTCAAGAAAATATGTCAGGACTGAAAGATATGGGTTTCTAGAACAAAGAACTCTATGGAATGCCTACAACAATGGGTAAAAATAGACCTACACCAAATTAGATCACTTTTAAGATTTAAGAGTGCTTGGGAGAAAGAAAATATGTTAAAACCTTTAGAATGATATAAACATGCCACATGTAAAGGATTAGAAATTAGAATGAGTTTTTCAATCATATGAAGCTAAACAATGATGGGGATAATTTTTTCAAATTTCTGATAGAAAATTATTTGCAATCAAGCCAGGCGTGGTGGCACATGCCTGTAATCCCAGCACTCAGGAGGCTGAGGCAGGAGGATGGTTGCAAGTTTGAGAACAGCCTGGGTCACAGAGCTCAAGGCCAGCCTGAACTGCATAGCCAGATCCTGTCTCACAAAAAGAGCAAAAGGAAGAAAATTATTTGCAATCTTGACTTTTATGATAAAATTTTAAGGTAGAATTAAAATATTTTCATATATGTGAAATGTTGCGAGTTGAATTATGCTTCCCTTGAATTTTTATGTTGAAGTCGTATGCCATGATCTCTAAAAATAACCTTATTTGCAAATATGTTTGTGGTGGACGTAGTTAGTTAAGATGAGGCTATATTGAAATAAAGTGAGCCTTTAATGTGACTAGTGTTTTTAAAAATGGAGAAAATTTGACACAGACATATCCATACTCATGGCAAGAATGCCATATGAATATGAAATAAAAGGGTTAGTAATCAAGCATCTACAAGCCATGAAGTGCTAAAGACTGTCAGTTACTCATCATAAGGTATGAGAGACACCTCTGGGATGGTTTCTCCCTTTAAATCTTCAGAAAGGGTCAAAGCTGTTGACATCCTAATTTTTGAGGCTCCATCACTGTGAGACAATAAACTTCCATTGCTTAAGACACTTTACTGTGGTATTTTTTGAAGGCTACCTTAGCAAACTAATACTTGGAGTATCAAAAAGTTTTACCTACCATGCACCACTCCTCAGGTAGCAAATCTAAGATGTACTTGTCTAAAATTAGGTAATAAATGATGAATGAGAAAGACATAGGACAAAGGAAATTGGAAATCCATTGTATGAAAACATCAAAGGAAATTCCCAGGTGATTTAGTCAGATTTCTAATACTGTTTCAAATACCACAAACGAATCAACATACCAAGACAAAGGAATTACTTTGGCTCATAATTTGGGATGCATCAGCCCATGGTTGTTGGCCCTATTGCTTTTGAACTTGTGATGAGACACCATATCATGGCAGGAACACTCAATAGAAGAAACTGGTTACCTCGTATCAGCTGGGAAGAAAGTGGATGACAAGAAGGGATTGGGACCACGCAATCTCCGAAAGGGCATGTCTCCAATGATAGAAGACCTCCCAGTGGGCCCCAATTATTAAACAATTCCACTATCTTCCAGTAGCACTAAGCTGAGGAAAAGCTTTTCATTGTTTTGGAAAAATTCATGTGTATTTTTGAAGAAATTTGCACATTCCTGGCAGCTTAAGTGTTTTGTGACTTTTTTTCTTGTTTTATTTATTACCTTTTTTTAAGAAGTGGAAGTTTTAACATGGATTTGCAGTAAATATATTGTCCAAGCCCAAACTATAGTTCCACTTACTCTGCAAATTTTTCTTTATTATTTTTGCAGTTATTTTTTATTTTTATGGTTATTTGTAGGTGTTTGCAGTATATAATATTTACATTCCTTGGGTGGAGTTATTACATACACATAGCACATCTTAATTCCTTTTTTCTTCCTGGTCCCTCACCTGCTTTTCCATCCCTCAATCTCTTGATCTCATGTCTATTTAAGGAATATCTATCTCCCTATTTCTTAGTATTTATATTTTTCTCTTTATTTATAATTTGGGTTTCTCATATTAAAGAAACTGTGGTGTTTGAGCTTGTGTTTTGTGTTTATTTCACTTACCATTATGGTTTCAAGATGCACTCATTTTCCTAAAAATGACCCAAGTTTATCCTTCTTTGTGGCAGAATAGTATTCCATTGTGTGTAAATACTTTGTCTTTCTCTATTCTTCTGTTGGTAAACATATGTCCAGTTGCAAGATTTAGCTATCATGAGTTTGACTGCTATAAACATGGATGTGCATGTATCATTGCACTATGATGTATATAAATTTTGGGGGAAGATATGTAGGAGAGCAAAATCTCAGTTGAATGCAATTTCTAATTCTGGTTTTTTTTTTTTTTTTTTTTGAGGTATCTATATTGATTTCCATAGTAGTTGTACTAGTTTTCCTTTCCGTTAAAAAGTTAGAAGCATTTCTTTTTTCCCACAGACTCACAGCATTTGTTAATATTTGATTCTTGAATATAGCTATTCTTTATTAGGTAAGATAAAAGTTCAATGCTGCTTTAATTTGCACTTCGCTAGTGGTCAGAGATTATGAGTATGTCTTCATATATTTACTGGGTATTTGTATTTCTTCTTTTGTGAAGTATTTATTCATTTGACTTGCCCAATTTTTAATTGGGTCTTTTATTTGGGGGAGTTCTATGTTTTTTGTGTTCTTTATATATTACAGATATTAGTGCTCTTTCTGAGGAAGAGCTAGCAAACTCTTTTCCAGTTCTGTAGATTGTCTTAACTCATTTAGTTTTTTCCTTGACTATGCAGAAGTTTTTAAATTTGATATAATCCCATTTGTTGATTCTTCTTATTTCTTGGGTAATTGGAGTTCTATTCAGAAAGACCTTGCATATCCCTATGACTTCAAGAATTTTACCTGTTTTGTCTTCCAGAAGTTTAACTGTTTCTGCTCTAACATTTAGTTTTTTGATCCATATTGATTTTAGTTTAATAAACGGGGGGACATACGGATGTAGATTCAGTGTACTGCATGTAGATAGGCAGTTTTCACAGCACTATTTCTTAAAGAGGCTCTTTCCTCTGGTCTATCCTTTTGCACCTGGCAAAGATCAAATAGTTGAATGTGTTTAAGGTTGTCTCCGCATCCTCCATTCTGTTCCACTGATGCTTGTGTGTTTCTTGCCAGCATCATGCTGTTTTCATCACAGTAGTTTTGTAATAGGATTTCTAGTGCAGGACTATGATGCCTCCAGAATTCTCTTGTTGTCCTGAATGCTATTTGCTAGTCTAGGTCACTTCTGGCTTCATATAAATTTAAGGCTTATTTTCTCCAGTTCTGTGAAGAAGGATGTTGGTATTTTGAATGGTATTCTACTACATTTGCTATCACATGGTCATTTTAAATATATTGGCTCTGCCTTTCCAGGAAAAGAGGATATTTTTCCATTTTCTCATATTTTCTTTAGTGTTATTTTCCAGGGTGCTCCACTTTTCATTGCCAAGGTCTTTAACTTCCTAAATTAATATTTAGGTTAATTTATAGGTAGTAAATTTTGGGTGCTATTATGAAGAGTTTTTTCACTGTTTCTTTCTCAGTTTGTTATTAGTGTACAAAAAAGCTATTGATTTATGTGTTGATTTTGTGTCCTGCTAAATTACTTAATTGGGTTATTAATTCTAAGTGTGTTTTGCTAGATTTTCATGGGTCTTCTGCTTACAGGATCATATCACCTGCAAATAGTGATAATTTTAATTCTTTTCCTATACATATCCCATATATACATATAACTAAGTTTATTGGTACCATTCAGACATACATTATGACCACATTCATCATAGAGAATTTGCATCTATACATGATATATCTTTACTTCCCCTTTTGCCCAGTCTGCTCTGCTCCATTCAACCATCTCTTCCCCTCCTTATATACAAAGCTTTCTTTCCATTTTATCCTTCTTTTCTCAATTTTTTCCTTTTCCCTTCCTTCCTTTCCCCTCTCCCCCCACTAGTTCCCATTCCCCTTTGAACAATTTCTTCCTATCTCACAGTATCTATTATACATTTTGGCTCTTATTTACACTTTCAGTTTCTCACACCAGAGACACAATGTAATATTTACACATGTTTATCCAGTTTATTTCACTTAAGATTATGTTCTCAAGTTCCATCCATTTAGCTATAAATGTCTCTTTATTTTTATGGTTAAATAGTACTACATTGCATAATAAAAACGACATCCTTTTTTATCCATTTATTAGTTGATTCGCATTTGGTTTGTTTCCAAGATTTAGCTATTACAAATTGTGCTGCTAAAGACATGGGTATGCATATATATCTGTGGTATGATGCTTTTAATTCTTCTGGAAAAATGCCAAGCAGGGAAATAGCTGGGTCAAATAGGACTTCTAGTGCTAGTTTTTTGGAGATTCTCCATACTGATTTCCTTAGTGGTTGCACCAATCTACACTCTCACAAACAGTGGAGAAGTGTTCTTTTTTCCAACATCCCCACTAGCATTTGTTCTTGTTTTATTTCTTGACAGTAGCTATTATTTCTGAAGTGAGATGAATTCTCAACACTGTCTTAATTTGCATCTCTCAGTTGACCAGTAATGTTGAACACTTTTTCATATGTTTATTTGCCATTTCTTCTTCTTCATCTGAGAAAGGTGTATTTATCTTCCATACCCATTTTCTCATTGGGTCTTTAAATTTGCATGGTCTGATTTTCTGCCTAATTGCTCTTGCTAGTGTTTTGAGTACTGTGTTGAAGAGGAATTGTTGTAGTCGACATTCTTCTCTTGTTCCTAATTTTATAAAAAAGTTTTACTTTTCCCCCATTTAAAATGATATTGGCAGTATGTTTATCAAAAGTGGTTTTATAAGATTGAGGTAAGGCCTGTCTATACCTATTTTCTTCAGGGTGTTTATCATGAAATAATGTTGGATGTTTCAAAAATCTTCTTGTGCATCTCAAGAAGATCACGTGATTTTTGCCCTCACTTCTGTTTAGGTGCTGTACTACATTTATTAATTTATCGATGTTGAACTATCTTTGTATCCCTTGGCTAAAACCTACCAGCCTGTAATGTATGCATTTCTTGGTGGTTTGGTTCACTCTAGTTATCAGTATCTTTTTGAGGATTGTTGGATCCATATATATTAAAGAAATTGGTCTATAGTTATTTTTGTTTGGTTGGTTCTTTGGTTTTGGAATCAAGGTAACGGTAGCTTTCAAAACTGATTATGGAGTACTGTTTCTCTTTCAATTTCATTAAGTCTCAAGGAGAATAGATGTTAGAGCTTCACTGAAGTGCTCATATAATTCTGCTGTGAATCTATCCAGACCTGGGTTTTTCTTGGCTGGTAGGTTTTAAAGTACTGCTTCAACTTCAGGGCCTATTATTCATTTATTTATGGTTTTAAAATCTTGGTTCAGTTTTGACAGTTCATATACATAGAGGAATTGATATACTTATTCTGAATGCTCCAATTTATTGCCATATACATTTGCAAAGTAGTTGTTAATAATCTTTTTTATTTAAGTACAGGCTATTAGGATTTTACCTTTTCACTTCTTATTGTGTTGATTTGGATCTTTTGTCTCCTTTTTTGTTTAGATTGGCTAAAGTTTTCTTATTTTTTAATTCTTTGTATTTTTTAGGGAAAATCTTAGTTTCATTGATTTCTGCTTAGATTTTCATACTTTCTTTCCTTGTACTACATTTGGGTTTGGATTATTATTATTTTTCTAGAAACATAGGTGAATTGTTAGGTTCTTTATTGGGACTCACTCTGTTTTTGTCATGTGGAAATTCACAGCTATAAACTTCTCTCTTAAAACTGCTTTTATTGTGTTCATGTATGGTGGTATGTTGTACTGGCATATGACAGAAGGAATGAAATGTATGTTGCCACAAAAATTTGAGGTTTAGATCTGCACAGAGAAGTCACACAATGGTTTTTAAAAGATGAAAGATTTTTTATAAAAGTATAGCAGATATAAGCATAGTCACATAATATATTAACACAATGAGACAGGGCACAGCACCAAAGATAAAGGGGCATCCTTTGGGCAAAGATCTTACAATGGATGCAGCCTTCAGTGGGCAAAAGAGAAGACACCACACCACATCTAGTTTCTTAGTTCCTTAAGTACTTCACTAAGAGAAAAGTGACTTGGTATCAACAGGCCTGCATGGCTGGAAGGAGCTTTCCCAGGCTTGGCTAGACTCTGGGGGTGATTAATTGTTCAGGCATCAACATTTTTCTCTATACACTCTTTTCTCAGGAGATAGTCTCCCTGTAGAAAAGCACACATCTAGGTCACTTCAGTGAACACTCACTTTCCAGATGACTCTCATGACTTTAACTCTTTCCCTAACATGGTACTATTGTTCAGTTCTACAGATGCCTTGTATTTTCCTTGATTTCTTTTGTAATCCATTGTGTACTTAAGAGTGTATTGTTTAGTTTCCTCACATTTGCATAATTTCTGTGTTTTCTTTTGTTATTTCTAATTTCATTGAGATATGATCTGATAGTATGTATGGTTTAATTACAATTATTTTATATGTGCATAAACTTACTTTACTAGTCAATATACAGCATATTTTGTAGAATGTTTCATGTGGCTGTGAGAAGAATGTATAGTTTCTTGTTGCTGGGTGGAACATTCTGTAGATAACTATTAAGCTCATTTGTTCATAGATTTTGTTCAACACTGGTATATCATTTTTATTTTTTTGTCAAATTGACCTATTTGTGATACTGTGTTATTGAGGTCCCTCATTATAACTGTGTTTTTGTTTATCTGGTCTTTCATGTCCCTGGTACTTATTTTATAAAGTTGGGTATGCTGTCATTTGGTGCATATATGTTAATAATTGTTCCTTTATTCTGTTGGATTTCTTCCTTAAACAATATGTAGTGACCTTCTTTGCCTTTTCTGATCAGCTTTGGCTTCAAGCCCACTTTTTCTGAATATAGGATAAATATACCTGTTTTATTTTGGAATACCTATTGCATGAATTATTGTTCTACATCCATTGCTTTTTAATCTATGAGTTTCTTTTTGGGCTAAATTTATTTATTGTTCAGCATGCTGCTCGACTTTATTTCTATACTTTCTACAAGTCTGTATCTCTTCATTAGGAATTGAGACCACTTACATTGAGAGTTATTACTGATAGGTATTACTGATAGATATTGATTTATTCCTGTCATTGCTTTATCTTTCTGTTGCTGTTTCACTAACTTTTCCTTCTACTTAACTGCTCACCCTATCTAGTGTGTACATTCTACTGGACTTTTTGTTATTGTTCGTTCCATTGTCTCTTTTTAGGGTATCCTTGAAAGATTTTGCAGTGCCTTTTTGGTGGTCATGAATTTCTTCAGGTACTCTAATCTAGAAAATATCTTATTTCTCTATCAAGTCTGAAAAGTACTTTTGCAGGATATTTCAGTCTGTAGTGGAAAGTGCTTTGTTTTCAGGCTAGAAACACTTAAGTTCTCCTGACTTTAAGCTTGTGTTGCTGTAATTCTCATGGGCTTATATTTATAAGTTATTCATTACTTTTTCTATCTGTTTTTAAGATTTTATCCTTGTGTTTTACTTCTGTGATTTTGACTATGATGTGGCATGGAGAGGTCCATATCTGTTATTGACTATTTTGGTTGCTAAATGCCTCATTTATTGGTATATTAAATTATTTTCCCTTATTTGTACAATATTCTATATTTCAATAAAAACTTTTTACGTCATTTGCACCGGCTTCTGATTTTTTACTAATTCCAATTAACCTTAGGTTAGTCTTTTTAGTATAACCTAGGAGGAATTTGATCCATTTTTATGCTCTCTTGTTGTTTGCAAAGTATCTGTCATTAAGTGGTCACTGTCTTAGATATTTTTCTCACTGATGATACAAAATACATGTTAGCCACAAGTTCCATGAGGAAAGATTTATTTTGATTCACAGTTTGTATAAGTTTCACTCCATAGTTGGCTGGTTCCAGGGCAGTGTGGTAGAGAGGCATCACAGAGGAGATACAATGAGACAAACAGGAAGCAACAATCTGCAAGGCAGCAGCAGCAACCCTGCTTCCCTCCTTCCCTTATATTTCATCCAGGAGATAGGCCTATTGATTGTTGCCACCCACACCCTGAGTGGGACTGTCATTGTTCATACCCAGAACTATGCTATACCTATTTAGTTATCATGCATCTTTAAACCCAATATCACACTCCTAGATCCCACCACCCCCAAAAAGGCCCACCTACAAATGCTCGAGGCTTTAAGGGGACATCTAGACTCAAGACAAAACATTCCTTTTCTGTCTTCACATTATTCTCTT
This sequence comes from Chinchilla lanigera, assembly GCF_000276665.1. Lineage (NCBI taxonomy): Eukaryota > Metazoa > Chordata > Mammalia > Rodentia > Chinchillidae > Chinchilla > Chinchilla lanigera. The sequence continues at coordinate 256,370 of NW_004955557.1, read as the reverse complement.
CTGCTGCCTCTACTTTCTCTTGAAATATCAATTTCCTGAACTTTTATTTAGAACCATTTCATAGAGTCTAATTCTTTTCTATACTGACCATTCATGTTTTCCATCATTTTGTTTAGCTCATCTAGCTTTTTATTAATGTCTTCTGTAGGTTCACTGATCTTTTTATTAGTCCCAATATCTTATTAATTATATCTTCTATAAACCTGCCAAATAATATATTGGCCTATTTTGTTAGTTCTCCTGATATCATTTCAAATAATTTGAATGTGTAGTTTTCGGTTTCTTCCCCTTTGATGCTGCATGGATCAGCTTTGGGGGAGTAGGAACTTTGTGGTGGCATTTTGATGGCTTGTCTTCTAATGTCTGTGTTTTTGTTTTTTATTTGTTTGTGTTGATGTTTATGGGTTGATGCAACATTTGTTTCTAGTATGGAGACCTCTTTAGTCAATATCTACTTTTCAGTGGTCTCTTCCTACCACGGCTTACCTACGTCCCACTCTTAGCCTTAACCTACGTCCCAGGATCCAACTACATTCATTCACTTGGGGTGAGAGGTTGCAGTATACATTTGGCCCAATACCCAGTTTTCCTGGTTTGGCCCACACTACTGTTAATGACCTCTAGGCAATCTAGATATTGGCACCTTAAGCAAACTGATTAAAAGCAACACCTATGATGCCTTGGCTATAGTAGTAATGTCAGCATAAATTATAGCATCAAATACAAACTGAATATTGAAATAACCTAAGGACCAATAATGTAACACACTTAACTATGGAAAAAATCTATAATTATACTGTATACATGTTTACACAACAGAAGCATGGTGTAGGTATATTTTACCCCCTGTGATGCTCAGGTAAACATACATAAAACTTGTTAGAGCATTATGTGGGTAAAAATCTCAGTTTGACACTTTTGCACATGTGCACACACCTTGCTGCTAGTCATAAGTGGGTAAACATGTAGATTCCTGTATTCCACAAGTACAGCTACTGAGAGGCACAACCAGCTACTATTGTGCTAAAGTACCAATTTACAGTGGAAAACTGTGGTATGGATCATTTTAAATTGGTGTTATGTCCCAAGTATCAATTTAATATGATCCCCTTTGTGGATTCTTGATGTTATTTTTGTCCAATTTGGGTTGCGTTCAAAAAGTCCTTGCCTATGTCTATGACTTCAAGAGTTTTACCCATTTTATCTTTCAGAAGTTTAAGTGTTTCTGATTTACCATTTAAATCTTTGATACATTCTGATTTTAGCTTAGTACATGGTGAGTAATATAAGTCTGCCTTCAATATTCTGCATGTGGATAGTCAGTTTTCCCAGAACCATTTTCCTAAGGATGATATCTTTTCTTCATTGTGTGTTTTTGTCCTTTAGTAAAAGATCAGATAGCCAAATGTGCTTGG
>NW_004955557.1:241489-248687 GCF_000276665.1 Chinchilla lanigera | reverse complement strand
GGCCCACTCTCCACATGTCTGTTTTTTTGTGAATAACATGCTGTTTTTGTCGTGATAGCTTTGTAATATAACTTGAAATCTGAGATTGATGCTTCCTGTTTTGCTCTTGTTTCTCAGGATTGTTTTTGTTATTCTATATCTCTTCTGATTGCATATGAATTGTGGGAATATTTTCCTAATTATGTGATAAATGCTGTTGGTATTTTGTTTGTGATTGCATTAAATGTATAAATCAGTCTTGGAAGTATGACTATTTTGGCAAAATTGATTCTTATCTAGAAACCTGGGATGTCTTTCCATTTTCTGATATCTTTTAGATCTCGTTTTTCATAGGACTTTTAATTTTTGCTGTAGTGAACTTTCACTTCTAGGTCAGGTTATCACCTTAGAATTGAACTGTATATATTTATGGGTGAAAGTATCATAATTTCATACTCATATGCAGTGTGTATTGATCAAATTTGTTTAGAATTGTAAGATTAAAAGTATACAGCAAGGCAAAAATTTGGCCCGTAGTTCTCTTTATCAGACAGTCCTTGTGTAGTCTTGGAAGCAGGTAATGCTACCTTCCCCAAGCACACCTTCCCTTTGAATTCCATTAAAGCATTTGAGAACTATTGTCATTATAGCCTCTCTTAAATATTTGTAGAAATCTGCAGTGAACCCATCACATCTTGGCTTTTCTTAATTGGTAGAATTTTTATTACTATCTCAATTTTGTGGTCATTATTGGAGTTTTTAAAGTATTTTTTCTTATTATTGAATTTTGTTAATTCATATGTGTCTTCAAATTTGTCCATTTATTCAATAGTTTCCAATTTGTTGGCATGCAATTTTTCATAGTAGTTACTAATGATCTTCTGTGTTTTGGCAGTGTCCAATTTGATTTCTTCTTTCCCATTTCTAATTTTATGGAGTTGGTCTTCCATTGGTAAATTTGTTTAAGGTCTTGTCTATTTTGTTTATTCATTCAATGAAACACCTCTTTGATTTAGTCATTCTTTTAACACATTTTATTAGTATATGTTCACAGCATATAATGATTACATTCAACTCAGGGAGTGAATACCTGTAATTAACATATATTAGTTCATTTTATTCCCCTGCCCTTCCTCTCAACCATCTCTTTTTTCATCTCTAGATCTGATTTTCCTATTTTTCTTTTTTAGTTCTTTGTGACACATAATGATTAAATTCACTGTAGAGTTTTGATCATGTACGTGACACATCTCTGTTCTTTTTATGTCCCCTAGCCCCTTGTTTCCCTTTTTTAGATCTCAATTTCATTAGTTTATCCTCTGATCTTCATGATATTTTTCTTGTACTATGTTTGGTTTTGGACTGTTTTTGTTTTACTAGGATATTGAGGTGCATCATTAGATTATTTATTTTAGCTCCCTCTATTTTTCTGAGTTTCACATCCATAAATTATTTCTTAGGATTGTTTAAAGTCTTTATAAGACTTTAAAAAATTTATCAAATTTTTATGAGATATAAGTGATAAAAAGAATAATAAGAGCACATATGTGCCATATGATCACACTTATACTAAAATGTGTTCAAAGAAAACACATTGAAGAAATCTGCTTGAAACTATAAACAGTAGTCCTCTCTTTTGTTTATGGTATTATAGATGATGTTTATATTTTTCTTTAATCTTTTCTATGTTTTCCAGATTTTCTATAATGAGCAGGTGTATATTTTACAGCCAAGGAAAAGTTATTAAAAATGTGAAAAATGGGACAATCATGGGATTTGCTTGACCTTTTCTTTCTATATAACTAAGAAAGCCTGGCCAAGAAATTATTAGAGATGTATTCCCAGAAATCTCCCTTAGATTCAAATCCCAGATCCAGATGCAAGATACTATTTTTTCAAGTAAAATAAATTTTAAAACCTTAGAAGTTTTTCAATAGCTAAGGTTAAAAGAAAATAATTATATAATTTTAGTGGAGCAATACTGCCACCAAAAGAAAAATTATTGAATTCCCATGACCAGATAGAGGAAAAGAGAGAAGAGAGAACATAAGAGGAGAGTAAAAGGAAGGAAATGCAAAACAGAGGAAGTTTTCAATCTACAAGATTAACTTATTTTCTGTTTTTGCTAATGTCGCTCACCAGGGATCATAGTGAAACCAGTCTTTCCTCCTCAGAAGTCACTAACAAACATAATCATAAATAAATAAGGTTTAAGCCACTTGAGTGGCCAGAGTGAGGATTAGATCTTCGAAGTTGTGAAAGTTTTCTTTACAGAAAACAAGATGTTTGCAAGGGGTTGGGATGATAGTATGCACTAAACAAGCAGGTCAGGATCACAGTCTTTGGCTGGATAACTGAACAGTAGTTTTCAGGTTGTAGTTCATACTGTCAGTGGTCCAGTCCAGCAGGTTTAAGAAACTTCTCATTTTAACCAGAGTGACCTCTCCTAATTTTTTAGTTAAGAAAGTCCAAATTTGATTTAGCAGTACATCTGAGGCACTAATGAGAATAAAGAAAGAAATTAAAGCTCAACCCCATATTCAGGTTTAAGGAGGCACATGATAATAAAATCATGCAGCCTGTATTCAATTTAAAAAGCATATCCTGCGTTTGCAGCACACAAAGTATGCTATGGGAATTTCTTAAATAGAGATGTCTCAATATCTGCGAAGTCTTTCAAATCTGGACTCTTCAGTCTACATTGTTCTGCAATTTTCTCCAAGTTTTTGAGAGAAAGTAGAACTTTATGAAAAAATTAATACTACAGAAAGGTTTAGAGACAAGATGACTCTGAGAAAATATGAGGTTGATTCTGAGAAACAAATACATTTGACTAGTGTTTAACCAAAATAGTCCTTCCAAAAGCCTGAAAGCCATGGTACTTATATCTCAAATTGATCAAGGAAACGTTATCTTTAAGCTACAATTTCATGACTACATAGAAAATCATGGTTCTTCATATTATAAGTTCAAACTGTATTACTAATTATTTCATACTGTAATTCTGAACTATATGATCTTCAAACTAAGTATTTTAAAGTACTTTTTACTTCTTGGGGAAGGAGGGGGAAAAATAATAATTAGGAATTTTAGAAATGATAAATTAGGTGCATTTTAGAAATGAAAATGAAACAGTAACCGAACTCTATGTGACGCCAAAATAATTAGAACTTCCCAGGCCATAGGATCAACAAACAACAAAATTAGAAGTTAGTATATAGGAATATAATTTGAACTACATATATCAGAAAAGGAAAGATTTAAATGAACCGTCTCTGAAATGTACAGTTATTATACAAACAAAGGAAGAATGGGAGGGAATAATAAACCCAAAGACTGGTATTACATGAGTAGAGTCTGTTTAAGTCTAATAAAACTATTATTACTAAAATCTTCCACAAGAGAACTACAGTTCTTCAGTTTACTGCAAATGCATCTTTTAAAAACGTCAGCTCTAATATTGAAGCTGTAAGACATTTTAATTATTGCCACTATACTATAAAGTACAATGGACACTTTAAAGTTTTATTTATTTTTAAATTTTTATTTATTTATTTATTTATTTATTTATTTATTTTTTCCCAGTAGCAGGAATCAAACTCACGACCTCGCATTGTCAGGCAGGCACTGTGCCACTAAGGTAAATACCCAGCCCCTATTTTTAAATTTTTTTTAAGGTAAAAGAATGAAAACATTTTAACAAGCAGACATGAAAAAACAACAGCAAAACAATAAAAGCAATACAGAATTTCAGACTAGGTTATAAGAAATTAACAATGGTTTCTGTATTACATATTGTTATCTTCAAATTGGTTACTCAGTTAAACAAATATAGTCATATAAGATTTGTCAAACAATTAAACATGAACTATTCCTTTCCCTAAAACAACAGAAATTAGTAGTACAATTATCTTAGCTATCTTGTGTATACATATACACATATTTTCCCTTCTTTCTTTTCACTTTTTGCTCATCCCAGTTGTTGTATCCTTTTGAGCAGTTTCCCTTTCACAATATATATTGTACCTTTTAGATTATATTTACCCTTTCAGGTTCTTACACTGGTGAGAATATATGGTATTTACAGATGCTGGTTTGATCTATCTCATTTATAAGTATGGTCTCTAGTCGCATCCATTTATGTATAAAAGCCTCGAGTTTATCTTTCTTTAGAGCTGAGTAATATTCCATTATATAAAAGTACCACAATTTTTTATCCAGTCCTCAGTGGATTGACATTTGGGTTGCTTCCACAGTTTAGCAATTACAAATTGTGCTGCTATGAACATGGATGCACATATATCGCTGTTGTATGTTCTTAGTTCTTCAGGAAAAACACCCAGTAGGGAAATAGATGGGTTGAATGGAACCTATAATCCTAGTTTACTAAGAAATCTTCAAACTGATTTCCACAGTGGTTGCATCAGTCTACACACCCACCAACGGTGAAGTGTTCCTTTTTCCCCACAGCCCCTCCAGCATTTTTATTGGTTGATTTCTTGTTGATGGCCATTCTTTCCGGGGTGAGATGGAATCTCAGTGTTGTTTTAATTTGCATATCTTGAATGACTAATGATGTTGAACATTTTTTCATGTATTTATTTGCGATTTCTATTTCTTCATCTAAGAAGTGGGTATTCATTTCAGATGCCCATTTTTGGATTGGGTCTTTGAACTGGGGGGGTGGCTGATTTTTTTGATTCATTATATGTTCTAGATAGAAGTCCTTTGTCTGAGGCACAGTTGGCTAAAATTCTTTTCCAGTTTGTGGGTTTTCTTTTTACTCTGATGGGGATTTCTTTAGTTGTGCAAAAACTACAATAAGATGAGATCCCAATTGTTAATTCTTTGAAGTATTTCCCATGCAGTTTGGTTTTTGTTCATGAACTCGCTGCCTAACCCTATGTCTTCAAGATTTTTACCTACTTTTCCTTCCAGTAGATTTCATGTTTCCATTTTAATATTTAGAGCTTTGATCCATTTGACTTGAGTTTGGTGCATGGTGATAGACATGTGTCTAGTTTCAGTCTTTGGCATATGACGAGCAAGTTTTTCCAGCACAATTTATTAAAGACGCCATTCCAGTGAACTTTTTGGGCCCCTTTGTGAAAGATAAAGTAACTGAGTCTGTTTTTGGTTATTCCATTGATCTTCAGGTCTGTTTTTCTTTTTGCCAGTACCATGTTGATTTTATCACAGTAGTTTTGTGGTATAATTTCATGTCAGGGACTCCAGTGGCACCACCTAACTTGCCTTGGTTGTCTAGGATTGCTTTTGCTACTCTGGGTCTCTTCTTGTGACCAGATGAATTTTAAGTGTTTTCTCTAGATCTGTGAGGTATACTAATGGTATTTTAATTGGGATTGCATTGAATCTGTCCAATAATTTTGGGAGTATGGCCATTTTCACAATGTTGGTTCTTCCAATCCATGAGCAAGGAATATTTATCCATTTTCTTAAATCCCCTTCAATCTATTTCTTCAGAATACTGTAGTTTTCACTGTAAAATTCTTTTCTTACAGCAGAAATTTTGTATAAATAAAAATAATATATTTTGGGGCAATAGTTCTAAAAGATTGTTTCTTATATTTACATCCAATATAGATATTGTATTGACTAGTTTCTAATGAGATGTCATATTTTTTAAGATGATGCCTCCCTAGCAAATGTAAGGTTCTGAGTTCAATTCCCAGTACCAAATAATATGAAAGCCATGTTTTGCTAAAGAATACTATTGTTGGGCTGGGGATTTAGCTCAGCGGCAAAAGCGCTTGCCTGGCAAGCGCTAGGTCATGAGTTCGGTTCCTGGTACCAGAGAAAAACCAAAAAAAAAAAAAAAAAAAGAATACTATTGTTTACACACGACGTATGTTGTTTTACAGCAGATACTTATTTGGAAGACTTCCAAAGGCAAAATTCTAAGTTGTGAATTTGATCCATGTAGTTGTTTCTTCTTGCTCCAGCGACTCTGATAGCATGTAAAATTGAGAAATTATCCTGCTGCCACTTCTTTTCTCACAATTCTATCCACTAGAAAAAACATTCTTGTCCTTAAAATGTAAGACCAAACAAAAATCCTCCCACAAATTACTATGCTCTGTTTTATAAATTCTGTTGCTCTTTGAAGTATATTATTGATTTCAAGTATTTCTTTATTTGCTTCTTTCTTAATCTGTTTTCATTTATTTTGTTTACATACTTTTCAACTCTTTCCAGTAAATCTGCACAGAGCCACTATAGCTAGGAATCTGAAACAGAACCAATTCACCATCTACTGCAGATGCTGCAAGTTTTCCAAACTTTTGGAATAAAAATTCCAAACACCAGCCAATCACAGCTGCCATTGCACTCTGGGTAACTTCTGAGTATTTTTCTACCATACGTCAGGATTGGTGACCAAATACTCAATTCCATTAGTAGTGCCTTCTTGCACACTCAGTTAAATCCAATACTTCTTAAAGAGTAATCATCATTTTCATATTTTTGTGGCAGGGTTTCCAGAAAAACATGTTCTTGGGTGATCCCTGCATGCCTTACTCCCGCACTTTAATGGTTCCTCTCTATGTATTTTACATATGGAAATTCCACATGAAATTTTATTGAAAGAAGAAGATATTAATCCAAACCTTTGCAGCAGTGTATCACCTAGTTTTCATTCATGATTTTGTATATCTACAATACAGTATCATGGTATATGGGAGGTTCAGGTGGAATTATGAGGATAGGACTTGGGTATTCATTACTCTCACTTGTTCATTTCCCTGGAATTAGATTAAATAAGGATGTTTGTAGGCTCATTAAACTTTTTAAATTCACTGTATATGTTTTGAAATTTTTTCAATTTCTTTAAAGAGTAGTACACGAGAAACAAAAGAACAAAAAAAAAAAGAAGAGTAGCAGCATACCAGTATGATAAACATAAACAAATCAAAGAACATTCAAAGTGATACAAGGTTTCAAGATAAAATAATACAAATCAACAGTGGTTCTTACATTGCATATTGCTATCCTCAAATACATTGCTCAGATTATCAGATGTAAGAATGAAAGATTGCTCAACCATTAAAGAGAATAAGAAAATAATTCTTCAATAAAACATTAGAAATAATAGAGAGTCTCACTAGACAAGATGGTAGGAGTTCACCATTGTAATTCCATTGCATATTGTTACTTTCAAATCAGTTACTCAGACCTGCAGACATAACCATGCAAAGTCGAT
>NW_004955557.1:226642-238949 GCF_000276665.1 Chinchilla lanigera | reverse complement strand
ACTAATGGTATTTTAATTGGGATTGCATTGAATCTGTACAACAATTTTGGGAATATGGCCATTTTGACAATGTTGATTGTTCCTATCCATGAGCAAGGAATATCTTTCCATTTTCCGATGTCTTCTTCAATCTCTTTTTTCAGAGTAGTATAATTTTAAAGGTATCGATCTTTTACTTCTTTTGCTAGATTGATTCCTAAGTTTTTCATCTTTTTAGATGCTGTTGTGAAAGGTGTGGTTTCCCTAATTTCTCTCTCAGTCTATGTGTTACTTGTGTACAGGAATGCTATTGATTTTGAGTGTTAACTTTGTTTCCCGCTATACTACTGAATTTGGTTATTAAATCCATGAGACTTTTGGTGGAGTTTTTGGGGTCTTCTATGTAGAGTATCATGTCATCTGTGAATAATGACAATTTCACTTCTTGCTTTCCTAACCTTATTTCTTTTATTTATCTCTCTTGTCCATTGCTCTAGCCAATATTTCCAGAACTATATTGAATAGGAGTGGTGATAGCAGACATCCTTGTCTTGTTGCTGATTTGAAAGTGAAAGCTTTCAATTTTTGACCATTTAGTATGATGTTAGCTGTTGGTGTATCATAGATGGCTTTGATCAGCTTGAGGTAAAGGCCATCTATTCATAATTTCTGTAGGGTTTTCAAAATGAATAAGTGTTGGACATTATCGAAGGCTTCTTCTGGATCAGTGGAGATGATCATGTGATTTTTGTCCTTGGCTCTACTGACATGGTGTATTACACATTGATGGCATATATTGAACCATCCCTGCATTCCTGATATGAATCCCACTTGGTCATGGTGTATAATCTTGATGACTTGTATTCTCTTTGTTAGTGTTTTATTGAGTATCTTTGCATCATATTCATTAGGGAGATTGGTCTGTAGTTCTCTTTCTTTGTTTTGTCCTCTGGTTTTGGTATCAGAATAATACTTGCCTGCTATTATATCTGCAAGTAGTGTTTTTATGTCATTTGTGTTGGCACTTGCTGTTTCATTAATACCTATTAATCTGATATTGTTTCTCTTTGCTTCATTTTGCAGTTGTTGAACTGTTATTTCCTGGTTCCTTGTTGTTTTTAAGAGATCCCTCCTTTCTCGTTCATTAGTGGCAATACTGTCTTCAAGGTCTGAAAGTCTATCTTCAGCTTAATTCAGGCAGTTTTGCAAGCTTTCAATGGTATTTTTATGTTCCTGGGTATCTGTTTGATGTGTTTCATACCTTCTAGTTCTTTTCTATATTGTTTCCTGAAGATTTCATTGAGTTGTCTATGCTCTTCTATTTTCTTGTCTATGTCATCTTTGGATAGGCTTAACATTATTTTCATTATTGTTGTCATTTCTTTTCTCACCTGAGACATTATTTCTGATTTGATCATTTCCATGGTCTGATGGAGTTGTTTCTTTACTTCAGTTGCTATCATTTCAGAAATTTCAGGTGTATGACTTCCAGGCTCTTCTGTGTTGAAGCCTCCTGGACTTGTTTTGGGTGATGTGGAGGTCTGTATTTGCATTTTTCTCCTTTATTTTGTCTTATTTGAAGAACCAGAGACTCCCTGGAGTGCAGCATCACTGTCCTGATTGTGTGTGAGTGGAAGGGCGATAGTGGTCAGTGACACTCCTGTGCTGGTGAGTGTTCCAAGGTGGGGTCCCAGATGCTCCTGACGTTTCTTGCATTTACTTAACTCCCAGGAGTGTTTTGGAAGGGTGTAGGAGGTTCACCGGTGTTCCTGAGGCTGTCTTGGTTTCAGCTTAGCTTCCACAAAAGTAGGAGGGGATGCAGGTCAAGTTTACCGAGGCTTCAGATATTACCCAAGAGAGAGCTTGCTTCCCACACTGGAAGGGGAGGGGTGAGGGTGAGCTCCCCGAGGCTGCTGACTATGTTCAGGTTTCAGCTGAGCTACCAGGGACGTGTGAGTTGTTCTGGCAGTGACCACCAAGGCTCCGGAAATTGTCCAGGGATCCACGTGCCTCACACTCTATTGGGGGAGGGTACTAGAGTGGCTCACCAGGTTCCTAAAGGTGTCTGATGTTCAGCCCAGCCCCAGAAGACACACTATGGGTGTGGCAGGCAACCTCCTAGGCCCCAGAGAGTGCCAGAGGTTTACCCTGCCTTGCACGCTGGTCAGGGATGCAAAGCTGCAACTCACCAGGCTTCCGAAGATTTCTGGGGTTCAGTCCAGCCGGGGCCCACATACTAGGGGTGTGGAGGGTTGCCACCAAGGCCCCAGATGGTGCCCGAGGCTTCGCCTGCTTTGCACGCTGGTCAGGGAGGCAGAGCTCAGACCCACCAGGCTTTCCGAATATGTCCAGAGTTCAGCCCAGCCCAGGCAGACACACTATGCATGTGGCGGGTAGCCACGAGGCCCCAGAAGGTGCCTGAGCCTTCGCCTGCCTTGCATGCCAGTCAGAGAGGCAAAGCCCAGACTTACTGGGCTTCCTGAAGATGTTCAAGGCTCAGCCCTGCCCAAGGAGAAACACTATGCATGTGGGGGGTAGCCACCGAGGTCCCAGAGGGTGCCCAAGGTTTCACCTGTCTTGCATGCTGGTCAGGGAGGCAGAACCCAGACTCACTGGCCTTCCCAAAGATGTCCAGAGTTTAGCCCAACCCGGGCCAACACACTATGGGTGTGGCAGTTAGACACGGAGGCCCCAGCTCACTGTATATTTTGAGGTGCTCTGGAGGTGAAATGTGGGTTCAGATGATGACATGGTACCACTGGAAATTCAAAACTCACTTTCTAAAATGCTCCAAGTTCTCACTGAGATTACTATAACAAGGTTCAGGATGTATGATGGAAAGGAAAGGCATGAGGTTTTAAGAAGTAGAATAGCATGCTAAGGATTCTACTTTTTATTGACTTAAATATTATTGAATCTCATATTCAAAAAAGACACATTTATAAATAATACTTCACATATGAGAAAACATAGAAATGAGGGATAGCCCTACAAAATATTAAAACATAAACCCACATTAATTAAAAGTTTGGTACAAGTGAAGAAACAATATCACAGATAATTAGAATAGATGGATAAAATATATCCAATTTTATAATTTACAAGGAATATTTAACATCATTAGGATAAGGTTAGACAAACAAATCACTGATATTAGAACAATGAGCTGGGTATTTGAAAGCAATTAGTTTACTTCATTTCTTACAATAAAATAAATCCATGAAGTTTAAATATTTTAGACTTGTAAAACTGCAGAAGTATTAAGAGAAAATTGGGGTGAATATTTCTATAATTATGGTTTGGAGAAGTTTTCTCTACATATGATATAAAAGTACAAAATATGGGAATGGTTGCCAGATTTGACTTTGTAAAACTTCATAATAGCAAATAATGACAAGAATGATATAAAACAGAATAAACAAGATCAAAATACGTATACAATACTGGAAGTTGTAACATGCATTTTTTGTATGCACAACAAGGAAAGATGAATGTGCAAAGCCATTGTCAATTGATTACAAAACTCCTATGTCAGCCAACAGGAAGTCAAACTACTCTTTTGAAAAAACAAATTCAGTAGTTTACAATCATCTACTTCATTTGTATCATCTGCCATGGGAGGGAACAATTAGACAAAGACAAGTGAATGTGCATCAAGATACTCAGTCTCTGTTGCAGGGAGGCAGTGTTCTCCACAATCTTACTTCTACATAAGGGTTCAATAAAGCATGCATGAGTTCACCACAGTTTGAGGCTGGATCTGTAAGTAGTCTCCTTAAACCCTCTGTTCTCCCTGGGTCTCCAGGTATTCAATATTTTCTCATGTATGTTTGACTTGACTATAATATGCTATCTGGGTGATGATCCAGAGAAATCATCTTGTATTTCAGTTATGTTCTTAGGGAGTACAGGAATAAGATTAGTTCCAACAGTCCTACAAACAAGACCATAAGAACAGACATTTCTTCTCATATAACAGAACCAGTCAGATTCCAGTCTAGTTTGAAGTCTTGAATGCTGTGGTTGTACCTTGCTTTGATCTTCCTCATTATAATCCTCATTTTACTTCGTCTCTATTTACTTCTCCCATTTAACACTGTACATAAATGCCACAAATAGACAAGAGAAAGGAATAAAATAAATAAAGCTAGGGAAGGAAAAAGTTAAATTATCTTTAATTTCAGAGGACATGCTATTCTACATAGAAGACCCCCCCAAAACACCACCAAAAGGTTTCTAGATTTAATAACCACATGCAGTAGCACAGCTGGATACAAAGTCAACACTCAAAAATCAATAGTGTTCCTTTACATATAAAACAAACTCACTGAGAGAGAAATTAGGAAAACAACATCTTTCACAATAGCATCGAAAAAGAGGAAATACTTTGGAATCAATATAACAAAAAAAAGTAAAAGATCTTTACATTGAAAACTATGGTACTCTGAAAAAGGAGATCAAATAAGATATCAGAAAATGGAAACATATCCCTTCCTCTTGGGTAGGAAGAGCCAACGTAGTGGTAAAAGCCATACTTCCAAAATTCTTATACACATTTAATGAATTCTCAATCACAATAGTGATAGTATCCCTCACTGAATCAGAGGAAAAAATACTAAAATTCATTTGGAACCAGGAGAGACTTAGAATAGAAAGCAATTCTGGGCAACAAGTCAAGGCAGGAGGCATTACAATCCTTGACTTAAAATTATACTGCAAAGCCACTCTGATAAAAACAGCATGGTACTGGCAAAAATAGACATGTAAATACTGCATTGTCTCTCTAGTGAGAAACTGAATATGTAAGTAAGGATGAATATATACATTAGATATTGTGAAATAGGTAGAAACGTTTCAAATAGGAAGGGAAACTAGAGATTGGAGAGGTGGAAAGGCAAGGAAAAAGAGAGAGAAGATGAAGAAAATGGAAACAAAGCCTTTATAAATAAGGAGCGGAAGAAGTGTTGAAAGGAGGGGAAGGGAATGGGAAAAAAGAGGACTCAAGATATATCATGCACATGTACAGATTCCCTATGATGAATGTGATCATTATGTATATGTAAATTGTAGCAATAAAATTAATTAAAATTAAATTGTCATTTGAAATTTTTTTAAAAATAGAAAATAATATTTATCAATTATAACTATGCATGTGAACAGACTTGATTCACCTATTAAAAGATATAGATTAACTGAAGAGATTAAGAAACAAGATACAAAGATACACTATATACAAAAATGCATTAAACACAAAAACAAGTTAATACACTTAACATTAAACTGTGAAACACAATATTCCATGCAATAGGAACCCAAAATAAAACAGAAGTAGTAATCCTTACTCCTACTTTTCAAATGGACTGGACTTAATCCCAAAGTTGCTCAGAAGAGAAAAAGAAGGACACTACGTATTGGTTAACAGAACTATCCAATAGGAACAAATAACTATTATAAACATATATTCACTAAACCACACTGTACTCAAATTAATAAATCAAACACTAATGGACAAAAAAGTCAGATAAACATGAATACAATAATGATGGGAAGGTTCAATAATCAATTATTCCAAATAATCAATCAATTTTAATAAATCAATTCCAAGTTGAACCAAACATTTGAACAAAAGGCTTCAATAGACATCTACAGACTGTTCCACCCAACTAAAAAATACACATTGTTTTTGTAAGCACATGGTACTTTCTCCAAAATAGACCATGAATTACCCAATAAAGTATGCTTAGGTAAATGTAAAAGAACCAAAATCATCCCTTGCATATCCTCATATCATAGTAAAATGTAATTAGGAATCAATGGCAAAAGAAGCCATAGAAACTATGCAAATTCATGGAAATTTCAAAATATCCTCTTGAATTGTCAGAGCCAGGCATGGTGGCACATGCCTCTAATCCCAGCACTCAGGGGGCTGAGGCAGGAGGATCACTGTGAGATCGAGGCCAGCCTGGGCTACAAAGTGAGTTGAAGACCAGCCTGAACTGCATAGTGAGACCCTGTCTCAAAAAGACAAAAACATAAAAATAAAAAATATACTTTTGAATTATCAACCAGTAGCAGAAGAAATGAAGGAAAAAATTAGACAGTTCTTAGAAGGAAACAATAATGCCAGCATACAACACCAGAAAGTATGGAACACAATGAAAGCAATCCTAAGAGGAAAGTTTATAGCATCAAAAGCCCACATGAGACCAACAGAATGAGCCCAAATGAATAACATAATTATATATTTCAAGGTCCTAGAACAAGAGGAAAAGAACAACCCAAATTCAGAGATTTTACAAGAGTGAAACTATAAAGATGAGAACAGAAGTCGAAGAAATGAATGCTGACAAATCAATAGGAAGCATCAATGAATCAAAGAGCTGGTTTTTTGAAAGAATAAAAAAAATAGACACCATACCCCAAAATGAAAGAAATATGCAAATCAATGCAATTACTTATGAGAAAGGTGAAATCACAATGGACACAAGACAGCTCTAAGCTACTACTTCACCATCCTATATTGCAAAAAATGGAGAATTCAGAAGACATTGAGAGATTCCTAGATATATATGAATTACCAAAACAGAACTAAGAAGATGTACAAATCTTGAGTAATGCAAAAATTTCAATGTAGTAGAAACAGTAATAACAACAACAAAAAAATGCTATGTACTAACAAAAGCCCAGGACCTGATGAATTCACCTCCAAATGTTACAAGAACTTTAGGAAAGATCTGACTCCAATATTTCACAAATCCTTTAATGAAATCAAGAGGAAACAGAATTCCCAAAATTATCCTTGTGAGATAGCATTTTTCTGCCTCATGAGCCAGAGAAGGATCGAAGCAGAAAAGAGAACTACAGGCTATTCTCTTCAATGGAACATAGATGCAATAATCCTCAATAAGATACTGTCAAACAGAATGCAGCAAAAAGCAAAAAATTATAAACCATGACCAAGTATGATTCATTTCTGCAATGCAAGTATGTTTCAACATACAGTAATCAATAAATGTAGTACACCATGACAGAAGTAATGACAAAAAAACACATGATCATCTCAACTTATACAGAAAAAAAAAATTTGACAAAATCCAACATCCATTCATAAAAAACTCTGAAGAAAATATGTATAAAAGGTCTTTATCTCAATCTGATAGAAGACAATAACTATATCAAAGCAACAGGCAACATCATACTAAGTGGACAGAAGCAGAAAGCTTTCCTTGTAAAATCAGGAACAAGAAAAGGATGCTCGGGGCTGGGGATTTAGCTCAGCGGCAAAAGCGCCTGCCTGGCAAGCGCAAGGTCGTGAGTTCGGTTCCTGGTACCGGAGAAAAACAAAAAACAAAAAACAAAACAAAAAGAAAAGGATGCTCAGCAGGCATGGTAGCACACATCTGTAATCCCAGCACACAAGAGGTTGAGGCAAGAGGAGCATGGAGATGCTTCAAAGCCAGCCTGGGCTCTGTAGGAATTTGAGGACCATATGCACTACATAGCAAGATACTGTCTCAAAAAAAAAAAAAAAAAAAAAGGAAAGGAAAACAAAAGAAAAGAAAAAGATGCCTACTATCACCATTACTGTTCAATATATAGAGAGGAGAGGGAGAAGTTAAATAATCATGATTTGCTAATAACAATATTCTCTACATGGAAGACCCCCAAATCGCCATTAAAAGGCTCCTGGAATTAATAACCCAAATTCAGTAGCATACAAGAATATAAAGGCAACATGCTGAAAATAAATAGCATTTCTGTAGATCAAGTACAAAGACTCTGAGCGAGATGTTAGAGAAATCACCATTCATAATAGCATTAAGAAAAATGAAATACTTAGAAATTAACCTAACCAGGAAAGTGAAGGATGTCTACAATGAAAACTACAGTACTCTGAAGAAAGGAGATCAAGGAAGATATCAAAAAATAAAAAGATATTCACTTTCTGGGTACACAGAACCAATATAGTGAAAGTGGCTATAATTTCAAAACTGTTCTATACAACAGATTATAATGCAATCTCAATCAAAATGTCAGTAGCATTCCTCACAGAACTAGAGAAAGCAATCCTAAAATTCATATGGAACCATAAGAAAACTAGAATAGCAAAAGCAATTCTCAGCAAGAAAGGCAAGGATGGGAGCGTCACAGTCCCAGACTTTGAGTTATACAAGTGATTAGAAACAGCTTGTTAATGGCAAAAATACAGAGTTGGATCAATGGAGCAAAATAGAGAATGTGGAAACAACCCAAGGCATAATCAATTCCCTTATAATTGGTAAAGAGGCCAAAAACCTTCACTGGAAAAATGAGGTTGGGAAAATAGAATATCCATATGACAGACATTGAACCTGGAATAATAACTGTTGTCATGGTATAAACTAAAATCAAATTGATCAAAGATCTAAATATTAAAGTAGAAACAATTAATGTTCTAGAAAACAGAATAAGTAGAACTCTTAAAGAAATATATATAAGCTAAGACTTTATGAATAAAAACCCCAGTTGCACAAGAACTATTACAAAGAATCAACAAATGGGATTTCATCAAATTAAAAAAAACTCATGAATAGCAAAGGAAATCACCAACTATATGAAGAGACAACCTACAGGTTGGGAAAAATAATTTTGCCATCTATGCTTCAGGCAGAGGACTAATAACTGGAATTCATAAATAACTAAAAAATATTAGACACTCCCAAATTTAAAGACCTAATAAAAAACTGTGCATCTGAAATTAATAGGCACTTTTCAGATGAAAAAGTACAAGCGGCAAATAAATATGTGAAAAAAATCCCCAACTGGGGATCACTGCTCCTTTGAGAAATTCAAATTAAAACAACATTGAGATTCCATCGCACACAAGAAGGGATGGTTATCATCAGGAAATCAACTAATAACAAATGCAGCATGAATTATACTACTTAAATCTTGCAATGGCCCATATGCCCATCAAATGATAAACAGATAAAGAAATGTGGTATTTATATACAATGGAGCCATACCTGGACAGAGGCAGCAGCCACAGGGAGCCCACCTTCACTGCTCCCCTTCCAGTGTGGGAAGCAGGCTCTCTCCTGGGTAATATCTGAAGCTTTGGTAAACACAACCTGCATCACCTCTACACTTGTGGAAGCTGGGCCAAACCCCAGTCTCTACAACTCTGATGAGCCTCTTGCACCCTTCCCACACATGCCTGGAAGCCAACTGAATGCAAGAAAATTCAGGAGCATCTGGAACCCCACCTTACCACCACTCACCAGCACAGTAGCTGCACTGAGCACTGTGGATCTTCAGACACTTGCCCTGCCATTCACACACAATCCAGAGAGTGAGGCTGCACTCCAGGGAGCCTTTGGATCTTCTAAAAGGACAAACTGAAGGAGCAACACGTATTCCAAGACCTCCACACCACCTAAAACAAGTCCAGGTGGCATCAACACAAAAGAGCTTTGAAGTCATAAATCTGAAATTTGTGAAATGATGGCAATTGAAGTAAAGAAACGACTCCATCAGGCCATAGAAGACATCAGAAATAATGTCTCAGGTGAAAAAAGAAATGGCAACAATAATGAAAGACATGCTCAGCATATCTAAAGATGACATAGACAAGAAAACAGAAGAGCATAGATAACTCATGGAAACCTTCAGTGGACAATATAGAAAAGAACTAGAAGGTATGACAGAGATGCAAACAGATGTGCAGGACATTAAAAATTCCATTGAAAGCTGGCAAAAACCATCTGAACAAAGCTGAAGGCAGACCTTCAGACTTGAAGACAGCATTGCCACTAATGAACGTGAAAGGAGGGATCTCTTAAAAACAACAAGGAACCAGGAAAGACCAATTCAAAAACTGCAAGATGAAGAAAGAAAAACAATGTCAGATTAATAGGTATTAGTGAAACAGCAGGTGTCAACACAAATGACAGGGAAAGACTGCTTGCAGAAACAATAGCAGCAAATTTCCCAGGCATAAAAAAGAATTGGACATTCAAATAAGTGAAGCATATACAACTCCAGTTAATCATAACCAAAATAAATCTACATCCAGATATATAGTGATCAAGACCCCAGAAAGTCAACAAAAAACAGAATGTTAAAAGCTGTTAGAGAACAGAAAGAGATCACCTCTAAAGGAAAGCCTATCAAAATCATGGCAGACTTCTCAACACAAACCATCAGGGCAAGAAGACCTTGGAGAGAAGTATTTCAGGTACTGAAAGAAAACAACTTCCAACCCAGTTTGATGTACCCTTCAAAACTCTCTTTTAAATTTAATAGAGAAATAAAATATTTTCATGATAAAAAACAACTGAAGAAATTCATGAGGGCCAAACCAATCCTACAAAGAGTAATAAAAGATATTCTGCATAGAGATAAAACAGACTGCAATGTCAAGAACAACAACAGAAGGGAACCACCAAGCAGAGCAAGCAATTAAACAGAGGGAAAATGGAGATCCAACAGCAGGAAAATATCATGACAAAGATAATCAGTACACATCAGTTATACTCATCAATGAAAATGGTCTCAATGCACCAACCAAAAGAAGCAGACTAGCAGAGTGGATTAGGAAACAGTCCAACTATATTCTGTATACAAGAAACACATTTAACTCAAAAGGAAATTGATAGACTGAAAAGTAAAGGATGGAAAAAATATACTCCATGGGACAGGAACCCAGAAAAAAAGTGGGTGTAGCTATTCTGTTTGCATACAATGCAAACTTCAAACCAAGAACCATCAAAAGAGGTAAAGAAGGTGACTACATACTTGTGAAGGGGAAGCTTCAAGAGGAAGAGATAACAATTGTACACATCTATGCACCAAATATAGGAGCACCCTCCTATATAAGACAAATTTTAACAGACATAAAAAATGAGATAAGTAGCAGCACAGTCATAATAGGGGACTTTAACACACCATTGTCACAAAGAGATAGATCAACTTGACAAAAAATTGGGAAAGAAATAATAGAACTTAACCACACTTGTGAACATAAGGACTTAGACTTTTACAGAGTGTTCCACCCAAAATCAGAATACACATTTTTCAAAGCTGCACATGGGACATTTTCTAAAGTAGACCATACTAGTACATAGAACACATCTAAGTAAAGGCAAAGGAACTGAAATTATCCCATGTGTACTATCAGACCATGGTGCACTGAAATTGGAAGTTAATAACAAAAGAAAACACAACACCTCCATAAACAGTTGGAAATGAAATAATATCCTCCTTAATAACCAATAGGTCACAGATGAAATCAAAGTAGACATTAAACACTATTTACAATCAAGCAATAATGTACATACAACCTAGAGGAACCTGTGGGATGCAATGAAAGCGGTCCTCAGAGGGATATTTAAAACGGTAAACTCCCACCTCAGGAAAGCAGAACAAGCACAAAGAAACAATCTTATGCTGCACCTCAAATTCCTAGAAAAAGGAGAGCAAGTCAAACCCAGAGCCCAAAGAGGAGGGAAATTACAAAGCTCAGAGCAGAAATTAATGCAGTGGAAACTAAAAATAAATAGAAAGAATTAATGAATCCAAGAGTTGGTTCTTTGAAAGAATAAATAAAATAGATAAACCCCTAGTCAACCTTATCAAAAAGAGGAAAGAAAAAACTGAAATACATATAATAAGGAATGAAACGGGTGAAATCACTACAGATCCTGCAGAAATTCAGAAGATCATCCATACTTTGAAAATTTTTATTCTCATAGGATAGAAAACACAGAGGAAATAAACAGATTTCTAGATAGATATAAATTACAAAAGCTGAATGAAGAAGATATAAAAATCCTGAATACATCAATATCAGCCAGTGAAATTGAAAATATAATTTAAAACTTACCAATGAAGAAAAGCCTGGGTCCTGATGGAATAAACTCTGCATTCTACAAGCAATTTTGGTTAGATTTAACACCAATTCTTCTCAAACTATTTAATGAAATTGAAAGGGAAGGAATTCTTCCTAATTCATTCCTGGAGGCAAGTATTATTCTGATACCATAACCAGAGAAAGACCCAACCAAGAAAGAGAACTACAGACCAATCTCCCTAATGAATATCGATGCAAAAATTCTCAATAAAATACTACCAAACAGAATACAACAAGTCATCAAGAAGACTATACACTATGACCAAGTGGAATTCATACCAGGAATGTAGGGATGGTTCAATATACGCAAATCAAACAATGTAATACACCATGTCAATAGAGCTAAGGACAAAAATCACATGATCATCTCCACTGATGCAGAAAAAGCCTTCGGTAATGTCCAATGCTCATTCATGTTGAAAACTCTACAGAAAATAG
>NW_004955557.1:212657-224166 GCF_000276665.1 Chinchilla lanigera | reverse complement strand
AAAAGTGAAAAATATACATGGCAAACAACTACATGAAAAAATGTTCGACATAACTGGTCATTCAAGAGATACAAATTAAAGCAACACTGAGATTTCATCTCACTCCAGAAAGAATGGCTATGATCAATAAGTCAACAGAGGGTCTGGGGATTTAGCTCAGCGACAAAGTGCCTGCCTGGCCAGCGCAAGGTCGTGAGTTCAGTTCCCGGTAGCGGAGAAAAAAACCAAAAAAAAAAAAAAAAAAACAAAAAAAAAGGATTACATGAGACCTGTTGAAAAAAAAAAAAAAAAGTCAACAGATAGAAATGCTGAAGGGACTATGGAGAAAAAGAAACCCTCCTCCACTGTGGTGGGCATGTAGACTGGTAAAACCACTGTGTGAATCAGTGTGGAGATTACTCACAAAGCCTGGATTGGAAGTCCCATTTGACCCACCTATTCCCCTTCTGGCTATCTTCCCAGAAAAATTAAAATCATCATATCACAGTGATATATCTGGACCAAAGTTTATAGCTATATAATTTTAAATAGCTAAATCTGGGAAACAACCCAGATGTCCATCAACTGAAGAATGGATAAAAAGATGTATTTTTTTATACAATGAAGTACTACTCAGCCATATAAAAGGATAAAGTGAAGTCTTTTATAGATAAATGGATGCAACTAGAGATCATACTCGTAAGTTAAATAAATCAGATCTATATGTGTAAACATTATATTGTCTCACTAGTATGAAAAAACAAACATGTAAATAAGGTCTGAAATGTACACTAGATATTGTGAATTGGGAAGAAACTGTTTAAAGTAAAAGAAACTCTGACGGTGAAGGGGAAATGAAGAAAGGAAAAATATATGCATATACAATATATTTAAGATTGTTGTACAGATTATTTCTCTTCATTTATGAGAAAGAATGTCTTGTACTAATATTTTGTAGACAAGATAGTATACATATATTTTCTACTCTGAATAACTACTAGGAAGAAGATAATACATACAACTATTGTGACTGTCCTAATAACTTGTTTTGAAACTCTGTTTCATTGTTCTGTTTATCTCTTCTTAAAAGGAAAGAACCATGGATGAGGGAAAGGAGAAAAGTAAGGGAAATACATACACATATATGCAAGATAGCTAAGATAATTATACTATTTATTTCTAGTGGTTTATTGAAAGAAACAATTAATGTTTAATTGGTTGATCAATCTTGCATTCTTTTTTTATTTTAAAGAGTAAAAAATAAAAACAAAAATGAAGACAAAACAACATAAAAACAATAAAAATGATATAGAATTTCAAAACATAGTGATAGGAAAAAATGATTGCTGCATTACATATTGTTTTCTTCAAAGTGGTTATTCAGATAACAAGATATAGGCATGTAAGATTCATCAAACAACTTAACATTAACTGTTCCTTTCAATAAAACAATAAAAATTAGTAGTACAATTATCTTAGCTATCTTGTGTGTATATATAGATATTTTCTCTTCCTTCTTTTCTTCTTTCCCTCAACTCAGTTCTTTCCTACTAAGCAGTTTCTTTCCCTTTCACAATCTATTGTACCTTTTCTTTTCCATCATCCCAGTAGATCTTTCCTTTTGAGGAGTTTCTTTCCATTTCACACTGTCTATTCTACCTTTCAAATTTTATTCACTCTTTCAGATTCTTACACTAGGGAGATAACAGGATGTTTACTGTCTTGGTTACTTTTTTTCTCGCTGCTGGGACAAAATACCTGACGCCCAAAATGAAGGAAGGAAAGGTTTATTTCGCTTACAGTTTGTGGAAGTTTCAGTCCGTACTTGGCAGATTACAAGGCAGAGTGGCACATGGCAAAGAACTACCGCTCAGGGCGGCAGAACACAGCTAAGCTGCAAGCACACATCAGGGCAGAATGGGGGAGGAATGTCCTCAAGCACTCTTTTCCTCTCCCTTACATATGTAAACTATCCACCCCAGGGCGGGTGTACCTGTCACACCCACAATCATTCAACTCTAATAGCCTGCCCCATGGTCCCATGAGGCTTTGGAGGGGACACACAGACATAAACCATAACATTTACACATGTGAGTCTGAGTCATTTCACTTATAAGTATGGTCTACGTTTGCATCTATTTACTTATAAAAGCCTCTAGTTTATCTTTCTTTCTGGTTGAGTAATACTCTATTATATAAAAATATCACATCTTTTTTATCCATTCCTCAGTTGATGGGCAACTGTGTTGTTTCCAAGATTTAGCTACTACAAAATGTGCTGCTATAAACATGGGTGCACATGTCGCTATGGTATGATATTTTTAGTTCTTCTGGAAAAATAGCCAAGAGGGAAAAAGCTGGGTCAAATGAGAGCTCTAATTCTAGTTTACTGAAGAATCTCCAGATTGATTTCCAAAGTGGTTTCCCAAGTCTACACTCCCACCAACAGTGGAGAAGTGTTCCTTTTCTTGCACAGCACCTCCAACATTTTTTATTGGTTGATTTCTTGAGGACTGCCATTCTTTCTGGGGTGAGATGGAATCTCAGTATTGTTTTAATTTGCATTTCTCAAATGACTAATGGTGTTGAACATTTTTTCATGTATTTACTTGCCATTTGTATTTCTTTATCTGAGAGGTGTGTATTTGTCTCAGATGCCCATTTTTGGATTGGGTCTTTGAATATTGGGGGCCTAATTTTTAAAAATTCTTTATATGTCCTAGAGAAGATGCCTTTGTCTGAGGGACAATTGTCTTCACTTTTTTCCCAATTTGTGGGTTTTCTCTTTGCTCTTTTGGTGATTTGTTTTGATGTACAAAAACTTTTCAGTAAGTTGAGATCCCAGTTGTTGATTCTTTGAATTATTTCCTGTGCAGTTTGGTTTTTATTCATGAACTCCACTGACACCTATGTCTTCGAGATTTCTACCTACTTCCTCCTCCTTTAGATTTAATGTTTCTGTTGCTAGATCTTTAATCCATTTTGCCTTTAGTTTAGTGCATGACAATAGACATGAGTCTAGTTTTAGTCTTTGGCATATGGAGACTCAGTTTTTTCAGCATTATTCAGTGAACATATTTGACAATATATTCAGTGAACATATTTGACACTGTTATGGTTGAAACATTGTGTCAACTTGGGGAGTCTAGAGGTTTGGCTAAGTGACTCAGCAGGAAGCCAGGATACTTACTTTGTATACATCCTGAGCCTGTGGAAGAGGAGGGCATGGAGATTATGTGAGAGCTACACGCCCCTTAGGTGGGGGTAGCCTGTTTACAATGTAAGGCAAGAAAAAAGCTGCTTGCCGCCATTCCTCCGGTTTTGCTCTGGCTGTTTGCTGTTCGGCTGCCATTCCCCACTTTGCTCTTGTTGGTTTGCTATCTTCTGCCTCTCAGAGCCAGCCAAGTATAGACTAAAACCTCCACAAACTGTAAGCTAAATAAACCTTTCCTTCCTTCATTTTGGGTGTTGGGTATTTTGTCTCAGCAACGAGAGAAAAGTAACCAAGACAGACACCTTTGTCAAAGATATGGTGACTGAGTGTGCTTGTGGTTGTGGTTGCATCTTCTCATTTGCTCCATTGTTCCTCAGGTCTGTTTTTTGACAATACCATGCTGATTTTATCACAATAGCTTTGTAATACAATTTCAAGTCTGAGATTGTGATGGATGCCTCCTGCCTTGCCTTTGTTGCCCAGTATCCCTTTGCTATTCTGGGTCTCTTCTGGTTCCAGATGAATTTTAGGAACATTCTCTCTAGATCTGTCAGGTGTACTACTGATATTTTGATCAGGATTGCATTCAATCTGTATAACAATTTTGGGAGTATGTTCATTTTCACTATGTTAATTCTTCTTATCCATGAGCAAGGAATATCTGTCCATTTTCTGAAGTCTTCTTGGATTTCCTTTTTCAGAGTAGTATAATTTTCTCTGCATAGGCCTTTCACTTCCTTTATTAGATTGACTCCTAAGTATTTCATTTTTTGATGCTATTGTGAAAAGTACGTTTTTTCCTAATTTCTCTCTCAGTGTGTTTGTTGTTTGTGTATAGGAATGTTATTGATTTTTGAGTGTTGACTTGTATCCAACTATGCAACTAAATTTGTTTATTAATTATTGGCATTTTTGGTGGAATTTTGAGATTTTCTATGTAGAATATCATGTTATTTGCAAATAGTGATAATTTTACTTCTTCCTTTCCTATCCTAATTTATGTCTCTCTCATGTCTAATTTCTCTGTTTCCAGAACTATGTTGAATAGGAGTGGTGACAGTGAGCATTCTTGTCTTGTTCCTGATTTTGAAATGAAAGTTTGCAGTTTTTGTCCATTTAGTATGATGTTGGCTGTTGGTTTGTCATATACGGCTTTTATAAGTTTGAGGTAAAGTCAATTTAGTCTGATTTTCTGTCGGGTTTTTATCATGAATGAATGTTGTACATTATCAAAAGCTTTTCTGCATCCATTGAGATGATCATGGGATTGTTGGCTTTGGCTCTGTTGATATGATGTATTACATTTATTGATTTGCATATATTCAAACATCTCTGCATTCCTGGCATGAATCCCACTTGGTCATGGTGTATAATCTTCTTGATGATTTGCTGCACTCTCTTAGCTTGAATTTCATTGAGAATTTTTGCATTTATGTTCATTAGTGAGACTGGCCTATAATTCTCTGTTTTAGTTGGGACTTTCTCTGGTTTTGGTAATAGGGTAATACTTGCCATAGAATGAGTTAGGGAGCATTGCTTCTCTTTCTACATCCTTAAGGAGTTTGAGAAGTGTTGGCATTAAATCTTCTGTAAATTTCTTGTACAATTCACCTGTGACTCCATCAGGACCTGTGCTTTTCTTTGGTGGTAAGGTTTTTATTATGTTTTCAATTTTGTTGTCCAATATTGAGTTATTCAGGATTTTTATATCTTCTTGATTCAGTTTTGGTAATTTGTATGTATCTAGGCATCTGTCCACTTCTGTATTTTTCCTCTTATGAGAGTAAAGATTTTGAAAGTAAATATTTGTGATCTATATCTCTACAGGATCTGTAGTGATTTTACCCTTTTCATTCCTTATTGCATGGATTTGAATTTTTTCTTCCCTTTTTTGATAAGGTTATCTAGGTTTGTATCAATTTCATTCATTTTTTCAGAGAACCAACTCTTTGATTCATTAATTCTTTGTGGTGTTTCCTTAGTCTCAATTGTGTTAATTTCTGCTCTGATCTTTATAATTTCCTCCTTTCTTTGGGCTTTGGGCTTGACTTGTTCTTCTTTTTCTAGAAGAGTGATATGCAGCATAAGGTTGTTTATTTGTGCTTATTTGGTTTTCCTGATGTGAGAATCCACTGTATGAATTTACCTCTGAGAACTGCTTTCAGTGTGTCCCACAGTTTCTGGTAGTTTGTATCTGCATTTTTGTTTGAATGTAAATATTGTTTAATTTCTTCAATTTCTTCTGTGACCCATTCATTAGTCAGAAGGGTGTTATTTAATTTCCATGTGCTTATGGAGTTTTTGTGATTTTGTGTCAATAATTTCGAATTTCATTCCACCATGGTCCAATAATATGCATGGGATAATTTCATTTCCTTTAAATTTACGTAAGCATGTTCTATGTGCTAGTATATGGTCTTTTCTAGAGAACATCCCAAGTGCAGCTGAGAAGAATGTGTATTCTAATGTTGTTGAGTGGAATACTCTGTAAAGGTCTACTAATTACATTTCTTCACACATTTGTTTTATTTCTGTTATTACTTTGCTGATTTTTTGTCTAGTTGATCTATCTCTTTGTGACAATGGGGTGTTAAAGTCCTCTTTTACAATTGTGTATAACATCCGAAATGTACCATTTGCAAGTTGAGAAGAGACTATTTAAAAAAAAGGTAAACTGTCACGGGGGAAGGGGAAATGAAGAAACAAAAAAAATATGCATATACAAGATAGTTAAGACTGTTACACAGCTAATTTCTCTTAGTTCATTAAAATGAATGTCTCCTGCTAATATTGTATAGACAAGATAGCATACATATATCTTCTGCTCTGAATAACTACTAGGAAGACAATGCACAATGTATCAACTACTGTAACTGTCCTAATAATTTATTTTGAAAATCGGTTTCACTGTTATGTTTATCTTTTTGAAAGGAAAGAACAACTGGGATGGTGGAAGGGAAATGTGTACATACACAAGATAGCTAAGAAAATTGTACTAATTTCTATTGGTTTATTGAGAGGAACAGTTAATGTTTAATTGATCAATCTTGCATTCTTATATCTGGTAATATGAGCAACTTTGTTGAAAATAACAGTGTGTAATATAACAACCTTTGTTAATTTCCTATCATCTCTTTTGAAATTCTGTATCATTTTTATTGTTTTTGTGTTGTTTTGCTTTTGTCATTGTTATTATTTTTTGTTTTATTCTCTTTAAAATAAAAATTAAAAAAGAAATATCTTTCTGACAACCAACTGCCTAAGAGGTGCCTTCTTCTGATGGACAATGCTGCAGCATACTCTCCAGCCTTACTGGATGATATGGACAGTGAGCAGAACTTCATAAACATCAAATCCCCCTCAGTTCAAAACCCCATCTGCAGGCCATTGACCAGCAAGTCATCTGCAATTTCATGAAGCTGTGAAAGACTCTCTTAACTAGGTGTTTCAATGTCACTGAAGAGACATCCTTGACACTGAAAGAGTTCTGGAAGAAATATTTCAATGTCTTCCACTGCATCAATCTCATTGACAAAGCCTACGGAGATGTCATATTCTGGACCTCAAACTCAACCTGGAAGAACTGTAGCCAGTATCTGTCACTGAACCTGACTTTGCAGGATATGATACACAGGTAATTGAGGAGATTGTGTCCATGGGCAGGAGTATGGGTCTGGACACTGGTGGTACTGACATTGAGGAGCTTGTTGAGGAGGTGATGATGGAAGCACTTGCTGAACTCTAGAGTGAGCAGAAGGCACTTGTTAAGGAGCATTCCACCGAGGAAGTGGAAGACAGGAAGGAGTTAAGCTGTGATGTGGTAAAATCCATTATGGAGAGAATTTAATGGGTGTCAGGATTTCTTTGAGAAACAACACCCCAATATAACTGTAATGAACAACATTGAGTCTGATGAATTATAATATGGTCTTTCATTTCAAGAATTTATGCAGCATAAAAAAAATTAGACAAATTTTTCATCAAAATTAACCCTGTAACTACCAGACAAAGAAGAGAGGAAACCCTTGAAGATCTCCCCAATGTCCTTATGGAGTGGGACTCTCCCTCCAAATAATAACCTCCTCCCCAAGCACCTTCCTATCCTTCATGGTAAAAGTTGCCTTAAGCAAGGTTAGTGTTCTCTTTCTTCATATTGTATTCCACTCTAATGTAATTTGTTTCAAATTTTTTGCTTAAAAATACATATATTTTAGAACTGGTTAAGATTTGTAGTATTACTAAGCTATAAAAAAGATAAACTAGAGGATTTTATAGGTAAATGGATGCAACCAGAGACCACACTCATAAGTAAAATGAATAGGACCCACATGTGTAGACATCATATTGTCTCCCTTGTGTAAGAACATGAAAGAGTAAATAAAACCCAAAATGTACAATAGATAATATGAAAGAGAAAGAAATTGTGAAAAGGAAGGAAAAATTGGGATGAGTGAAAGAAGAAAAAGAAAGAAAGTACTAAGGCTAGATAGATAGATAGATAGATAGATAGATAGATAGATAGGATAACTTTACTATTGGTGTCTGGTGATTTATTGAAAGGAACAGTTAATGTTTAAAATTTTTTATATATATTTTTACCAATTTTGCATGCTTATATCTGGTAATCTGAGTGACTTACATTAAGACAACAATATAACAACCATTGGTGCATTCCTACCATCCTGTCTAGTGAAACTCTGTATTGTCTCTAATGTTTTTTAAAATTATTATTTTCTTATTCTCTTTAATATTTGACCAATCTTCCACTCTTACATCTGCTAATCTGAGCAACTTAATTGAAGATAACAATATGTAATATAACAACCACTGTTAATCCCTTTCATTTGGTTTGAAACCCTGTATCATTTTTAATGTCCTTGCTTTGTTTTCTTTGTATTTTGGTATTGTTCTTTTTTTTTACTATTCTCCTTAAAATAAAAAATGTATAAAAAATTGATTTTGTTCATGCTCAAAATTGGTTTGTGATCACATATGTAGGAATCAGAATGGATTCACCTTATTTATGTTGAGCCTCATGCAGAAATTTGGCTTGGTCTGCAACCAATTGAGCTGACAACCTGAGTCATGGAATGAATTAATTTCACGAATGGTTACCACTGTAAATTAATGATGCACCTCAAGTCCTAGAAAAACAAAGCTAACCCACACTCAAACCTAATACAAGAAAGAAAATTATAATGATCAGGACAGAAATTAATGAAATTGAGACTAAAAATATAATACAAAGAATCAATGAATCAGACTTGGTTCTCTGAAAGATTAAACAAAATATACAAACCCTTAGCTAATCTTACCAAAGAAAGGAAAAAAAGACACAAATCCATACAATTAGAAATGAAAAAGGTGAAATAAGAATAGATTATGCTGAAATCCAGAAGATTATTGGTAAGTACTTTGAGAAGCTTTATTTTAATGAAATGGAAAATTCAGAGGAAATAGATAAATTGCTAGATCATGTGAACTACAAAAGCTGAACCAAGAAGATGTAAAATTCTGAAAAATCTAAAACCACTCAGTGAAATTAAGGAATTAAAAAAAACTACTAACTAATAAAAGCCCAGGTCCCAACATATTTGCAGCCAAATTCTACAAGAAGTTTACAAAAGATCTAATGTCTGTACTCTACAAACCCTTTAATGAAATTGAGAGGGAAGCAGTACTCCTAAAGTCATCCATGGAAGCAAGCATTACCCTGATTCCAAAACCAGAAAATGGCCCAACTACAAAAGAAAACTATAGGCCAATCACTTTAATGAACACAGACAAAAACACCCTCAGTAAGACACTGGAAAACAGAACGCAGCAAATCATTGAAAAGATCATACACCCTGGCCAAGTCATTCCAGGAATGCAAAAATGGTTCAACACATGCAAATCCATAAATTAAACAAACTGCACAAGCAAAAACAAGGATAAAATCACATGATCATTTCAAAAGACACATAAAAAACATTTGACAAAATCCAACATCCATTCTTAATGGAGACACTGAAGAAAATAAGAATAGAAGGTCTTTATCTCAACCTAACAAAACCCATTTAAAACAAACCAACTGCCAACATCATACTAAATGGACAGAGGCTGAAAGCTTACCCTCTAAAATTAGGAAAAAGACAAGAATGTCCACTATCACCATTTCCATTTAATATAGTTCTCCAAACATTATCTAGAGTAATAACGGAATAGAAGGAAATAAAATGGGTTGGAAAGAAAAAGGTTAAATTATCATTATTATCATTATCATTACCATTATCCTCCACATAGAAGTCCCCAAAAACTCCAACAAAAGACTCCTAAAACTGATATCCAAATTCAGCAGTGTAGTAGGATATAAAGTCAACATTTAAAAATTAATAGCATTCCTGTACACTAATAACAAACTCACTATGAAATTAGAGAAACAATATCCTTCACAATAGCATGAAGAAAAAAAGAAATACTTAGGAATAAACCTAAGCAAGGAAGAGAAAGACCTCTACACTAAATCTATAGTATTCTAAAAAGCAGATAGAAGAGGATATCAGAAATTGGGAAGATATCCCCTGTTCCTGGGTAGGTAGAACCAATATAGTCAAAATGGACATACTTCCAAAACTGTCATATAGATTCAATGCAGTCCCAGTTAAAAATACTCATAATAATGTGGGAAAAGAGAAGGGAAAGAAGGAGAAATTTTGTATGTATGTATATACAGGATAGATAACATGGTTGTTCTATCTGCTGTTTCTATGCTGAAAGAAAGTGTCAATGAGTCTTTGGTTGACCAGTATTGCATGTCTATATCTGTTTTCATGAGAAGCCACTTTGAAGATATCAATATGTAATACAACCACCATTGTTAATTCCCTACCACTTTGTTTGTAACTCTGTATTGTCTGTATTGTGCTTGTGATATGTTGTAAAATGTTATATGTCTGTTAATGTTTCCCTCCTTTTATCCTTAAAATAAAATAAAATAAAATAAATACTCATAATATTTCTTACATAATAGGATAAAGCAAAGCTAAAATTCATAAGGAACTAGAAGAGACCTAGAATAGCAGAAAAAATTCTGGGTAACAAGTTCAAGGCAGGAGGCATCATATTCCCAAAGTTCAAGTTATGCTACAACACTACAGTGAGAAAAACAGCATCATACTGGCAAAAACCAGACTCATGTGTTAATGGAACAGAATAGAAAACACAGAAACTATTCCAGGTACACTCAGCTATTATATTTTTACAAAGTTGCCAAACCTTGTTACTAACAAAAGATAGACTCTTCAACAAATGGTGTTGGGAAAATTGGCTATGCATATGCCAAATGTTAAAAATAGACCCATATCTGTCACCTTGCACTAAACTAAAATCAGAATGGATCAAAGGTCTATACATTAGAACAGAAGAACTTAATCTGCTTGAAAAAACATAGATAAAACTCTTCAAGACTTAGGCGTAGGCAAAGACTTTCTGAACAAAGCTCTGGTCACACAAGAAATAATACTAAACATCAACACAAGGGATCACATCATATTTAAAAGCTTCTCCACAGTAAAGGGAGCTAATAATAGAGTGAAGAGACAACCTCCAGAACATTTAAAAAATTTTTCCAGGTACTCCTCCCACAAAGAACTAATATCAAAAATACATAAAGAACTCAAAAGAATTAGACCCCCAAAATAAATTCCTTATCAAAAACTGGGCAACTGAAATAGACAGATATTTCTCAGAAAAAGAAATACAAATGGCTAATAAATACTTGGAAAATGTTCAATATCTCTGGTCATTAGAGAAATGCAAATTAAAATAACGAGATTCCATCCTACTTCAGGAGGAATAACTCTCATCAAGAAATCAAATAATAAATGTTGGAAGGCTGTGGGGAAAAAGAAACCTTTCTAGATTGTTGGAGAGAATATAAACTCATAAAATCATTATAGAAATCAGTACAGATATTCCTAAAAAAATAAAGTAAAAATTTCATTTCAACCAGCTATTTCCCCTCTATGTGTCTTCTCAAAAGAATTAAAGATATCATATCACAAGGATGTCTGCATACCCATGTTTATAGCAGCAAAATTCTTAATGGATAAATCCTGGAAACAGCCTATATATGCATCAACAGATATGTAGATAAAAGTGTGACATTTATACTTATTTGAAAGGAAAATGGATACACTTTTAGACCAGAATGTTAAATGATGTAACTCATACAAGCAAGCTTAAATATCACACGGCTTCCTCTGATAGGAAAGCCCTCTCTCTCTCTCTCTCTCCCTCTCTCTCCCTCTCTCTCCCTCTCTCTCCCTCTCTCTC
>NW_004955557.1:210917-212550 GCF_000276665.1 Chinchilla lanigera | reverse complement strand
AGACAAAATATTGTAACCCAGTGATGACAATGTATCTTAAGGTGTATCTTAATTAATTGCAATTGTCTTACAAGTTTTATATATTCTTTGGCCTATTAGTCTAACTTTCCTTCTATATATATGAAAATTGACTTTATAATATCTTCTAAGACAAATAAATGCGTCAGATGCTATAGAAATAAAAAGACAGTGGAGAGAGGCAGAAAGAGAAGTGAAATGTATTACGTACATGTGCCGATCTTCTACAGTGAATTTAAACATTCTGTACTGCAAATATGCACTAATAAAAGTAAAAAATAAAACAATAGAAAGAATTAATGAATTTTAAAGCTGGTCCTTTATAATTTTATGGAAAAAAGGTAAACAATTTCATAAATAGATAATAGGAGAGTGACAATAGTTACCACACTGCATATTGCTACCTTTAAAATAGTTCCTCAGAGTACAAGATATGGGCATAAAAAATTCTCCACTCAATAGTAGTACAAATCTTCCATTTCTAATCAGTAAGAGACACTAATAACATTTCCTTTCTTCTTTCCTCCATCCTATTTCCTTTTTCCTTTTGAACAATTTCATCCCATTTCACAATATCTATTGCACATTTTAGGACTTATTTACTCTTTCAGTTTATCAAGCCATAGAGACAATACAATGTTTACACATGTGAGTCTAATTTACTTCACTTAGCAATATGGTCTCAAATTGCATCCATTTACCTATAAAAGTCTCAAGTTTATTCTTATTTGTAGCTGAGTAGTACTCCATGGTATAAAAAGTCCACTTCTTTCTATCCATTCCTTGGTTGATGGGCATTTGGGTTGTTTACAGGATTTAGCTATTAAAAATTTGGCTGCTATAAACATGGGTGCACATATATCACTGTAGTATAATGTATTTAATTCTTCTGGGAAGATACCCAGGAAGGGAAGAGCTGGGTTGAATGGGACCTCTAATCCTCGCTTTCTGAGGAATTTCTATATTGATTTTCACAGTGGTTGCAGTAGTCTACACTCCCAACAATGGTGGAAGAATGTTCCTTTCTCCCCACAGCCCCTCCACTATTAGTTATTGGTTGATTTCTTGATGATAGCCATTCTTTCTGGAGTGAGATGGAATGTCATTGTTGTTTTAATTTGCATCTGTCAAATGACCAACAATGTTAAAATTTTTTATAAATTTATTTGCCATTTGTATTTCTTTATCTGAGAAGTGCATGTTCATCTCAGATACCCATTTTTGGATTGGGTAAAAGTTGGCTCTTTGAAAGAATACACAAAATAGACAAACTCTCCATCTAATATTACCAAAAAAGATGCAAATCAATGCAATTAGAAATGAAAAGGGCAGAGAGGAGACAACATGGCTGAATAGATGGGGGAGACTCTTTCAGAGCAACTCAGAGAAATGCAACTGAAACACAGGTAACTGGAAGAAAGGAGAGGGACATATACCCTGAAAATAAAGTCAATCTGACATAAGAATCTAATAGGTCAAGCAAAACATAGATAATGGACTTAATGAAATAGCCAGCCAGCCCACCTAGATGCTGGTGGGTTGCCAGATTGGGATGACTGCCCACCATAGAAGAAGAAGGAAGAAGAAGGAAGAAGAAGGAAGAAGAAGGAAGAAG
>NW_004955557.1:203791-210482 GCF_000276665.1 Chinchilla lanigera | reverse complement strand
AGAAGAAGAGGAGGAGGAGGAGGAGGAAGAAGAGGAAGGAGGAGGAGGAGGAAGAGGAGGAGGAGGAGAAGGACAATATACTAAAATAATGTGGCTAAATGAAGTCATACAGAATAGACAGGATATAAGGTCCCCTACCTCTCCTGCCTTCCTACAAAAAGATGCTATAGTCCAGCAGTAAATTTTGCCAACACAAACTGCTCCCTTCTTGACTATCAGCCAGTTTTCTTTTTTCATTTTTTTCTTTCTTGTTTTGTCTCTTCTATTTCTTTTCTTCCCATTCATTTTGTGCATCAGAGCAATAAGTGGAACTTTCAGGAACAAGATTAAAGACTATAGGGGTGCATTTATAGTAAATGGAACAACTAACCCCGCCCCTATGACCTGTGATAAGAGAGGCATGGTGAATTAAAGAAACTTGCAATTTGGAACTGTGTAGCCCCACGTTGTCCCGAGGCTGTTGGAGTCAGGACCAAAAAGGCACCCCACAGCACCCCCATCTCACCTGGGTAAGTGAGAGATCACAGCAGAAGTGAGTGAAAATGGCAGCAGAATTGTAACGAAAATGGAAAGTTATCACCCCAACTCAGAAGATGGATACGAATTGGGACTGAGGAGGCTTAGATTGCAACAGTAGGAGCAGAGGACCAGACCAAACTGCAGCATCCCACACCACCCTATTACAAATGAGCTGAGAGGACAAAGACTTGCCAGTGGAACAAGAACACAAAAAAGTTGAACAAGGACCAGGAGCCAATAGTGCATAGGACTGGGAACACACCCCTGTCTCTGTTTGAAAACAGAACAGCAACTGGGAAACACATGCTGCCAAGAGAAGAAGGGTAAGGAGTATGAGGCTACCAAGAGACATACAGAAAGTACTGGCAGAAGACTCTGGTCCCAGGCCCTCACATCTGGAGGCCAAAATCAGCGTCCCATCCAGCACAAGCTATACTTCAGGCTTGGCAGTGTTATCCAGTAGTTTTGAACACTTGGTGGACACCAGAGTAATTCTGTCTTTTGTTTTATTACATTTTCCTTTTTTTGCGGGTTGGTTTCCTGTTAATTTTGCCTTTTTGTATTTTACCTATATTTTTGTTCTATTCTCTTTGTCTTCTATCCCCATTTTCTTGAATTTTCCCCTGGAGACTGGATCATATTTTTATGTAAGTGAATAATCTTTCTAATTTTTCTGGTCAACTTCAATAATCCCCTACTTATACTTTCATTCTTTCTCTTCTGCCCTCTTCTCTAGATTTCCAATGCTTGTGTGATCATCCTTTGTCCTCCAGCATGGTTTCTACTTTATTTCTTTTCAGTTATTTCTCTTCTATGCACTATCCTTGAATTTCCCCCCACAGAATAAAACTACTCCACAAAGGGGAAAAACTTTGCATAAAAGCTCCAAATTTACAATCAATTCTGTTATCTAACTATATATTTTGCTTCTATGATTAAAGGTACAAAATTAATAGTTACCACAGTTTGTCAATTTCTAAGCTGTGCTAGATGCTATTGCCAGTTCTAGTTATACTACCTCAGCTGAATGTCATATCTGTTTTAATCAGTTGTTCTCACTTCTGTAACAGTACGGGAATGTTCTGGGGTAATAACCTCAAAACACTGCAGGACTAAAGGATTGGGGAATGAGCCAAACACATAACAACATCTCACTCTAAATTAATTGGAAAAGTAGGATCTTGGGAAAAACACAAACCAAGAACCTGTTACACACAGAAGACATCCCTGAAGAACAAACCTTGCCTAGAGAGGCCCTGATACTAGTGTTAAGGCTACCTACTACAAAAACTTACAAGGATCAACATAGAAAACAAATTATAACTTTTGAAATAGAAAATGACAAGATGCAGGAGTAAAATGCAAGCTCAGACCTTGAGCCCACACAGAACAAATCCAGGACACAACGAGAGAGAGGAGAATGGAAGACACACACCACATATTTCTGGGATAATAGCAACTGGAGTAAAGAAACAAATCCATTAGGCTATGGAGGAAATAAAATAGGAAATAATCTCTCAGGTAAAAAAGGAAATGTCAACATTCATAAAGGAATTGCTTAGCAAATCTAGAATAGAGACAGATAAAAAATAGATAATGATAGGAAGACTATGTAAACCCTAAATGAACAATTATTAAAGAAATAGAATGCATAAGGATTCACACAGATATCATGAAAAATAAAAATTCAGTTGAAAGCTGGCAAAACTTCTTGAACAAAACTGAAGACAGACTTTTATACCTTGAAGACAATATTGTGGCTAGCAATCATGAAAGGAAAAATCTCTTGAAAATAACAAAACTTAGGAAATAACAATTCAAGAGCTGCAAGATGATAGAAAATATATAAGAATAATTGGCATCAATGAAAAAATAGGAGTCAACAAAATGACATAAAAGTTATTTGCAGAAGTAATAGAAAATTTTGCAAGTATGGAGAAAATAATCTGACATGTACCTAAGTGAGGCATATAGAACTCCAATTAGCCATAACCAAAATAAATCTACACCCATACAAATAATAATAAGGATCTCAGTAATTCAGCATAAGAAGAAAATATTAAATGCTGTTAGAGAAAAGAAACAGATCATCTATAAAGGAAAGCCCATTAGAATCATAGCAAACTTCTGAACCCAAACACTCAAGTCATGAAGAGCTTGAAGTGCAGCATTTTGAGTCCTGAAAGAAAATGAACTCCAAGCCATACTGATATACCCTTCAAAACTATATTTCAAAATTAATGAAGAAATAACATGCTTCTATGACAAAGAATACCTGAAGATATTCATGAGAGGAAGAAACTACCAAGCAGGGCAAGCAATTATACAAAGGGGGAAGATGAGAAACCTACAGCAAGAACATAATATGAAAAAGACAGGGAACTACATATCAGTTATAATCAAGAATATAAACGAGCTCAATTCACCAATCAAAAGAAACAGAGTGGCACAATGGATAAAGAAAAAAATTCAACAATATTCTGTATACAAGAAACACATTTATCACAAAAAGTAATTAATAGTCTGAAATTCAAAGGATGAAAAATAATACTCTGCACAAGAGGAACCCAAAAAAGAAGGGGTAGCTGGTATACTTGCAAACAATGTGAACTTCAAGCCAAGACTATTCAAAAGAGATAAAGTAGGTCATATGCACTGTTATGGTTGATACATTGTGTCAACTTGGGGAGTCTAGAGTTTGGCTAAGTGACTCAGCAGGAAGCCAGGGTGCTTACTTTGTATACATCCTGAGCCTGTGGAAGAGGAGGGCATGGAGATTATGTGAGAGCTACATGCCCCTTAGGTGGGGAAAGCCTGTTTACAATGTAAGGCAGGGAAAGAAGCTGCTTGGCTCCATTCTGCCTTTTTGCTCTGGCTGCATCGCTGTTCAGCTGCCATTCCCCCCTTTGGTCTTGTTGCTTTGCTATCTTCTCCCTTGGAGCCAGCCAAGTATGGACTGAAACCTCCACAAACTGTAAGCTAAATAAACCTTTCCTTCCTTAATTTTGGGCATCGGGTATTTTGTCTCAGCAACGAGAGAAAAGTAACCAACACATGCACTGACACAGTTGTAATGGGGGACTTTATTACCATACTGTCACAAATATACAGATCAACAGGACAAAATTTCAGTAAATAACAAAACTGAACCAAATCTGTGAACAAATGGACTTAGTAGGTGCTTATAGAGTGTTCCACTCAACATCAGAATTTACATTCTTATAAGGTAAGCATGGGGCATTCTCTAAAATAAATATAATATCCATAGAACATGCTTAAGTAAATGCAAAAGAATTAAAATAATCCCATGCGTATCACCTGGCCCTTCTGCAATGAAACTGGAAATCAATGGCAAAACAAACTGCAAAAAGTTAATAAAGACATTAAAATTAAGTAAAACCTTCATAAACAACCAGGGTATCACAAAGGATCTTAAAGAAAAATTTAAAAATATCGACCATTAAAGGATTGTTCCAATACAACATACTGAACTTATGGAATGCAATAAACGCACTCATAAGAGAGAAATTTATAGCAGTGAATTCTTGCATTGGTGAAACAGAAAGAGCTCAAATAAACAACCTAATGCTGCACCTCAAGCTTCTAGTAAAAGAAGAAACAGTTAAACCCAAAGCCCATATGAGGGAGGAAGTTATAAAGATCATTGCAGAAATTAAAGCAATTGAGACTAATGAAACAACACAAAGAATCAATGAATCAATGAGTTGGTTCTTTGAAATATCAAAAATTTGATAAAACCTTAACCAATCTTTTTTTTAAAAAAGTAAAGATTAAATTCGTGTAATTAGGGGTAGAAGAGTGAAATCACTACAGATCCTGTGGAAATTCAGATCATCAATACCTACTTAAAGAATCTTTACTAAAATGAAAAATGCAGAAGAAATGGACAGATTTCTACATACATATGAATTACCAAAGTTGAATCAAGAAGATATAAAAATTCTGAATAACTCAACATCAGTTAATAAAAGTAAAAATATAATGAAAAATTTAACAAGCAAGAAAAACCCAGGTCCAAATGGATGCACTACAGAATGCTAAAAGAAATTTACAGAAGGTCTAATGTTATCATTTCTCAAACTCTTTAATGAAATTGAAAAGGAAGCAGTCCTCCCCAGCTCATCCCTGGAGGCAAGTTTTATCCTGATGCCAAAACAAGAGAAGGACCTAGCTGAAAAAGAGACCTACAGGCCAATCTCCCAAATGAACATAGACACAAATAACCTTAACAAACTATTGTCAAACAAAATGCAGCAAAACATCAAGAAGATTACACACCATGACCAAGAGGGATTCATCCCAGGAATGCAGGGATGGTCTAACATAGGCAAATCAATAAATGTAACACATCATATCAACAGAGCTAAGGACAAAAATCTGATAATCATCTCAATAGATGCACAAAAAGAGCTTGATAAAGTCCAACACCCATTCATGACAAAAACCCCCACAAAAATTGACATATAAGGTCTTCATCTCAATCTGGTAAAGGCCATCTAAGACAAACCAACAGCCGACATTATTCTAAACCATCAAAATATGAAAGCTTTCAATCTACAATCAGGCAAAGGGAAGGAGATCCACTATCGCCATTTCTATATAATATAGTTCTGGAAACATTAGCCAGAGTAATTAGACAAGAGAAAGAAATAAAAGCAATAATGATAGAAATGGAAGGAGTTAAATTATAATTATTTGCAGATTACATGATTGTGGTGGATTACCAACTGGTGGTCAACTTGTTACACCCAGCTGAACTGAATCAGTGTTGTGCTGGCTATTGAAGGCCCACCTGAGGATTGTTGGTAACAAAATTCAAAGGAGAAGTAGAGAAGAAAGAAGAGGTGATATTAGGGGGCTGCTGGTTCTTCTGGGGCTGTTGATTCTCCTGGAGGAATTTGTCATGCTGGCTTTCCTGGTATGAACTCAACTGTTCTCATCATTGAAGAAGCTTGAGACCTTGTTGTCACTGAGAATGACTAAGGTTCTCTTGGTGGGAGCTCTGGTCCTTACTTGGAGCATTGCTTCCTGGCTCCAGAGGGGAAGATGGTGTGCTGTTCAGTCTCCTTGAGAAGCTTGTTGGCTGGCTTTCCTGATACGAACTCGGCTGTTCTCATTATCAAAGCAGATTAAGACCGCCTTGTCACTGAGGATGGCTGTGATACTTTTTGTGGGAGCTCTGGTCCTTATTTGACTGTCACTTCCTTGTTCCAGTGCAGATTCCTCAGCCTAATAGTACAGATCCTTCATCCTGCTGGCACAGACTTTCTAGCTTCCACCACTGACCTTTGGGCCTTCCCAGAGCAAATACTTGAAACAGACATGCGTGAGGCATTGTCATGGGCTCTAGATCTTTAGCTGGACTCATGCAGGACATTGCCGTGGGATCCAGGCCGTCAGATGGGTTCTTTGATCTTTAGTGTGTGGATAGATTTCCTGCACTCCTTTATACTTGACACTTTGGGTGACTATTATAAAAGAACCCTATAAATTATGTGTCCTGTATTATATTGTTCCCCTTGCAAACCCTGACTATATCAATACTTTATAAAGAAGACACTAGAAACTCCACCAAAAGATTTCTAGATTTAATAACCAGATTCAGTCACATAGCTGGATACAAAATCAACATTCAAAAATTAATACCATTCTTGTACAAAAATAACAAATTCACTAAGGGAGAAATTAGGGAAACCAAGCCTCTCATAATAGCATTGAAAAAAGGAAATACTTCAGAATCAATATAAAAAAGGATGTAAAAGATCTCTACATTGAAAACTATAGTACTCTGAAAAGGAGATCAAAGAGGATATGATAAATTGTAAAGATATCTCTTGCTGTTGGTTAGGAAAAACCAACATTGTGAAAATTGCCATACTACCAAAATTGATATACTTATTTAATGCAATCCCAGTCAAAACACTACTACTCTAACTCACAGAATTAGAAAAAACAATCCATAAAATTCATTTGGAGCCAAAGAGACCTAGAATAGCAAAAGAAATTCTATGAAAAAAATGCAATGCAAGGGACATCACAATCCCTGACCTGAGGTGACACTACGGACTTACTGTGATAAAAACAGCATGATAGTGGCAAAAAACAGAGGACCAATAAAACAGATTAGAAAATGCAGAAACAACTCCAAACC
>NW_004955557.1:196810-197683 GCF_000276665.1 Chinchilla lanigera | reverse complement strand
CTAAAAACAACATAAAAACATTAAAAGAACTTACAATCAGTCCTTACTTCCCATTAATTTTTACAATGCATGGCAAGACTAAAAAATGGGGATCTCCTGCAGTTCAATTACACTCTTATGTTTGGGTGAAAGATTTCAGTTCATGTTTTCATTGTCCTGTTCTTAGCAGTCATGTTTTCCTCTATTTCATCCTTGCAACCCAAAGCTCCATGAGTGCCACCCCTCTGGCCAAATGTTACATATCACATTACTGGCTTTTGCTCTTAATTTCAAACATAGATCTGGCCAAAAGCTCTCAACAGTAAACATGCTACCATCCCAACAAATAGACTACCTTGACATTTTGTTTCTCCAACCAGGCAATATTTTTAAACACAAGCAAAATGCAGACCAACCTCTGCCAAAGCACAATATATTACCTGGGATCCAGCAGCCAGTGTAGTCCTTCTCAATTGAAGCCTCCTGAGCTTCATTTCAATTGGCAGCATTTCCATCAGTACTTTGACTTTCCAGTATCCAATCAGTGTCTCCAATATAGTTTGCAGCATACAGGGTTGCTTCTTTGGCCAGTCTCTCACAACTTTTCCTCATTAATTCCAAAGGTTCTTAAGTCACATGGCCAGGCAGCATCACAACAATAACCTCACTCTCCTGGTACCAATTTTGTGTTGGTTTGGGGCTTATTTTGCAAGGGGAACAACAGAATACAGGACACATACTTTATATGATTATCTATAATAGTCACCCAAAGAACAGTACACAAAAGAGTGCAGGAAATCTGTCCACACACTAAGACCAAGGAATCCACCTGAGGGCCTAGATCCCACAACAATGTCCTACATGAGTTGAGCTGAATATCCAGAGCTCATAACA
>NW_004955557.1:192227-196710 GCF_000276665.1 Chinchilla lanigera | reverse complement strand
AATAAAAAAAAATATATAAATGCTAAACCTGCTGGAAGAGAAAATAGGTAGAATTTTTGAACTCATCGGTGTAAAAAAAAACTTCATGAAAAAAGCCCAGATTGCCCAGAAAATACTACAAATAATCAACAACTGTGATTTCATCTTATTAAAAAACTTCTGCACAGCAAAACAAAATCATAAACAGATTGAAAGGGCTACTTACAGAGTGGGAAAAAAATTAACTATTTGCTCCTTGGACCAAGGACTAATGTCTAGAACATATAAAGAACTGAAAAACTCAGATCTCCTAACTTCAAAGACTGCATTCAAAGATGGGCATCTGAGATGAATACACACCTCTCAGATAAAGAAGTACAAATTGCAAATAAATGTATAAGAAATCTTCAACATATCTGGTTATTTGAAAGATGTAAATTAAAACAACACTGAGATTCCATCCTGCTCCAGAAAGAATGGCTATCTTCAAAATATCAAATAATAACAAATGCTGGAGGGGCTGGGGGAAAAGGAAATGCTTCTCCACTGTAGGTGGGAGTGTACACTGGTACAACCACTTTGGAAATCAGTGTGGAGAGTCCTCATAAAAACTAGAACTAGAGATCCCATTTGACCAGGCCAATCCCCTTCTTGGTTTCTGCCCAAGTGAATTAAAAGCATCATGGCACAGTGATATATGTGCACCCATGTTTATAGAGGCACAATTTCTAATAGCTAAGTCTTGGAAAATACCCAACTACCTATCAACTAATGAATGGAGTTTTTAAAAAGATTTTTTTTATATAATGGAGTACTGCTCAGCCATAAGGATAAACTTGAGACATTTCTTGATAATTGGATCTTGAGACCATATTCTTAAGTGAAATAAACTGGACACACGTGTAAATATCACATTGTTTCTCTGCTGTGAACAAATAAAAGTGTAAATAAGAATCAAATTGTAAAATAGATATTGTGAAATAAGAAAAAAAATGTTCAAAAGGAGGGGGAAAGGAAGGAAGGAAAATTAAAGAAATGAGAAAATAAGCTTTGTAAATAAGGATGAGAAGAGTGGTTGAAGGGAGAGGAGAAAAATGAGAGGGGAAAAATGGCAAACCAAGGTATATCATGCACAGGTACAAATTCCCTATGATCAATGTGAGCATTGTATATACCTAAATTTTACCGATAAACTTAATGAAATTTAAGAAAAGATGGCAACGTGGTGAGTGGCAGCAAAG
The DNA here is from genome assembly GCF_000276665.1 of Chinchilla lanigera. NCBI lineage: Eukaryota > Metazoa > Chordata > Mammalia > Rodentia > Chinchillidae > Chinchilla > Chinchilla lanigera. The sequence continues at coordinate 195,490 of NW_004955557.1, read as the reverse complement.
CAGCCTCTTCAAGGTTTGGAGTCCAGACACTGGATTAAAGCAAAACGGGGAAGAGAAGGAAGTAGGTTCCTAGGACCCAGAAAATACCTGAAATTGGAATTGGAGCAACACAGGGAGGTCAGAGGGACTACCATACAGAAGAGGAATGTGGCAAACAAGGTTTTCCCCCTGAATCCCAGTACATGGTGTGAGTGATGTGGCTTGAACATGCAGAGGTACAGTGACTATGGGTGACTCCAGAGGCCTCCAGAGACAAAAGCACCAATGGAATAGAGCAGTGGACACTGTGGACTGCAGCGGCTGGGGATTGTTTCCAATTCAAATAGTCCTATAAGTTGACTTGTAGATCACCATTTTGGAAAGAGACCAACAAAACTTGAGACTCAGGGCAGCAGTGGATTTATTTGATCACAGGGCTTCTAGTGTCAAGATGAGGTTAAGCCCTGGGCGACACCCAGAGTCTGGGAGGCAATTTCAAACCAGGAAGTGGCACATAAAGTGTTGTGAGCAGAATGACTTGGGTCCCAACCTCACAGCCAGAAATCAGGATCAGCCTGAAGTTCAGTGATGTTGAAAGTGTTGGTTTGCTGAGATTATCCACTACCCTGCCATAATTCTATTGAAGGCTTGGTAGGATCAACCAGCATGGATCTGGACTCTGCCTGCCACCTGTGTCTAAAAGTGACAGCAGAGAGATGCCCTAAAGTGGACTTTTTTTCTTCTTTCTCTGCTTTGTTGTTTCTATTGTTTCTTGTTTTTATAGGATTGTAAACATTGTTTCTAGTTCATTTTCTGTTGCTTTTCTGCTCTTTTTTCTCTTTCTTCCTTTTTTATTTCCCTCCTGTCTTCACTGTTCAACAGTGTGTAATCTTCCTTTGTCCTTAAGCCTCACATCTAATCTCCTTGTCTTCTTTTTCTCTATTTTTCTTCTTCATCCTTTTAAATTTTCTCCCCTGAGGTAAAATCAATCTATTGGGCAGATATTTCCTGAACATAATTTTGATTTAGATGTTGTGTATGACTATAAATCTTGTTCATATGGTTAAAAATGACAACTTAATAGTAACTATTGTTGGTCAATTTCTAGGCTGTTCTTGATACTATTGTTATTCCTGATTGAACTACATTAGCCAAGGTGACATAGCTGCTCTAATCAGTTCTTCCTTTTTGTATGCAAAGACCAAGATTGTCAGTGAGTCATAAGCAATACTATAAGTCAGTAACAAAGAAAAAAGGGGCTAGGCCAAATTAGCAGCAACTTCTCATCCCTAATAAAGTAAAAGAAGGTAGGATGTTGCAACAGATTCAAAAGCTAAAAGGCAGCTACACCTAGAAGATAACTCAGTAGTCATTTCATAAATAGTTGTGAGATCTGTAATAAAGCTCTTTACCATAAACAATTTATAAGCATCAATACAGAAATGAAACTAAAAAAATGAGACAGAGAACCAAGATGCAGCCCCAGACTTCCAGCTTGTCCAGGCAAATGCATGCGGCAGTGAGTTGAAACAAATCAAAGGGCACCAACCTGAATTCTGTGAAGTGGTAACAGTGAAAGAAACAAACCAAATTAATGCAGTTCTAGAAAATTCAAATTAGAAATAAGTTCTCAGATAACTAAAGAGATGATGACCATAATGGAGGATGTGGTTAGTGAATGAAGAGCAGATAAAGATAAAAAAAAATTGAGGTGCTTAGGGAAATGATAGAAATCATGAATGCCCAACATAGGAAAGAAATGGAATCTGTAATAGAGATTCAAAATGATAAACAGGAGATTTAAAAAATCTATTGAAAGTAAATGCAACAGAATGATACAATGTGAGGGCAGAATATTAGATCCAGAAGACAGATCTGTGGTTGACAATCATGAAAAGAAATATTTCTTAAAAATAGCAAGGGATTACCAAAAATCCATACAATAACTGCTACATGATGCAAAGAACACCAAAAGATTGACTGGAGTCAAGCAAAAAGGAGGAGTAAGCACAAATGACATAAAAAACTGTTCACAGAACTAATGGCAGAAAATTTAAGGTGCATGCAAATGGAAACTTGACATATAGATAAGTGATAGATATATAACTCCAATCAGCCACAAACAACAACAAAAACTACATCAAGACATGCAATAGCCAAGATTCTAGAAATTTGATGTACAAACAGAATTTTTTATTTTAAAGAGACAAGAAAACAAAATTACAAAATAACAAAAACAGAGATAAAAGTAAAAACACAAAAGTACAAAAATGATACAGAATTTCAAAACAAGATCATCGGAAATCAACAATGGTTGTTGTATTACTTATTGTTATCTTCAAAATAGTCGCTCAGATTACCAGATATAGATATACAAGATTGATCAAACAATGAAACATTAACTGTTCCTTTCAATAAACCAATATAAATTAGTAATACAATTGTCTTAGCTATGACAAGAACAGAATATTTAAAAATGTTAGATAGAAAAGGAAGAAGTCATCTGTAATGCAAAGCTGATCAGAATATCAGCAGACTTAACACAAACCCTTACATCAAGGAGAACTTTATATGAACAATTTCAAGACCAAAAGTAAAATAACCTCCAACCCAGAGTAATATGCCCTGCAAAAGCGTTTCAAAATTGATGGAGAAAGAAAAAGATATAAAAATACAAATAAGTCATTATCAGTCAATGAAATTGAAGATGCAATTAAAAACTTATCATGACAAAAAACACCTGAAGAAATTCATGACCAACAAAGTGGTACTCAAAAATGTCCTGAAGGATATTCCAGAAAGAGGTAATGAAGACTACAACTTTATGAATCTCAATGGAATGAATCCACCAGGCTAGGCACACAATTATACAGAGAACAATTAAAGGAAACCAACAACAGACAAACAACATGACAAGGATAAGTCAAGACATATCAAATATGACATCAATGGAAATGGTTGCAATTCACCAATCAACAGTTCACCAAGAAACAGACTGGTAGAATGGATCAAGACTTGAGATGCAACAATATGCTGAAATGCAAGAAACACTTTAAACTCAAAAAGAAATTCATAGACTGAAAGTCAAAGGATGGAAAACAATACTTCACACCACATTAACCCAGAAAAAAGCAGGGGTAGCTGTTATATTCTAAAGCAAAGTGGATATCAAGCCAAGACTGATGAGAATAAGGACATTTACTATACACTTGTTAAGGGAACAATCCAAGATGAAGAGATAATAATCGTGAGTATATATGGACTATGTGTTGGTTTGGGGCTTA